>NC_067400.1:534089071-534400387 GCF_016432865.1 Antechinus flavipes
TTCACAAATGAATAGGACTAACTAAACACAAATGACATAATATAGCAAGACTGATTGAAGTATAAATTACTCATTTATATAGTTTCTTTTATTGCCATAAAGAATTATCATATTTTTTTTTACTGGAAAAATAGCCATGGTCAGTGTTAAAAATTTTAGTACTGGAAATAGCCCCCAAACAAGCTATGATATCCATTTAAAATAGACATTAAGTTGGGATACTATATAAAAAACATATTAAGAATATACTGCATCTCTTATAAAAAATCCCATGATTAGTATGGAGACCATGAATTATTCTTTGATAAAGAATATCCCAGATTTACATCTCATCTAATAAATCAGAAAATCAAATCATCTCTATTGTTACCTCTTTCAAATAATTGTACATGATTCTAATATAGATGATTCCCTATTGAGAGAAACTTTTCAGGTTGCATTTTTACTTTATTAAATTAATTTTTTTTAAATAACCGATGAGCAGATTGATAACCTGTGCTCTTTCAGCCATTTTGTTAACTGATTATAAATGATTAACAAAAAGCCTGCATTTCCCCTTCTCATATCTTCATCAAGGATGCCTTGATACAGAATTATTTCCCCTCAACTTTCTTCTTCCCTTCTCCACCCTCCCCCACCCCTCCAGATGATAAAGAAGCATGTGATGTTTTCTGCTTTTGTAGGGAAGCAGGAGAAGGGAAATGCTAATCAAGATATTTTTCATGCCTTTGAAATCTTGCATTTTTTCAAAAATATTGAGAATTCCTTAATGCTTTAAAAATTCTATCACCTCCATGTGGGACCATTTCCTTATCTCTTCAGAATCATATCCAATTATGACAGCATATCTTGAGCTATTATGTTAAGAGTCCAAACATGAAAGATTCCAATGTTTTTGATAATAAAAAGGAAATTGTTATAAAAATCTTTACAAATTTTCTATGTTGTCTTCCTTTCAGTTTATCCTTAATATTTTTACATAATAAGTTTATCCTTTATGAGATACAGTTTGCTTGGTTGAATCTTTTTATCAAGCTTTAAGTTGCTTTTTCTTTTACTGCTTTTTGATTATTTTTTGAGGTAATACAGCTTATCTTCTTCTTTACACTATTCTCTGTAAGATTTTTCCAACAGGTTTATATTCTAAAATGACATTGTCCTTGGCTATTGTAATCTTTCTTTCTCTCTTCCTGTAAGATGATGAAACGTTTGCTGGTTGATGCTGTTTTTGATTCTTTTGATCCATTCATCATAGCCATTAATTTACACTAAACTAAAAGAAATGTGTACATCCTTTCATCCTGTCAGTTCCCTTTTTTTTAACATAAACAATGGACCTGACTGAATTTGTTTTAATTGCACACTATTTTTATTTATTTTTGTTCTTTCAGTTAGTTGTATTTTATCTTTTCTTCTAACTAGCTGGTGATGTGACTCCACATCATAACTAATCTGGAAATAATTGCAAGGCAACAAGAATTATTTCTTTTTTATTAAAATGTAGTTGGTTTTGTTTTTGTGTTTGTTTGTTTGTTTTGTGTATGTGATCCTACTATTCCCAGTGACTAGCAGGGCATCTGGCACATACTGTCTCACAAACTGACTCAAACTATTTTTGATATAGCATGAGGCCCCAGTGTACTTTACTTTGGCTGTTCTCATTCCTTACTCTTAAAATTATATTTTCCAATATATTTTTTACTGTCCTCCCCTATGTACACCTTTGTGTTCAAATCACCAAGTATTTAAGTATATACTAATTTAATTGAATAGTCTTAATAAGATCAGCACACAATTTTTCTGCTGCTTCATATTCTGTAATCATTATCAGTAGTTAAGTTGCTAACAATTTCAGTTTTTGAAAAATTGTAATTTTATTTCCTAGATTTTCCTGATTTCCTCATTCTTCTCCTCCCAAAGAGATACTATGACAAAGAAGTTTTATTTTCTTAAGAGAAAAACAATTATATAAATCAACCAATATAACCAATCAGTATCAATCAATATAACCAATTAACAGTGGGAGAAAAATGTAACAATATATGAAATGGGGAGGATTCTGGAAAGGAGAAAGTAGGTCAGAAAATTCTAAGCTCTCCAGGTTTTCCCCACAAATAAAACAAAATTATGCCTCAGGATAAACAAAGACTATTAGAAAACAAATAAAATAGGGCTAGTAATCACTGATCTCTGGGTCAAAGATTCAATCAAGAAATTCAATCTACATTATGTCAGCCATATTAATAGTTTTAGCTGTATGTATGTATGTGTGCATGCATGCATGTGTATATACATGTGTGTATATACAGATTTATGTGTGTGTCTATGTAAATAAGTATACATAAATATACTTATGCTTAACTGTAGCCTGGGGGAGGGGAAGGAGAGAAGGGGAAATGAGAAGGTAAAAAAGACTAAAGTAAAAAGTACAGAAGAGAATAAGGGAATAACTGATAAGCAAACAAAGATGGACAGTCAAGAATATACATCTGCTACTACTGCATATGCTTTCTTTAAATGGAAATTTTTTGATAGATATTTCTAATCATCTCTGATGTTCTGTTGAGCACCTGACAATTTTTTTTCTTTTTTCTATTTTGTTTTACCTTATTTTATATTTAGTTTAAAATAAATAAATAAATGGACTTGATTTAAAAAGAAAATATATGCATTGTTTCACAATTATAGACCAAAAAGTGGAGGGATTGAGGGAAAAGGGGACTGTCTTCTCATATGAATAATAATAATGATGATGATAATAATAACTAACATTTAGTGCTTATTATGTGCTAGGCACTGGACTTAGTGCTTTATTCATATACTCCTTATTATCTCATTTGATTATTACCCTTCAAAGTAGCTGCTGCTGTTATCCCTACTTAACAAATAAGGAAAGAGAAACAGAGAGGTTGAATGACTTGCTCAGGATAATGGAGGTAGTAAGTGTTTGAGGCCAAGTTTGAATTTGGGTCTTCCAGTCGCTAGGCCCGGTGTTCTATCCACCATGCCATTCAGCTGCCCAAGTTTGAAACTGTTAACCATCATATAACAAGTCAGTATTATAAGTTGTAATATAATACGGTATGGGTTATTTTGGAGCTGTTCTTTCCATTTGTCACTGTATATATTTTATTTTGGCTCAACTTAACTTCACTTTGCATTAATTCATTTAAGTCTTTTCTCTGAATTTATCATATTCATTATTTCTTTCAACACAAGATTTCATTATATTCGTATAGTACAATTTGTCACTTCTCAATTGATGGCATCTCCTTTGTTTCCAGTTCTTTGATACTACAAAAAATGTTACTATAAATATTTCAATGTGTATAAGGCCTTTCTTTTTGTCCATGACTTCCTTGGGGTACATGCTTAGCAATGGAATCTCTGGGTGAAAGAATAGGGTCATTTAAATTACTTCATTTGCATAATTCCAAATTGCTTTCCTTTATAATTATATTAATTACTAGCACCAACAATGATATACTCTTGTACTGGTCTCTCCACAAACTCTCCAAAATTGATTATTCCTTTCATTTATCTTTATTTTTTTGTGGAGGATGTGGTGGTTTTGATTTACATGTTTATTATTAATGATTTGTAATATTCTTAGACAAGGTTGTGAAATTTGCAATTCTGCTTTTGTGAACTACTTGTTCATAGACTTTGACCATTTACATACTGGAGAAAGATTTTTGGTCTTAAGTGTTTCTGTGAGCTGTCTACATATCCTGGATATCCAACTTCTATTGAGAAATTTGATACAAATATATTTTTCTCCTAACAATCACTTCCCCTCTTATCCTGACTTTAGTTTGTACAAAAGTTTTTCAATTTTATGTAATAAAAATTTGGTAATATCTTTTATATTACCTCTACCCTTCCTTGTTTAATAATTCATCTCCTACCCACTGATTTAAAAGATACAGAATCTGGTTCTCTTCTATTTTTCTAATATGATGGTTAGTATTCATAGCACCCATTTTAAATTTATTATGGACTATGATGCATCATGTTCTTTTTGCAAATAATTACTGAGCCGACTATAATTCACAATTATCAAATGTATCCACTGCAATGAGGCTTCTTCTTACCTTAGGATATTTGATAAAGCTAATTGTATCTCCTTTACCTGCTTTTCCAAGGAGAACTGGTGAGCCACTATTCCATTTAGTTGCATTTCCTTTTATATTTTGATTTTTATTAGTAGGAAGAATTACAAGACTGCTATGATTCAGTTCCTCCAATATATTACCTGATTACTAGATAAGGATCTCATACTGGGAATATTGACAACTAATTTAATATTTATAGATGGGCTAAATGTTGGAAAACTGCTATTTCAATGTGCAAAGACAGTAATTTTTACAATAAGATATAATTTCAAAAAACAGTGAATTCAACAGAATCAGAAGATTTAAGTTTACACTCCAGATCTGAATTTATTAATTAAGTGACCCTGGAGAAATTACCTCAGAATCTTAGTTTACTCATCTATAAGATGTGGAATAATAATTTTAAAAAATACTTTCATTACCCACTTAATAAAGCTGAAAGGAAACTTCAAATTATGAATTGCTACATATATGGGACTGTTTTTTAAAAAAAGCAAACGCTGTAAACAATGTAAGTGTGTCAAGAATAGCTTCTTGGAGAGGCAGGATAAGGGGAGAGAAATAGCCTAACAAGAGAAGACCAAGATTCAAGGTAGCCTAATGGCCGAGTGAGCCTAGCTAAATCATTTAATGTCTCAATGCTCCAGAAAAGACAATAAGATGCAGACCTACTGCTGATATACATTTGTAGGTGAAAGTTTCCTACGTTAAGGAAATCACAGATATAGGCAAAGAAAAGTATTTTTAGAATACACTATACACAATGTACACTCACATATCCTAAAAGTAGATCCAAAGATTTCCTAGAGATAGGGACCTAAGAACAACTTTAAAAAACATAACACTCAGTAAGATACTAAAACTCTTCACTAATATTTGTGCCTTCACCACACCAAAAACAAGACTATTAGTATCTACCATGCCTTCAATACAAACACAACCTCTCTCTCTTCATTCCTTAATTTTGCTACCTATATATAACTGAGAATCCTCACAATAACATTAAAAGATTTGGACTACAACAAAATAACATCATCAAGCAGATCAACTGCTATATAGACTAATAAGCATATATGAACACATTTACTGCACAGATTTTTTTCCCTTGAGTTAATTAAGGAAAAAAATTAGACTGTAACACAGCAAAATTCTGAAATGATAGAACCTCAATTTAAAATAGTAGTCATTACAATCAGATTTTCTTCTTCTAATTTTTAAGTTTTTTATTTAATAAAAATTTTCTTTCCTCTGAACACCTACCCAATATATATAGAAAACAAACAAACAAACAAAAAAAAAACCAAAAGAACTCACCCAATACAAATAGAGATATACTTAGCATATAAACAACACTGAAGTTAAACACATAAAGATTACAAATAATTTAATTTAATGGTTAGCTCTACCTCTAGTCTGACTTTTTAATTATAGTACAGGGTGTTTGCTTATGCAGAAAACACTGACTGCCCTATGACCTTATTCTAATCCTTCAAATTTAACTTAGAATCTACAATGCCAAAAATCACAAAATATTCTACTGAATAAAATACATCCTTATCTCCATGTCTACATGCAAAAAAATGCTTAAAACATTTAAGTAAAAGTTCAGATTAATTAATTTTTAGGCAACTCTAAAGAAACTATAATCAGCTTTGGTAAAGGAAATGTCCACACCAAAAGAACAACAAATTAAGAAATTAGTTTAAGGAAATCAATGTTTCAGAGTAACATTGCATATGACCAAGGGAAGAATGAAAGCTGAGTGGACACAGAAAAACTAAAAGGATACTAGACAATAATCCAAAGCAATGTAAAACAGAGGCTGTTGACGCACAGGCCAGGACATGAGACTAATACATCTTTCCCCCAGATCATACCATTCAAAATGCAAAAAACAATTAAAAAAACAAAATGATAAAACTTAGTATAAAAGCATGAGCTAAATATTAAGATTCTAATAACAAAGTTAATTTCCTGCCATTTTAAAATATTCATATATCATATATCATTAGGTAACTGAGTAATAAATAACAGGATAAACTAAGATGCCTATTATATGTAAAGGTATACATATTAAATGGATGTGGCTATAAATCCATACATGCTTTAATCACAGGGCTAATTAATTTTTTGATCAACACACCGCAAATCTCAGTCATCCTTGTGATAAGGAAGTAATTTGTCCTTCAATTGAAGTCTTGTTAATAGCACAGGACAAAATTGTGGCTGGCCAACACACATACCAGAATTCTTGTCTTTCAAATTTGCTTGTCCATATGTTATTGTATAGATTGTTCATGTTCTGCTTATTTCATCCTGTACCAATTCATAAAGTGTTTCCCATCTTTCTCTGAAACCATCCCTTTGGTGATTTGTTAGGGCATTCCATAACATTGATTTATCATGATTTATTCATCTGTTACTCAATTAATGCACAGAGATCAGCCTTTTTATTGAGAAGGAGTGTTTAGTTACTATGTCCCACTAATAATATTATGGGAAATGTTCCATAAGAGGAAAAAGATGTGGTAAATTCCTTCTCTCCTTACAACTTAAATTGAAATAAAGGAAAATGTGGTCATAGCTCAATGGGCTCCAAATACTATAAGAATTGCAACAAATTCAATTCAAACATAGATTTATAAAGTGTCAAAGGGAAATGCAAAGTTCAGATAAGATGCAGTTCCTGCCCTCACAAAGCATATAGTCTACTAGGATACTGAGAAGCCAAATAACTATAATACTATAAGTATAATAAAAGCAGAAAAAGCGCAAGAAAAATGCTCCATGAATTCTTGAAGAAAGTCACCACAAAGGGACAGCTTCATGAAAAAGGCCAGATTGGAGCTGAGTTTTTAAAGAATGAGAAAACATTCAACAATTTTACCAAATAATAACTATAAGCTATTTTTAAAAGTTTTAAAACAAGTAACTATAATAACACTTTAAAGCAGAGTCATAAAAAATAATGTATTATACATTGCCTCCTAATATTTTTTGATATAAACTACTATATTTTTTACTTTTAAAATAAATTTTATTGATATCTTTTGTTTTGTTCATCGAATTTAACTTCCAGCATCCTTCTTCTAGTTAGAGAGCCATCCTGTCTCACAAATAAAAATTTTATAATGTAAAGACAAAATGTAATGTTTTTAAGTATTCAGACTCCAATTAATATATACAAAATAGATTCTACAAGAAAAGTACTATGTTCTTACTGATATTTTAATCCAACTTCTTAAAGACTAAACTCTCCCCAGGATGGGAGTCACAGCAAATAGGAAATGATACAGTGAAATTAAGTTCTTAAGCTCAGGACAAATTCTGTTAGGGTTGACAAATGCAGAGGACAGTCTATTAAGGAACAATTGTACAGCTAGTCTGAGGGTGGGTATGAAGTCTGGCATACATATTTGTGGCAATGGCCATAAATCTCTTTATTCCCTAGAAGAAAGTATGAGAGGAGAAGTAGCAAATAGATAGTCTGGGGGAGCAAGCTTCTTTCAGAGGCTATATAACAATGGAACTCAGGGATGGTGGCCAAGGACTCAGTAAATGAACTAGCACAAGCCCAGACTAGAGGAACATCCACAGAGAGGGAGCAAACCCTAAAGGCTCCATCATGTCAGTGTCCTGGGGAAAATGCTCTAGTTACATCATCTAGTGATGGCTTTACAAAATACTGTATAATTTTATTCATTTTTTAAATAATTTCAATAATAGTAAGATTTTTCTGCATGATCCCTCTTACTTTCTTCTTTCCCTGAAATCTTTCAATTCCCCTTCACTGCAGTTTTGCATCCTATATAATAAAAGTATATATTATCCTTCAAAAAACAAACAAAAAAACCCAGCGTATTACCTGTGAAAGATCTGGTATATCGCCTCTGTCAATACCAACTTGCTGTAAGAAGAAAAAGCATTATATTTAAATCAACTTTTTATATGTACAAGTAAAACTACTAGAAAATGACATTTATTCAAAAGTATCATGACTACAATAATATGTAGTGTAGTGGGGAAAAAAGTTCTATACTTATAGTTAAACCTGGGCTCACAGTCTGTTGATTCTCACAATAACCACATGGGCAAATTGCTTTTTCTGAGTCTATTTTCTCACCTAGAAAATAGGCAATAATACTTGTACTACTTAAAACCTTACTGGGTTTATGAGGAAAGCACTTTGTAAACTCTAAATTCATTCATTAATTTATTTATTTATGCGCACGCGCGCACACACACACACATATGTGAGAATGTTTTTATTAAAATATCAATATTACAGAACTACAGATAAGAAAAATGATCTCAAAAAATAAATTTAAAGAATTTGTAATTAAAAGTTATTGATGACTCTTAAGCAACTAAATATTTTCAGTTATCTGAGAAAGAAAATCAGGACTAGAATCACATTTACAACTACCCATCAACCTTACCAACAACACTGCTATTTGCACAGTTATATTCCAAATATGTATTACAACAAATCCAGTCTCATATATGCCACATGTTGATCATGATAATGAAGATAATTCACACTTTTATAGTGCTCAAGAGATTTTAAGATACTTTGCTTAAAATTAATTCTGTAAAAATAAATATTATAATAAGAAAAAAGTAACCTCTTTCAACCAAGAAAAGCAGGAAAAATTATTAAGGAGCCCAGTGATTTCCCACTCAAAAGTATCAAGTAATTTAGTATTATTTGCACCAGTGGTATTCAAAGTTAGTCTACAAAGTTATGTGATCATGCATGGTACTTGCAATGAAATTTACCTAAAAACAATCATGTACAAGTAGGTTCAATTTCACACAGGGTCCAAAACACCTGCTTGGAACCAGAGTAATTTGCTTGATCACAGTCTGAACCTTTAGACAACACAATTTAAAGGGTTATGTTAAATTATAGATAATTTTACCTCTGCCACTTTTAGGAACTCAGAGATCCTTGTCATTCTAGTCAAAAACTTCTTATAGATGTCAAGGCCTTCTTTGCACTGGTTCTTTTTCATATCAAAATATTTTTCTGTGAAAGAAAAAAGCTATTTCATATACTTTAACCAAAATAAATATAAGAATTCTGTTTCAATTTATAACTTTATCAGCCCATTCTAGGGTGAACTCCCAAAACAGTAAAAGCAGCTTTTCAAAAATTCTACACACACACACACACACACACACATATTTAACATACTTAAAAAATTAGCATTTCATAAGCTTCTGGCTTAAGTCAAGTTATTCCACTTCTTGGCAATGGAAAAATAAATCTACCTTATTTATTCTTCTGCCACTGCTTAAAATATAACTAAGTGTGCATGTAACTTGAAATCCCAGATCGCGGCTATTTTCAAAAAAAAAATTTTTATATATATATCACGCTTTTAATGATCCAGACCTGTGGTTTTATCCACTTTAAAATGATCCTCTGAGGATACTTTGCCTTACCTTCCTTACTGGTTATTTTAACAATAAACTGGGGAAAGACTGATACATCTCTTGGAAGATACAAAGATAAACTAGCACAAAAATTAAGATTTTCTCTCTATGAAGGTGACCCCATATTCTTGAAAGCTGTGCCAACAGAGTTTATAAATTTCAGAAAGTTATATCCCTGATGGTCTTTTCTTGTTTCGATCACATTGAGAGAAAAAAAGCCCCATTTTAGGAAAGTCATTTCTAGGTTGGACAGTGTGCAGGGGAAAGCAAAAATGGTGACAAAGGGTCACAAGATCCTGCCATTCCAAGATATTATGAAGGAAATGGGAATGTTTGGTTAGGCTGATGAAGACTCAAAGGGAACAATGTTGGATATGTTCAAATATGTAAAGACTTGTGATAGAGAAGAGAGACAATATCTGTTCTGTCTAGTCTGAGAAGGACAGAACTAGAAGCAATAAAGAGAAGATATACATGGATTGTGAGCAAAAACTGTTTTAACAATTAGAGCTATCCAGAATTGGAATAGGCTTTCTTAGTAGATAATGTATTTCCCCTGCCTTAGAAGTATTCAAGTAAGAGCTAGACACCTGATGTTGGGTCTGTTGTAAGAGAGGATTCTTATTAAGAGATGAAACAGATTTGATTGCCTTTGGGTTCCTTTCCACAAAGATTATACAATGCCTAACAATGCTGTCTGCAACTATTTTGCAACTTACTGACAGTTTAAGAAAGTTATCTGAGACAATGCGACTGACTTACCTAGAGTCACAGAGGTAAAAGGAGTAGACTTTGACTATGGTTTTTCTTGACTATGAGATCTGACCTCTACTATGCTATGATGTCTCACAAATTTCCTACCCCTTTTAAAATCTACTGGGAAAGCACATTTCAGATGTAAAAGGCATAAGCACAAGACTTCAATTCTACAAAGCACAATTAAACCATCTTGTTCAGTAGTATAGGGGAATAATTCACTCCTACAGATCCCAGAATTTCAAATGTCTTTGGGAAGGAATAAATAAGAAACTGGTTAAATCTTTACCAGAATAAGAATTTTCTAGAGGATGTAGTCTTTGGTCAAAGACTTTCAATAAAAAGGAACGCTCTAAGTGACAAAAAGGTCTCCCCATCTTTTATAAAGCTAAATGTTAGAAAAGTATTCCTTACAACAAGAGTATAAACTTGCCTCTCTGAAGCTTTTGACTCTGTGAGCCAAAAATAGATATAATTTCCTAACTCCTTCAATTCCTTCAGAAGATCTCCTAATGTCCCCATTAAATTTTCTTCTTTCAGTTGTATACACCCCATTTCTTCAGTCATATAGCATTATCATAGTTGACTTTTTTAAAATTAAATTTATCAATGTCCTTCCTAAAATGTGCTGCTTTAGAAAAAATTCTCTACATACAGTCTGACTAAAAGCATATCACTTAACTTATTTCTCAAAAATATGGCTCTCTTAAACCTAACACATTAGCTTTTTTGAATTATATCATATTTTTATCTGATATAGAACATGTAGTCCACTAACCTCTCTCTGTGTAAGACTTTATATTTATCCTCATTAAATTTTTATCCTATAAGATAGATAGTCCAATATTCTAGCTTGTCAGGACCTTTTTTAATCCTGTCATCCAGTGTGTTAAAAGTTTTCAGCTTTGGGTCAACTATAAACCTTGTAAGTATGGTACCTATACCTTTATACAGGTCACAGGGCTAAGAAGAAAGATCCAAATCCAAAGGTCATTTCTCAATACTCATACTTCCTGACCTCTCCGTGCAACTTTGACCTCATCCTTAATATCCTTGACACTCTTCCATCAGGAAACCATTCTCTTACTTCTCCTACTATCAGATCACTCCTTCTCAGTCTCGTTTGCTAGTTCTTCATTTAAATTATACTCTCTAACTGTAAGGGTTCCACAGGGTTCTGCCCTTAGACCCTCTTTTCTTCTCCCTCCCTCCTACTAGAGTGATCTCATCCACATTCATAGATTTTAATCACCGTCTATATTATAATGATTCTTAAATATATCTATCCTGCCCTAACTTCTCTATTAGTAATCTCCATCTCACACCTCCAACCACTTTCCAGACATCTTTAATTCAACATTATCTTTATCAAATTTTACCCTCCCCCCACTTCCCTATTACTGCCAAGATGAATACCATCTTCCTAGTCTTTCAAGGTTATAAGCTAGGGATCATCTTTACTTTCTCACAATTTTTCACTGCCTCCTGTACTCCATAGCCAATCTGTTGGCTTAACATCATGACATCTCTTGAATATGCTTCCTTCACTGCTCTAAGACTATTTCGATACCCTTCTGGTGGGTCTTCCTGCCTTAAGTCTCTCCCACTGTATCGATCATTTACACACCAAAGTAATTTTCAGTGAAGGTATGACCATGTTACTTCTTTCCCCTCCCTCAGTAAACTTCAATGGTTCTCAAAAACTAGGAGACCCAATTGCAAAATCCTCTGGATTGGCATTCAAAGTCCATCTTAACCTAGGCCCATCCTACCAACCATATCTTCTTCCATCTTATATTCTTCTTTGTATTTTTCAATCCAACAACACTGCCTTGCTTGCTGCTCTACAAATTTGGCTTTGTACTCCTCATGTTTAGAATATTCTCATTCCTCTGTCTACTGTCTCTCCTATTAGATTGTAATCTTCTTGAAGGTAGAGACCATCTTTTACACTTTTTCTTTTTAAGCACATTGTATGCACATTGATAAAAGAAGTGATTCCTGGAGCTGCTTACCTAAACCTCTTTTCCAAATAGACACTGAATTACCAATGATTATCCATTTTGTCAAAGTCATTAAAGTAAATGTATGTAAATAGAAGCAGATATTTTATTTTGTACAGCTAGATACTAATTAGTACAAATAACAAATTCCTTGAATGAATCAGCTGAATTTTAATTCACACTTTTTGAAGTTAGAATTATGTAAAATGTGATCATTAGTCTAGCTTAATGGAAATACAGAGTTTGAATTCTAATAATATGATTACTTTAGAAGATAAATTCAATATCTGCAGCTTTTACTTTCCTGTAGAAGGCAAAAAAATCTAATGGCGTCTTTGAAAGGAATCACATAATTTTAAAGATAATTTTAGTTTTTTAAATATCATAATTTTTAGTTAACATGTTTTGTTATTATTAAAGTTGTTTTTATATTTATGTGCAGTTAATATTTTCTTGAAAACAATATAAAAAGAATTCCATAGAATGTACCTTTTTCCCACTTTTATAAAATAATGTTTTAAAATAATTTTAAAACATTATTTTAAGTAATGGGAGGGAGAGAGGTAAAATGATAATTGTGTAGTCTAAATCTATAAATAAGGTTCAAAATTTCTTGGATTTTACAAGTATTTTTATATTTATTAAAAGTATTAAAGCAATACTTATTAAACAAAGGAGTTCATAAGAATAAATACATTTACAAATAAACACAAAGACCCGCCCCCCTTCCATATTGATTTGGTAAATTAGCAAGTTAATTAAGAGACTGAAGGAATATATAATCATTCTTCCACAAATAATTCACAAAATCCACTTGAAATATATCTAAAGAATACTTTCAAATGATCACTTCAATCAGCATCATTCATCCTAATTTTCAAGACAGGGTAAGAAATGTTGGAGAAATATTTACCCAAGAGATTGATAATTCCTTCATTATATGCTGCAAAGAGTCTAATGGCATCTTTGAAAAGGAGCATGAAGGCAGCATTTATTACTCCATTTGTAAGTTCATTGCTATTAACCTGGAGGAAAAAAAAAAGAAAATATCTAATAAAAAGATGTCTTAGATAAAAAGCATCACTTCATCACATGTTTTTGAGCTATATTATACATATTATACAGCTAAGTGGTCAGAAAAATGTAAAAAAAAAGTATATAAATATGTAATGTTTATATACACATATACACACTCAAAAATATATATAAGTACATAATGTTTAGTATATATACACACACACTTATTCCAAGATTAGAAATATCAAAGAAAAAAATTCATATACAACAGAATATTTATTTGTCATAGCACTTTTGTAGCATAGAACTAGGAATAAATACATATCCATTGGGAAATAGCTGAAATCGCGTAGCACACAAATGTATAAAATGTTGCTATACCATAAGCAATAATGTGAACAAGTCTAAGGAACTATATCTCACACTTACTGTTTGGGCTAATATGACAGAAAAGGAAAATGGCAAATTTTGAAGAGGATGTGGAAAAGTAGGGACACTAAAGCACCACTGATGGAGCTGTAAACTGATCTAACCAACTGGATGAACAATTTGTAATATGCCTAAAAAGCTATAAAAATGTGCATACCCATTGACCCAGCAATGCCCCATTAGCTCTGTATTCCAAAGAGATCAATGAAAAAATATATACAAAAATATTTGTAAAATCTCTTTTCATGGTGGCAAAGAACTGGAAATTGAGGGAATGCTCATCAACAGGGAAATTGCTGAATAGTTGTGGTATATGATTGTGATGAAATACTACTGCTATAAGAAATGACATGCAGGATGGGTTCCGAAAAACTTGGAAAGATTTAAATGAACTAATACAAAATAAAATGAGAAGAACCAGGAGAATAGTGTACACAGTAATAGCAATATTATAATGATGACCAGCTGTAAATGACTTAGCCATTCTGATTAATACAATGACCTAAGATAATTCAGAAAATCATATGATGAAAAATGCTATTCACCTCTAGAGAAAGAACTGATAAGCGTCTAAGAATAGAGTGAAGTATAGTTTTTTAACTTTATTTCTCTTGTACTTTTTTCTGCAATAAGTCTAACATGGAACTGTTTTACATGATTTCATATGTATAACTAATATCACATATCTTGCCTTCTCAATAGGGGATAGGGGAAGACAGGCAATGAGGAAGAGAAAATTCCAACCTCAAATTTTTTTTAAAAAATTAGTTTTAAAAATGACAATTCTACCTAAATTAATCTACTTATTCAGTGCTAAATCCAATCAAATTGCTAAAAAAAAAAAAAATTACCTCATACAGCTAGAAAAAAATAACAAAATTCACTTGGAAGAACAAAAGGTCAAGAATATCAAGGGAATTAATGAAAAAAAAAAATGCAAAAAAAAAGGTGGCCTAGCCAGACCAGACTTAAAACTTTATTATTAAGTGGCAATCATCAAAAACCATTTGGTACTGACTAAGAAGGAGAGCAGCGGATCAGTAGAATAGTTTAGCTATACTAGACACAATAGCCAATGACTATAGTAATTTAGTCTCTGAAAAACCCAAAGATTCCAGCTTCTGAGATAGGAACTTACTATTTGATAAAAACTGAAAAAATTCGAAAATAGTATGACAGAAACTAGACTTTGACTAACATCTAAAATCCTATACCAAGATAAGGTTGAAACAGGTGCATGGTTTAGACATAGAGTGATACTACAAGCAAATGAATATAAATAAGGGATAAATCTGTAAAGAAGAGAGGAATTTATGATCAAAGAATGATTGTGAAATACAAAATGGGTAACTTTGATAATATTAAATTTAAAAGTTTTTGCATAAGCCAAGATTAGAAGGGAAGAAGAAAGCTGGGAAAACTTTTTTTTTTTTTTTTTTACAGCAGTGTTTCTGATAAAGACCTCATTTCTATAATATATAGAGAAATGACTCAAAAATCAATGTTAAAAAAATTAATTTAAAAAATTAATTTCGACTTCAGAGAGGCATGGAAAGACAATATAAACTGATGCAAAATGAAGTAGGATCAAGAAAACAATATACACAAGGACCAAAATGTAAACACAAAGAATAATAACAAAAACTCAAAACTCAACACTGTACCTAACTTGGTCCTAGGGGAAAAAAGAGAGAGAATATGAAAATATTCCTTCTCTTCTTTTCTTACCAAGCTACAGTCATTCTCAATGTGTATAGCTTTTGGTTGACTATCTTTTCTCTCCGACTTCTGCCCGTTCAACATCCATCCTTAAATTCCCTCAAACTCTCTAACTTCCCAATTCCTTAAGTCTCTTCAAATAACATGACCCAATAAAAGCATACTATATAAGCTGTATTTAGGGATGGTCACATAGTAATTTTCACCACTGTTTACAAGTGTTTCCTTTCCCTAATTAGGAACTCAGACATTTCTATATTTGATGATAACCTGCAATCACTCTACCTTTAATTATATCTCAACCCTTCTTATAATTACTAAGACTTCCACTCCTTTTACCCTTCCTTTTACCCTTCACTAACTTGACTTTCTTCCCTTTCCAATGTCAAATTAATAGTTAGCCATTTCAATCATGCTTTGTCATCCATCTACTTTCCAATCCTTATCTTGCTACACTCATACTGGTGCTGTGCCTTGAATTCCTTACTCCATTGTATTCCTATCACTTCTCATTTCTTGCCAAACCTCAGCTTTTTAATCAATATTCCTTTTTCTGTTCTTCTGTTCTCTGTGTCTTTGAAATAGCTGGAAGAAGTTTCATAATAGCACTGAATAAGTGTATTACAAATTCATGTTACCAAACTCAACTAAGTCCTCCTGAAGCAAAGCTGTCTTTTTTCCCCTCCCTAATTGTTATCTATTTCTCCCTTTCCCCACAAAGGATTTTCTAAACCTCTCTCTACTCTTCAAGGTTCTTGTTAAATTTTCCTCTTCCTTCACCTTCAGCAGTGGAACTTACCTTTGCAAAAACTGAAACCACTGGAAATGAAGTTTTTCTTTTCTTATGACCTTCATTTCAAGATTCCTTGACATTATTTCTCATTCTTCTCTTTTCCCCTAATCTCTAATAAAGGGATAACTTCTCTTGTTGAGGCCGACCCTACTTCATGCATGTTTGATGCTAAATCGTTCACGACTTCCAGTAGACTGGCTCCTCACTACTCCTTTTCTCCTTTCCTTCTTTAACTCTTTCCCTCCCCTTCCTCTAACTTTCACTCTCTCGCTTCTTCTCTCTTTTCTTTTTTCTACATATCTTTCTCGGAGACAGCACCATCTTCCACCGATTCATTTATTATTTCTATGCTGATGATTCCAAGATTTTTATGTTCTAATTTCTTCCTTGATTTTAAGTCCAACAACACAACTAACTGCCCATGGAACATTTCAAAATGCATTCCCCAGAGATATTATAAATTCAGTATGTTCAAAACTGAACTTATTTCTTCTCCAAAATAATACTTCTTCCAAAACTACTTTTGTCAAAGCCATCCCCACTTTTCCCATTCTCTCAGGTTTGTAATCCTGGAATTACACATATATCCAAATCTTGTCATTTGTACCTCCATCATCTCTCCCATCATCTCCTCATACTGAGAAAGCCACCTCTTTAATTCAGGACCTCACCAGTTCTTGCCTAGACTATTTCAATAGCCTTCCAATTGGTCTCTCTTACAAGTCTTCCCCAATTTATCCATTCTTTATACTACTGCCAAAGAGATTTTCTTTAACCATAAAACTGATCACATCAGTCTCATACTCAAACAGCAGTGGCTCCCTAATGTCTCTCAGACAATATATATACGTGTTGTTGAGTATATATAGTCCTTCAAATCTGGACCTAATCTAGAGTTCCACCCTGGCTTTCTCTCTGCTCTTCACACACCACACTCTGTTTCTCATCTGTCTCATAGAATCCCTCTCCTCCTTTAAGACAGAGAACTACCTTGTACACAAAGTATTACCCGATTTCCCACTTCCCATCCAAATATTAGTGTTCAGCTTCTATTTATTTGTACCTATTCTCTTTATGTTTATTCTGTATGTTGTTACACATGTAATTGTTGTCTTCTTCATTAAACCTAAGCTCCTTGAGAGTATATTCATATAAGTGCTTAATTTAAAAAAAAAAAAAAAAAAAAAAAAAAAGCAGTGCATAAATAGAGCACTGGGCCAGGAGTCAGGAAGACCTGAATTCAAATCCAGCTTCAGACATTTAGTACCTGTGTGACCTTGTCAAGTCTTTTAATCCATGACTGCTTCAGTACTATAAAATGGCAAAAATAACAGTACCTACCTTCTAGAGTTGTTTTGATAAAATGTTTAGTACCAATTTTGACACATAGCAGACAATAAATGCTTGTTTCCTTCCTTCTTTTGTATATACTTGCTTACTGATTTGCAATGATAAAGGATGACTATGGGATGAAATATTAGAAGTTTGTTATTTAACTGATATGTTGGTTTTGCTGAACTGCCTTTATCCTTTTTTTAATTCTTTGTTTTAAAAGATGGTTCTCAGAGTAGAGATATAAAAGAAGGCTCTTTTGGGAAATGAAATGATGCAAAACCAAAATGCTTTGATAAAATCCAACATCCATTCCTATTAGAAACACTTAAAAGTGTAGGAATAAATGGGCTTTTCCTTAAAATAGTCAATAGCATCTATTTAAAACCGTCAGTAAGCATCATACATAATGGGATAAACTAGAACTATTCCCAATAAGATCAGAGTGAACAAGGTTGCCTGCTCTCACCATTACTATTCAATATTGTATTAGAAATGCTAGCTTTAGCAATAAGAGTTGAGAAAGACATTAAAGGAATTAGAGTAGGTAATGAGGAAACCAACTTATCACTCTTTGCAGATGATATGACAGTATACTTAGCAAACCCCAGAGATTCTACTAAAAAGCTATTAGAAATAATCCACACCTTTAGCAAAGTTGTAGGATACAAAATAAACCCACATAAATCATCAGCATTCTTATATACCACTAATAAAATCCAACAATTAGAGATACAAAGAGAAATTCCATTTAAAGTAACTACCGATAGTCTAAAATATTTGGGAATCTATCTGCCAAGGGAAAGTCAGGAACTATATGAGCAAAACTACAAAACATTTTTCACAAAAATAAAGTCAGATCTAACCAACTGGAAAAATATTACGTGCTCTTGGATAGGGCGAGCTAATATAATAAAGTTGATAATACTACCTAACCTATTTATTTAGTGCTATACCAATCAGACTCCCCAAAAATTATTTTAATGACCTAGAAAAAATAACAAAATTCATCTTGAAGAACAAAAGGTCAAGACTTTCAAGGGAACTAATGAAAAAAAAAAATCAAATGAAGGTGGCCTAGCTGTAGCAGATTTCAAACTATATTATAAAGCAGCAGTCACCAAAACTGTTTGGTGTTGGCTAAGAAATAGACAAGTTGATCAGTGGTATAGGTTAGGTTTACAGGGCAAAATAATCAATAACTTTTAATTATCCAGTGTTTGACAAACCCAGAGACCCCAACTTTTGGGATAAAAATTCACTGTTTGACAAAAACTCCTGGGAAAATTGGAAATTAGTATGGCAGAAACTAGGCATTGACCCACACTTAACACTATACACTAAGATAAGGTCAAAATGGGTTCATGACATAGGCATAAAGAATGAGATTATAAATAAATTAGAAGAACATAGGATAGTTTATCTCTCAGACCTGTGGAGGAAGAAGGAATTTGTGACCAAAGAAGAACTAGCAATCACTACTGACTACAAAATAGAAAATTTTAATTATATCAAATTTAAAAGCTTTCATACAAACAAAACTAATGAAGACAAGATTAGAAAGGAAGCAATAAACTGGGGAAACATTTTTACAGTTAAAGATTCTGATAAAGGCTTCATTTCCAAAATATATAGAGAACTGATTAATTTATAAGAAATCAAGCCATTCTCCAATTGATAAATGGTCAAAGGATATGAACAGACAATTTCAGATGAAGAAATTAAAACAATTTCTAGCCATATGAAAAGATGCTCCAAATCATTATCAATCAGAGAAATGCAAATTAAGACAACTCTGAGATACCACTACATACCTGTCAGATTGGCTAGGATGACAGGAAAAAATAATTCTGAATGTTGGAGGGGATGTGGGAAAACTGGGACATTGATGCATTGCTGGTGGAATTGTGAATGAATCCAACCATTCTGGACAGCAATTTAGAACTATGCTCAAAAAGTAATCAAACTGTAAGTACCCTTTGATCTAGCAGTGTTACTACTGGGCTTATATCCCAAAGAGATCTTTAAAAAGGGAAAGAAATCTGTATGTGCAAAAATGTTAGTGGCAGCCCTCTTTGTAGTAGCCAGAAACTGGAAACTGAATGGATGCCCATCAACTGGAGAATGGCTGAATAAGTTGTGGTATATGAATGTTATGGAATATTATTGTTCTGTAAGAAATGATCAGCAGGATGATTTCAGAGAGGCCTGGAGAGACTTATATAAACTGATGCTAAGTGAAATGAGCAGGACCAGGAGATCATTATACACTTCACAACAGTACTGTATAATGATCAATTCTGATGGACATGGGTGGCTCTCTTCAACAATGAGATGAACTAAATCAGTTCCATTTGTTCAATAATGAACAGAACCAGTTACATCCAATGAAATAACTATGGGAAATGAGCATAAACCCACAACATAGCATTTCTACTCCCTCTGTTTTTGTCCATTTGCATTTTTTATTTCCTTCTCAGGTTATTTTTACTTTATTTCTAAGTCTGATTTTTCTTGTGCAGCAAAATAACTGTATGGATATGTATACATATATTGTATTTAACATATACTTCAACATATTTAACATGTGTTGGTCTACCTGCCATCTAGGGGAGAGGGTGGGGGGAAATAGGGGAAAAGTTGGAACAGAAGGTTTTGCAAGGGTCAATGCTGAAAAATTACTCATGCATATATCTTGTAAATAAAAAGCTATAATAAAAATAAAATACAAATCCAAAGTGATAAACACATACAAAATTTTTATAAGGTCAAAATCATAGCTAAGTACTTTCTTTTTTTTGGAGACAACTTGAATTAAGTGAATTGCTTGGTGTCTGAGGTCACACTTGAACTCAGTTCCTCCTGATTTGAGAGCTGTTGTGCTCCTTAGCTGCCCTCGTAGCCAAGTATTTTTAAAAAGATCTTAAAGATTAGGTCGAAATATTCCTTCATTCAATAAAAGTAAACAGTCCACAATGGTAAGAGAAAGCTCCAACATATGACTAATTGTATAATATTATGTATCTTCCAAGTAGGACACTAAAGAAATCTTCATTTTATATCCCTTGCAATCCATAAATCTTCATATTCCCTGCAGTAAATTCTGAAAATTTAAGATAGCATGATCACAAAAGAATGTGGAAAAAATCTTCAGCTTCAGTAGTAAATTGCCTCAAACCTACCTAAAAAATTATCCCACACTGCACTATGCTATGAATACAGAGAGAATACTATTTTTAACTTCATTGTCCCAAATAGGGATACAATGTTCACATCTGTACATTTCAGAGACAGCATTTTATGCAGTCTTACAGGTTAGTGATCAAAGGATGCAAAAACACCATGTTTTCCCTGAGTATCTCTCCCCATACCAAGTATATCTTCCTTCTATCCCTTTCAATTATAAAGTTAGAATCATGACTCTGATATCTGATATTGTATGTTAGATATGGGTCATTTGGTACATAAAGTGATTAATATAGATAATAACATAGGCTAATCAAATTTCTTAACCATATTCTTCTCTTCTAATCTAGTATACAGTATCCAATGGATGGATGGCAACAGTTATTATTCCAAAATTTAAACTAACTACCAATGATGATACAATACTACCATTTCCATAATTTGCTTCCCTTATCTCCCTTAAAATGCATGCCTGGTCTCCGGAAGTACAGTACATGTACAAGAATTACCTAACCCCCAACAAATTTTAGCAAAATTAATTATGCTTATGCAATACAGCCTAAAGTCAATCCAAATGGTCTGTATGGATAGGCTTGATATGGTGTTGTCAAGGAATTTATAAACCACCTGTGGGGTTTTTTTGTCTTTACTCTGCAAGACTCCTGAAAAAGATTGGTTTCAGGGATGCCTTCTCTCAATCCTACTTTTATGAGCACTCATCAATGGCCAAAGTTAATTCTACCTAGACTTCTCTTGCCATTTGGGACTAAAAGTCAATTATATATGCCAATATCATTACCTATATTTATAGCAATCCTATTTATAGGAATTCCATTTCCTATCCAGGCAGATATGGAATCATCTCAGGGAATAAAGGTTCTATTAACAAGCAAAATCAGGTTCAGGTTTGATATTTCAGTAAGATTTTCAAACTTTTACTAATTAAACACCAAACATCTAAAGTAGTGAGGTAAAATGTTGCATAATGCAAATTAAAAACCCCTCTCCTTGAAAAGGAAAAAACAAAACACACCAAAAAATGTGGTACTAAGCAATTCAAATAAGCTAAACAGTAACATGAGAATAATAGTATTCTTTTAAAACTATTTACTTTTTTTAAAAAGTCAGTCCTAGTACTTTGCTCTGTGTACACGGTGACAAATATCCAACTCTTTAAGTGTTCTATTATTTTAAAAATTATACTTTTGATAGTCATTTTAAAAATTTTTGAGTTCTCAATCCTCTACTTCCCTCTAACCTTCACCCAACCACAGAGAAGACAAGCAATCCATCAATTATAAATATTTAGTCATGCTATTATATCTCATAATATATGAATATATGATAAATATACATTATTATAATAATACTATATAGAAAAATATAAATAAAATAATTATATAATATAATATAACCATATTGCCATCCCCCCATCAAAAAAAAAAAAAAAAAAAAAAAAGGCAAGAAAAATAAAGTGAAAAAAAGTGTGTTTAAACCTGCATTCAAGAGTTCATCAATTTTCTCTCTGGACAATAAATAACAACTTTTTTTTTTCTTTGCTGAGTCTTTTGGAATTGTTTTGGATCACCGTTTTGATTAGAGTAGCTAAGTCTTCAATTGATTATAATTACAATATCATCATTGTGTATTGTCTTCCTGGTGCTATTTATTTCACTTTGTATTAGTTTATATAAATCTTTCCGGGTTTTTCTAAACCCATCCTGTGAATCATTTATTAAACAACAATGATATTTCATTACAATACTGTAACACAATTTGTTCAATCATTCCCCAATTGACAGGAATCCTCTAAATTTTCAATTCCTTGTCACCACAAAAAGAATTGTCAATTCTTTGTGCACAAAGGTCTTTTTTTTCCCTTTGGATCTCTTTGGGATACAGACTTAGAAAAGGTATTGTTGGTCAAAGGATACACACAGTTTTATAGTCTTTTGGGTACATTTACAAATTATTCTATGGAATGATTAGTTCACAGCTTCACCAAAAGTACCTTAATATCCTAATTTTCCCACATTCCCTCCAATATTTGTCATTTTCCTCTTCTGTTATATTAGCCAATTTAAGAGGCGTGAGGTAGTACCTTAGTGTTATTTTAATTTGTTATTTTTCTAAATATTGGTGATTTTGAACATTTTTTCATATGGCTGCTGATAGCTTTGATTTCTTCTAAAAACTACCTGTTCATATCCTTTGTCCTTTATTAATTGGGAAATGGCTTATTTTTGTAAATTTGACTCAATTCCCTATATATTTAAGAAATGAGGCCATTATTAGAGAAACCTGACAAATTCCTGCCCGTTTTCTGCTTTTCTTGTAATTTGAGTTATATTGTTTGTGTAAACCCTTTTTAATTTCATATAATCAAAATCATCCAATATACTTCCAATGATCTTCTCTATTCTTTGTTTGGTCATAAACTCTTCCCTTATTCATAGATCTTTCAATACTCCCTCAAATTTCTTGAGATCTTACCCATTTGAGTCTAAATCATATGCCCATTTTGTTTGACCTTATCTTGGTATATACTGTATGAGATATTGGTGTATGCCTAGTTTTTGCTAAACTGCTATCCAGTTTTCCCAGCAGTTTTTATGAAATAGTGAATTTTTGCCCCAAAAGCTTAGATCAAAGATTAGCTTATTATGTTCATTTATTCCTGTGCACTGAAAATTTAACATATCTAGCACTGTAATACCATACTGTTTTGATGATTACTACTTTGTAATATAATCTGATATCTGGTACTAATAAGCCTCCTCCTTTTACATTTTTTCCACTGGTTTCTTTAATATTGGTGATCTTTGTTTTTCCAGATCAATTTTATTATTATTTTCTCTAATTCTACCAAAAAATTCCTTAGTTGTATGGCTCTGAATAACAAGGCAGAATTATCATTTTTATTATATTGGTTCAGTTATCCCTTGAGCAATTAATACTTCTCTAATTATTTAGATCTGTCTATTTTTAATGATGTATTTTATAATTAGGTTCATATAGTTCCTGAGTTTGTTTTGGCAGATAAATTTATAATTTTTTTATATTGGCTGCAGTTATTTAAATGAAATTTCTCTTTTTGTCTATTACTCCTTGGTTTTGTTAGTAATATGTAAAAAGGTTGATGATATACATATAGGTTTATTGTATATCTTGCAACTTTGCTAAAGTTGTGAATTCCAACTAGTTTTTCAGCTGAGTCTCTTAAGTATATCCTGGTACTACCTGCAAAGAATGACAGTTTTGTTTATTCAATGTTTATTCTTATTCCTTCAGTTTCAATGCTGTAGTTTGCATATCCAAATAAGATAATGGATATCCTTGTTTTACCTCTGATCTTACTGAAAAGACTTCTAGCTTACCCCTTTTATAAATAGTACTTATTCTTGGTTTTAAATAAATACAATTTATCATTTTTAAAAAGGCTAATTTTATTACTTTGCTTTCTAGTGTTTTTAAGGGCAATTATTTCTAAAGAACTACTTTGCTATGACCCCTATGTAGCTAATAGAAGTATCACACTAAGTTGAAAATTTCTTAAAGAGACCTAAAAATAAAGCCATCTAAATAGAATAAAAACAAATGAGACACATTTCTACACTACTTGCCATTCCTCCTTAAAATATTTTTAATATTTTATTTATGCTTGGTATCTGGCAATATGATATTTCTGCAAGGGTTACCTAACCACTAGCGAATTTTAGTAGAAAATTGGAGCTCAAGGAATAGGTAAAGTCCTCAAATATTAAAAGAAAATAAAAGATGATTTAATTTGGAAAACATTGATTTTGCACAAATAGTGCACAATATCACCACTAAAATAGCACAATATCACCACTAAAATCTAAAACTTATAATACATTTTACAAGTATGAACTGAAATTGAAATGTTAGCTTCCTAATTTAGTAATCCCTGCAGCAACAGTGAGTGTATTTAGTTAAATTTGTTAAAAATTCATATCAAGAATAACAAAACTAAAAGTTCAAATAAACTTACATTAAAATCAAGAAGTGCATCCATCTGATTCTGAATAATTGGTACAGTTTTTAGGAGTTTTTCTGTGTTCATTGTTCTCATAACTCCGTCAGCCCTACAAACAAGGGGAAAAATGAGATTGCTACTAAATTTTAAAACAGTTGCTAAATAGCTTAGAAATTCTAATGGAAATGTTAACAAGAAAGCTTGCAATTTTTTTCTCCCAGTTAATAACAACAACAACAGTATCTATATAGTGCTTTAAGGTTCATGAATATTATTTCATTTTATCCTTACACCGACCCTGAGAGGTACTACTATTCCCATTTTATAGATGGGAAAACTGAGGCAGACAATGATTAAGTGACTTGCCCAGGGTCACATAGCTAATAAGCATGAAACTATATTTAAATTCAGGTCTTTCTGATTTCTGTGACTGTATGTGTATGTATATATATGTATATATACATACACACACACACACACACACACACACACACATATACACAGTGCTACTAGCTGCTTTCAGTTAATACTAAACTTAAAATGTCAGAAATCATACAAGAGGAAAATATATAGGAAAAAATAAAAGCTATTCCAAAATACTTGTACAAAATGTTTACTATTTCAAGCATAGAATTTAAGGGAATCTCAGAGTTCATGTAGTCAAATAGTTCACATATATTATAAATTATCAGAATGAAAATTTTCTTTTATTGTCTGGTATCTGCCATCAAGAATGATTTTATTGCTGGGTATTTGGATGCCTAACATTCTATGCTGCTGTATAGTATTTAAATTCACCACCTAGGTGTGTCAAAACAATCCCTTTATTATTTAGAATGCCAAATGTCTTCTTGTTTTTATAAAGATGACTCCAAATATGTAGTCAAAGGTTGTAAAAGAAGCCAACTGTATAACCTGTAGTTCTGATAAAGAGTCTATAGATTAGCCCATTGAGAAAGAAAAACTGAACATATTTGCAAAGTTTCAACAAATATTAAGGACCTACCATGTATAAGGTACTATGTGGATACAAATAAGTATAAGACAGTCCTTGCCCTTTTCCTGAAAAAGAAAAATTTATGTCTAGAAAAGCTCACAAAGGAGCAGAAAAGCAATTAAATGAAGAAAAAAATCTTTTGCAGCAAGTACCTCTGATAAATAGTCTGATATCTAAGAAAGATGGGGAAATGACACAAATACATAAGGACGAGTGTCATTTCCCAGGAGCCAAAGGATAAAGAAAGACAACTTTCAAAAGAGAAAATCAAGCTAAGAAGTCCTATGTAAAGAAATGTTTTAAATCTTAAGAGAAATGTACATTTTAATTCTTAGGTTTTAACACATATAGACACACACACATGGGTGCAAGCATATCAAAATAATAACAAAAGAAAAAATGATAAATATTGGAAATCTTGAATGAAGACAGGTATAGAGGGAATGTGATGTTGTTGCTATAAACAGGTTCAACTAATCTGGAAAACAATTTAAAATAACACTATAAAAGTTACTTAATTATGCATATTTTTTGTTCAGGGATACCACAGGTAGGTATATATCCCCAAGAAAGTTGGAGACAAAAATCTGGTAATATACAAAAATAAAAAATACTTTTAATAATAGCAATAAACTAGAAAGCAAACTGAGTATCTATCAAATGGGAAATGAGTAAATAAACTGTAATATATCAATGCAATGGAACATTTTTGCACCATAAACAATAATGAATAGGAAGAAATCAGAAACATGGCAAGATTTAAAATCAACTAATGCAGAACAAATTAAGCAGATGAGAACAAGTTACATGATGACCACAATGATATAAGTTTGTTCTCAAAACTTGTCCTCTTAAACCTCTCTGCAGCCTTTGAAACTGTCCATCACCATCTTCTTCTGGATACTCTCTCCTCTTAAGTTTTCAGGATACTATTTTTCTCTCATTTGTCTTTGTATCCGGCTGACTACTCCTCAAATCTTTTTTACTGATTCTTCTTCCATTCCACTCCCTCAGGAAGTGAAAGGATATGCCCCAAAGCTTCTTTTCATTCTATAATACCTCATTCATTCTATATTATCTCTATTATACAGATGATTCCTAAATCTGTATGTTCAGCTGCAGTACTCAGCTGAGCTAGTCATGAATTACTAACTGCCTTTTGGACAACTACATATCCTATAGGCTTCAAAAATTTAGTACATTCAAAATAAAATTTATTATCTTGCCTCCAAAAAACCCCAATTTCCCAATTTTGCTATTTCATCAAGGAGATCAATATTATCTCAGTAACCCAAGTCAACAATCTTGAAGTCTTCCTACTCTTTACTCTGCATACATCCAATTTATAATAAGTGTTGTCATTTCTGCCTTCATGATATCAGTATTATACATCTCCTCTCCACTCATAGTCATAATCTGAGTTCAGGTGTCTCATAATTTATTATCTAGTCTAATACACTAACTTTAAAACTGGTGCTCCTCCCTCAACTTTCTCTCTAATCTAATCCATCCACCATTCTGCAATCAAGTTGATTTTCCTAGATGATACATCTGACCCTATCAACTTTTCCTTTCAATAAGTTTCAATGACTCCCTATCATCAGAAAGATTAAGTATAAAATATTGTTTTGGGAATTTGAAGTTCATAACTGGACCCCTTCCTACATTTCCAGTCTTCTTACACCATTCTCTCCTTATATACACATTTTAGTCTAGCTATACTACACCTTACTTGCAATTTCTTGAATACTTCATTTGCATCTTCCTTTTTCACTGGGCTCCATGCTTATGTTTTGCCCTCTCTCCTGTCTCTTAGTATCCCTGACTTCTCTCAGGGCTCAACTCAAATCTCATCTGAAGGAAGATTTTCCAGTTTCCTAGCTGCTTAAGCCTTCTGTTTTAAATTACCTTTATAATTTTTTAAAATATCTACTATGTACCTAGGAGAATAGGAGTTTCTTGAAGTCTGGGACTATGACTTTGCCTTTCTTTGTGACCCAATCCCGGTCTGGCACATATTAAGTGCTTAATTAATCAATTCCTGACTTAATAATGACTAATAATGGTCTTCCACTTATTCACAAAGATGTGCCAGAAAGTAGGTATAAAATGAGGCATACAATTTCAATAGTGATGACTGATTATATTTTAAAATTCATGTACAAAATGCTGCATGTGACAATTCCTTAGATTCCAGCATATATGATTGAAAAAAATCAGTGTATTCAAATAATATTTTGAATTTGGCACAAAAAATAAACACTATACAAAGAAATCTGAGTTTGAATTCCTACCTACTAAGTATCTGACCATGGACATATCATTTAAGTTTTCTGCACCTCTTTCTTCAATTGTAAAAGTGGACAGTAAGACAGTGTGGGTATTATCGACAGAGCCAGTCTTAGGATTCTCCATCTTCTACAGGAAGCCTTTTCAATCCTTACTTCTAATATCTTAACTCTTTTCATTTTTTTTTCTTATTTATTGTGTTTGTCTGTGTATGTGTGTGTATATGAATATATATCCACACACGTATATATGTATGGACATATGTGTATGTATACATATATGCATACATATATATCCTTGTTTGTATATAACTTTCTACATGCCGTGTCCTCTATCAGAGTGTGAGTTCTTTCAGAGCAGGAACTATCTTCTGCTTCTTTGTTCTTTTTATAACCCCAGCATAGCACTGTGCATGGCATGTAATATGCACTTAAAAAATATTAACTATTTGACAGGAACAAACATATACCATCTTTGGTATAATGCCTTTGTAATTCTGTACTACTGATTTAATCTTTTATTGTCTCTGGAAATTCTCTTAAAAACTCATTTGTAGACGAGTTACTTATCTCACCTGTTAGAGGGAATTTCCCCCACCTGTGGAATTACAGTATTAGACCTAGGATCCATGGACAATTTTGAGAGTTGTTCAAAGATTTCAAGGGGTTCTTTAACTTAAGATAAGAAAAAAAAATACAGCATTGTTTTTACTAATCTCTGAGACTTTGCATGTCTTTCAATTATTTAAAAATATTATTCTGCAAGGGGGTCCAAAGGCTTCACCAGACAGCCAAAGGGATCCATAATATGCACGAAAAGGTTAAGAATTATTCATCTAGACTAAATAAAAAATGCCAAAACATTAGCTACCTCAAGACAAGTGATCAATCTTTTTTAACAAAATAGTGTTAAATAATATAAAAGCTTTAGACAAGGATTTATTAGTGAAGCCTGTTTTCCTCAAATACTTGAACCATATAAAAATAACAAAATTTACATTTCAGCTGGGGAAAAAATGGGATAAACTACTTTCTCTCTAACTCCCTCCAAAATTTGTCACTATATTAAATTTCATTAGATACTTAAAAGAATGCTAAAAATTTCTTTTTTTTGACTAGGCAATTCTGTGAACAAAGTTTACTTAAGTATATTAGCAAGACTCTATACATCTGATTTTCCTACAACTTTCCCTTAACTTTAAACAGATCAGTCTTCAGCATCAGGAGAAACTATGCTTGATACATTATCATTAAATAGATCTGGTTTCCACAATTTCTCCTAACAGTTGCTAACTCCCAGCAACTGTGGTTGTAACCTTGAACCACAAGTTACACATTCATTTCCCTAGGTTACTTCATTAGTTGTCTGAGAAGACAGCAGTTGTGAAGTTCCTACTCATAGTTTATATCAAGGCAATGGAACACTTCTAAGATTTGGGCTGATCTGTCAGTGGTCAAATTGCCTATAGGTCAAAACTTATTTGCACATTAGTGCCTTCTCATTCTTTGCAATCTCAGCAATATTAATGGCTTCTCCTAAGTGTATCACATTATCTAAGGCAGCATTTTAAGGATCGGGCATAAAACAAAGATCATTCTAAGATAAAACTTGTGGTGCTCTTCCTTTTTATAATATATGATGGTTCTCTGGGAGCAGGTTTCTTGGGGAGGTTTTCTGGAGGCAGCCTTAGTTTTGGTTCGGAGTAATTAATAATCATTCCAAATGCAGCCAGCTGATAAAATCCAATTATTTTCTCCTTCCAAGTCTTATCTCTTTCCTTGGGCCGGGTTAGCTTTCTTAGAGGCCTATCTCCTTCCTTGGTTCCAAGAGCTCTTGCAGCTTGTTTTTTAGCTCTTCCAGCTTCTGCCTCTAGCTCAACTCCAACTCGTGGCTTCTCAATCTCCAACTGACGCTCCCCTCTCAATCTTTTCAACTGAACTCTCCTGAGCTCAGCTGTTTTTATGTTCTTTTAGAAGTGTAAACTCAAAGGTTGACTCCTCCTCTGAGAGTGGGATTATGAGAGGTGTGAATTTGAATATCTCGCTCTGAACCCTAAAATCTCCCAAACATGTGAACTAATGTGTGAGCTAATGTGTGAACTCTCAAAGGTGTTAACTTAAGCATTGTTTCTATCAATTCCATTGAGTTATCACTTTGTTTCAAGTTCTGGCTCATAACAAAAACTTACATAAAAACAGCTGATGTACCAAGAAACCTACATTTGGAGGGTGGTGAGAAATGTATTCAAAATCTCTAACTTTCTAAATAGATTAAAAATAGCATACAGCTATTAAAGAACTATGTCCAAGGCAAGACCACACAACCAGTATCATATAGAAATTAGCTATCTGATAGGCCTTTTTAAGAAAAGATTTTTTTTTACTGATTTCAAAATGTGACTACACTGTAACTTTATGCTAATCATTTGAAGTCACACACTAATAAGAAATTTGCAAATATGTATACAATACAGGTATGGCATGCCTCAATAAAAGGAAAATAGCTCAGCTGGAAGGACTTCCAAGGTCAGCAGCACAATCTTTACTTCAACAAGAATCTTCTCTACTACAGCGCCAGCTAATAGTTATCTAAGCCAGTAGTGTCAAACTCAAATAAAAATGGCTCCATTAAACCATACATAAGGATTCTTATGAGCAGCACATTTACTTAGAAAATTACACTTTAACACTATCAATATTCTATTGTATTTTTATTTATTTGTTAAATACTTTCCAATTACATCTTAATCTGTTCCAAGAAACACAAGCCCTTTTGATTAGATTTTTAAATTTTTCAAATATATTCTCATCAGCCCTTGTTAAATACACTCTTTCCCTTACCATAAGCCTGTCATCACTATGTATTAAGTTATTTTGCAGAGATCTAAATTCCAATTTCAGACTTCCAACTACTTAACAAGGTGCTACTTTCCTAAAGAATTTCTTCTCTGAATTCCCCGATTTCAATGAGTAGAAGCAAAAAAACCAAACATACCAAAAATAACATCTATTACCTTAAAGATTTGAGGCTGCCTCCCTAAAACTTTATACTCTTTAGCAATATTTCTAAGTTGTAACTGGAATAATTAGTCGCTTCCACTTAAACCACCAGATGAGGTAGTAGCTACCCAGTAGGCCAAGTTTTTTGAGTTTCTTTGACACAACAGGATATATGCCCTAGGAAGAAAACAAATCTCTTTACTTTTCTCATTAGGTCAATTGCTGTTTCAGTAACCATGAGCAGAATACTACCAACTACTACTAACTAAAAATGATCTCTCCCTTGAGAGAACCTATGTATTCTACAGGAAAAAGCTCTGTTCTTCAGGAAAAGCCCTTTTTCTTACTTAGTTCTATTTAGTGATCCTTCTAGCTTTCCCGATTCATATTCTTCCATTCTCCAATTTCATAATGAAATTCAAGATTCCTCCGACTAATAGTTAGAAAGCAGCAACATAAATAATTGCACAAGACGAAATTTAACTTACCCTCTTTTTACTTTTGTGAAGTCAAATGCAACTTGTCTGTAAGAAACTGCCTTTTCATTTAGATACCTACTATATCGCCTAATAAATGTAGACATGTCATATCCTGAAAGAGAAAACATTTCAGCCTTTAAGTAAATAAATTATATAACCAGTAATTTTGTCTAGCAAATCAATGTTGTATAAAAACTAAATTAAAATGTCCTATAAAACCCATTAAAATTTTTACTGAAAAAAGTGAAGTAACAAATGTGTTATGTTATATTGCATATTTTTACATGTATTTAAATAAGAAAGGTATTTCATAATAGTGCTAAAATTCTATTAGAATTTCACTATGTGGTTTGCATACTTTCCCTTTATATATTTAGTTTTTTGAGTTTTAATAAACAAAATATGTGAAAATATTACTTATATTTAGTAATGACTAGTGTTTATGTAGCACTTTAAGGTTTGCCAACTCTATACAAATACTTTACTACCTAAATTAAAATCGCAACTAATTATTAAAGTGATGTTCCCCTACACCTCATTCTCTAGATGGCACAGGAGACATAATGAAGGTGATATTGCTACTTTTTCTAGAAATCATATTCCTAGTCCTTCTTACCTTGCAATCCACTTTTGTCCAAAAAATTGCTTAAGTTAAACAATGTGTTCCTTGAAGCCAAGTACTGAATAAAGCGCTAGAGTGGAAAAGAAATACATAGTATATCAATTCAGCCTATTGACATCTTATTTCAACTATAATCTGAGAGTCAGAAAAGTTACGATTAAAAACATTTCATTTAGTTTTAAATATTTAAGTTTTATAGCTAATATGTTTGTTTCAGATGAAAATTTACCAATTATAAAGACATAATCAACTTTACTATCATTAGATGTTTATCAAAGCATTATTTTACTATAGAAATAGCTGAAAATATAAAACACTGAAGGTTTCATAGGAATTGGAGAATTCTATGCCAGTTATAAGGTACTAAAATAGAATTAGATAAACCCATTAAAAATTTTGTTCTTGTCATCTAAGCCAAAAGGCTATATTTTTTAAGTATCTTTTATTTTTTTTAAGAAAAAATTTATTTGAAACAACATATAACTAGTAAAGTATAATGACTTATACAAGAAAATCAAGTAAAAATTATACCACTCACTCCTGTGGAGACCACTGTATCACAGTTTCTTTTTTTAAGTTATTACATTCCCAAATAAATACCATATAGAGGAATTAAGAACATATATGAAAATAAAAGAAAAATCATAATGGATCAGGCATTAGCCAAGTACTCCTAACAGTAGTACTGAGGGGTCATTTCATGCTAGTACCTAGTTCCAAGATCCAAAAAGTTAGGGTTATACCACAAATGTCTATGATTAATGGCATTACTTTCATTATTAATAGCAACTAACATTTAAATAATCCTTTAAAGTTTATTTAGTGCTTTTTATACATTATCTAATTTAAACCTCACAATAATTCTACAAAAAAAAAAAAAAAGTGTATATTGCAGATGTTATCCCCATTTTACAGTTAGGGAAATTGAGGCTCAGAGCTTAAGGGATTTGCCCATGGACACACACACTCATGACTCAAAGTCTCTTTTATGTTATATTGTCTCTCATGAATCTATCATTTATTCTTCTCTTCATACTATTACCCATCATCCAATCCTTTTGGGAGTGAGGGAGAAAAATATTCTAAGATTCTGACCTGGACCCTCTTCTCTTCTGTTTCCTTTTAATGACTTCATCAGCTCACTAGTTTTTATTATCTCTATGCAAATTATTGCCCAAACTATATATACAGTTTTAGCCTCTTTCCCAAGTTCCAGACCTATATTACCAATTTGCCCTTTACTTGTCACTAAGAATTTCATGTCTTTCACATGTGCAAAAACATTTGCAGCAGTCCTTTTTGTAGTGTCAAGGAACTGAAAACTGAGTGGATGACTATCATTGAGGAATGGCTGAATAAGTTTTGGTATATGAATGTAAAAGAATATTATTGTTCTATAGGAAATGGTAGACAGGCTGATTTCAAAAAAGCCTGGAAAGACTTACATGAACTGATGCTAAGTGAAGTGAGCAGAACCAAGAGAACATTGTACATAGTAACAACAAGATTAAGTGATGATCAACTGTGATGGACTTGGCTCTTCTGAATAATGCGGTGATTCAAGGCAATTCCAAAAGACTTGCGATGGAAAATGCCATCCGCATCCAGAGAGAGAACTAGGAGACTGAAAGTAGATCGAAGCATAATATTTTCACTTTTTTTGTTTTTTGTTTTTTTTCTTTCTCATGGTCTGATTTGGTCCGATTTTTCTTGCACAACATGACAAATATAGAAATATTGCCATAAACACAGAAATATGTTTAAAAGAATTATATATATTTAATCTACATCAAATTATTTGTTTTGGGGAGGGGGAAGTAAAGGAGAAAAGGGGAAAATTTGGAACATGAAGTCTTACAAAAATGAAAACTATCTTTACATGTATTTGAAAAAATAAAATAATTGAAAATTTAAAAAAAAAAAGCATTCCATGTCTCATGGGCATGTCAAATTCAACATGTCCAAAAATGAACTCATTTCCCTCCCCCACCCCCAAATAACTTATCCCTATTCTGAACTTACCTATTTCTATCAAGGATATCATCAATCCTTCCAATCCCCCAATTTTATATCCTCAATGCTAACCTTAATTCTGCACCTACTCATATTCTCAATCTATTGACTTAGCTGTCAAATATTATTATTTCTGACTCTACAACATTTATAGCATCTATTTTCTTCTCTCCACAATAATTCTGACCTTTATCACTTCTCATCTATAGTACTAAAAGCTAAATACCTAATTAGGAGAACAAAGGGAATGTTCAGATAATACCCAAAATTAGCTGTTGCCAGAAACAGAGCTTACCTCATTTCCATAAACCATCAAATGGTGAGTTGTAATGAGAGACTTGAAGACCACTACCCAACTACTATTAGTAGTTCTTTCAAACAAGCTGTCTGCCAACTGGGGGATGTTTACATTCATCTCATTTGTGCACTGGATTAAATCTGAAATATAAAAACAGTATTCAAAGAAATTTCTATAATATCCGAGACTGTCTTACTATTGCACCTGGTACTGAGAAGGTACTCAATATTAAATAATCTCAATTAAACAATAGCAACTTGCTAAAACAATTCTCCTCAAATACTTTAGTAATAACAGCAGAGACAGCAGCAGTAGCAGCTACGACAAAAAGAACAATAATGGAACATGCAAAGAAGTACTCCTCTAAAACTCTTATGCTTAATCATGATTTTTTGAAGACTGCTACCTCTGCATTATTAGAAAAATTAAAACATGTGGTCTATGATTAGACAGGTTCTCTATCTACTTCAACTTAGATAAATATTATCTATGTGCTGTATGAAATATCGGGCATAAACCTTACTCTCAAGGAATTTAGGATGAAGAAATAGCACAACTACATAAATAAAACTATGGTGCAAGGGAGAATAAAATAAATCCAAAGGCAATATAGACAAAATTCTATGAGACATTTGTGAGGAAAAGGAGTATAATGAGAAGGGGACAGCAAGAAAGAGAAATGATAGGGAAATTTTCACATTGGGAATAGTATCTGACCTGGATCTTAAAGAGAGGGATATAAGTAGAACAGAAATGGGGAGAAGGTAGGTGGTTCATTCTGGGTATATGTCAGGGATAATATGCAAAGAATTAAAGAATCAGAGTCAGATTAATAAAAAAAAAATTAGATTATATAGTTCAAATCCCCCATTTTAGAAGGGGATTTTTAGATAGTCAAAGACAACTTGTACAAGGTGACAATAACAGTGAATGGCAGAATTGGGGATTGATCACTAGTATTCCACATCCAATACTCTTTCAATTCTACTGTTCAGATTAAAAAAAGACAAAAATAGGGAATAGAGAATAATTCACTTTGGGATGAAACAACATACCCCAAATACGGCTAGGTGCACAGATGAGTCAGATTATAAAAGGCCACTTATTTCCTGTTGTACCTTGATTTTAAGGTCTTATGTTGGAATACACAAGAGCTGTTGGAATACAGGGGAGCCACCAGACAATGGCTGCTGGAGATCCAACCCAGACCTGCAGAATGTCTCTCCTCTTGTAAGAGGATGATACAAGGACACAGAGGAAGTTACTGTTCTCTGACCTCTCTAACTGAGGCCATTGCCTTGTCTGATCTCTCTCCTCTTCCTTTTGCCTCCAATTTATCTTACTTCTAGTCTACAACACCTATGTCAGCAAAGGCTGTCTTGCAACTCCTTCAGATGTTATGATTCACAGCTGTGGACTCTTGAAGAATTGACTTGTCCCTTAACAGTCTTATACATTTGGAAATTTTTCATCAGCTAATTTAGTTTTCCTGAAACATTTCTTCTTATTATATGACTATCTTCATTACATTATATTTTAGATTCCCCTTATAGAATATCACAACAAATCGTCTGAGACACAACAATTGCAAAATGTATTTTGGCAGTGGCAATCATATCATCTAGACTATTACCCCTGCATGAAAATGCAACACTTCATGAAGTCCATATAACTAAATGAAATTTACCTGCAGTGGTATCATATTCTAAGAAAAGTGGAAAGCATACATGGGAGCACAGACCCAAAGCTGGCTACAGAGGCCATCCAATCTAATACTCTCGTTTTGCAAATGAGAAAATCAAAACACAGGGACTCTAACAATTCAATTCACCCTACCAATTCCACAAATGAAGCAGAAACAATAAAAAGCTCCTCCAAGTCCAGGAGTGTTATTTTTATCTTGATATTCTCATCAAGCAAAGTAGTTGGCACTTAATGTTTGTTGACTATCATACCAAACTTACTGTGAAAGCTCCTAAAGGGCTGTTTTGTTTTTCGAGTTTTTTTGTCTTTTTGTAGGTAGGTACCCTGGGGCACACAGGGGATTGGGAAGGAGAAATGGGAGAGACAAGAAGCCCAAGGATAAGCATTTGTATAGCACCTACTATGTGGCAGGCACCATAAAAAGCACCTTTACAAACATTATCTTATTTGACTTTCACAGCCATCCTATTAGGTAAGTATTATATCTCTATAATCTTCTATTGAAGAAATGAAGGCAAACATTGGTTAAATGACTTATCTAGAGTCACACAGCTAATGTTTCTAGGATTGGATTTGAACACAGATCTTCCTAACTTTTGGTCCAGTACTCTATCCACTATGCCATTAGCTACCTCTCTTTGGGCACATAAAATACCCAAAATAACTTAATAGATATTTCTTAAATGGAATGGGAAGCTACTGAAAGTTTCTGATTAGTAAATAACACAATTAAATCTGAGGATTAAGAAAAACTTGGCAGCTATGAAGGATGAACTGGATAGGGAAGAACATAAGGACAAGACTAGCTACAAAGCCATTACAAAAGTTCCAAGGTAAAGTAATGGGACCAGACAACAGGAAAGAGAAATGAGACATTGTGGCAAAAGAAGTATAGGCTTTGACAAAATTTAAACTGGTAGATGAAAAAAAGGAAGTCAAAAATGATTCTGAGATTTTAAATGCTGGTAAATGAAGGACTGGGAGTACCAAGTACATAGAATAGAAAAGCAAATAAAGGCTGATATCTAAATCTGATTTTTTGTGTGCATAGTGATGAAAATTAAAACAATGGTAAATGAGCTTTCTAAAGCAAACAAAAGGAAGAGCAGTTTTCCCACTTGATTTCATGATCATATTAAATCTAACCTAAAACAGTTATTTGGTTAGAATGATATTAAGGAGTTTTGTGGTTTCAAATCACAATTTCAAAAACATCCTATACACAAAAATTTTGTCTTTTCTTCCATAAGTTTAATCATAAAGACTATACACAGTTTATTTAAAAGCTTTAAAATATATTGACAAAAATCACAATGATTTTTATATATAATAAACAGCACAAAAATCAAAATAAAAGCATTACTGTTAGTAGATGTTAAGGGCTAGGAATATTTTGCACAGCTTATCTAAAATATTTTTTCTCTAAACGCAATAAAGCACTCAAAGAACAGGTAATATAATGGAACTAAGAAGCTATGTTCACAGAATGAAAATAAAAGTTTTAGTGGTGGTCCCTTCCTAGTCTGGGACCCTCTCCATTTTTTCAAAACAGAAAACCAAGGTCCAGAGAAGTCAAGTGATTTGCAAAAAAGCTAAAAAGTTTAAATGGCAGCACCAGGATTAAAAACTAGATGTTCTGACCCCCTGAATTCAACATTCTTTCCATGAATCACACTGCCAACAATCTCAACCAACCATCCTAACAACAATGAAGGACAGGAAGCATCCATATTAACTGTGCTGGTTACAGATGAAACAAAGCAATTTTTCTTGTACTATAAAACATTTATCAAAGTAGTCACAAGTATGAGGAACCATTTGTAGATATCATATTTCTAAATATTTAAGGATAATAAATCCAAAAAAGCATCCTATATATGCTATACTACAGGAATACTGACAATACAAGTCATGCTATGAGGTAGTAAGTGGTGCAGTAGATAGAGCTTTGTTTCTGGAGTCAGGAAGACAAGTTCAAAACCAAGGCAAAGGTGTAACCTGAGCAAGTCACTCAACTTCTGTTTCTTTCAGTTTAGTCAACTCTAAAAATGGGAATAATAATAATAATAGTACCCACCACCCCAAGGTGGCTATGAGGATAAATGAGATAATATTTGTAAAGTGTATATGTCTGAAACACAGTAGACAGTTAATAAATACTTGTTTCCTTCTTCATATGAATATATGACAGTCCAAGTACAGATCCAAAATATTACAAATTCTAGTATATATTTTAGTAATGTTTTGGCTACAACTATATTTTTCTCCACATATTACTTTTCTCCACTCTGTACAATGATTCTATTCATAAAGAGAAATCTTTAAATGCTTCCAAGATTCAGCTTCAAACCTCCAGAAGGAAAATGTGTGCAACACCTCAGACCAACTAAGAACAGCCCAGTCCAATCAAAATTCAAGTTATTTCTTGCCAATGCTTCAGAAGAGCTGTTTTTTTTTTCAGCTCTCTCAATACAGAGAATCCAGAAGAATTATAAATACAAATTTTCCCATCTACCACCAACAGAATGCCTGAGAATAGCTTTTCAAGCTGTAGGCTTGAGTCATTACAAATGTTTCCTAACTCTTGTATTTTTCCAGATAGCTACCAAGCTTAAGAAAATTCAAGTCTAAAGCACTCCCCCAAATCAGCTGGCATTCCTAAATCATCTATCTCACCACTCCTAAAACTGTTTACTGAAACAATATGTCATTACAGCTTTAAGTAGCTAATGAAGGTATTTGGTTTTTGTTTTGTTTGAATGGGGCTTCCTGGAAATCAGAACCAATTCCTGGAAATGGGTAGATAGCATAAAAATGTTATACTATTATGCATAGTTATGTGTGTATGTATGTACACAAATAGATGCATACATACAAAACCTAATACCTAGCAAAGTTCCACACTGGGAGAATGATTATCAAGTAGGATGCCTACTTTTAAACAAATACTCTAAATATATATTCAAAAGAAGTATCATTCAAAGCTTGAAAGGCAATAAATTTTTTCCAAAGAAATCTTTCTTCTGTAAACATTTTTAGAAGTCTTTTTCAAAATGCAACCAAGACTCTCTATTATGCCTCCAGCATCAAATATAAAATCTTCTGTTTGGCTTTTAAAGCCTTTTATAACAGCCTCTTCCTATCTTTCCAGTCTTCTCATGTCTTACTCCTCTGTATTGACCCCTCCACATATTCTATGATCCATTATGGATACTTACTTTCATGTTCTTGGAATAAAACACTATATCATCTGTATCTGAAAATATCTGAAAAAAAAAAAACTTGAAACACTATAGATATTTTTACTGGATAATCCCTCATATATCTGGAATGCTCTGTTCCCTCCCCTCCTCACCCCCCCAGCCCCAGCCTCCAGTTTCCCGTATTGGAGGCAGAAAGGCTCTTAAAATTCCAGCCAATGCAGTGTTACTACTGGGTTTATATCCTAAAGAGATACTAAAGAAGGGAAAGGGACCTGTATGCGCCAAAATGTTTGTGGCAGCCCTTTTTGTGGTGGCCAGAAACTGGAAAATGAATGGATGTCCATCAATTGGAGAATAGTTGGGTAAATTGTGGTATATAAATGTTATAGAATATTATTGTTCTGTAAGAAATGAGCAGCAGGATGAATACAGAGAGTCTTGGAGAGACTTACATGAACTGATGCTGAGTGAAACGAGCAGAACTAGGAGATCATTATATACTTTAACAACAATGTTGTATGAGGATGTATTCTAATGGAAGTGGGTATCTTTGACAAAGAGAAGATCTAATTCAGTTCCAATTGATCAATGATGGATAGAATCAGCTACACCCAGAGAAGGAACACTGAGAAATGAGTGTGAACTGTTTGCATTTTTGTCTTTCTTCCCAGGTTATTTTTACCTTCTGAATCCAATTCTTGTGCAACAAGAGAACTGTATGGTTCTGCACACATATATTGTTTCTAGGATATACTATAACATATTTAACATGTATAAGACCACCTGCCATCTAGGGGAGGGAACAGAAGTGAGTGCAAGGAATAATGTTGTAAAAAATTACCCATGCATATGTTCTGTCTATAAAAAGTTACAATAAAAAAAAATTTCAGCTAATGTGCCATTTTCTGCAAGAAATCTTTCCTAGATCTCCTACATGCTTTCTGAGACTGCTCCCAACTTATTCTGTCTTGAGAACCCCTGTTTTGGGTTGTTTGGGTTTGTTTGTTTTGCCTTTCTTTGCCTTGTCAATATTTAATACTATCTGGCACAAGAATAATAATAGCAGCTAGCATTTCTACAATACCTACTACATGCCAGGCACTGTGCTAAGCACTTCATTAATATTATCTCATTTGATCCTTACATCAATCCTTAGAGGTAGATATTATTAATTTTATTTTTAAAATATGGAATTTAATGCAAACAGAGGTTAAATAACTTGCCTGGGATCACATAGCTAATTAAGTATTTGAGGTTGAATTTAAACTCAGAACTTCCTGACTACAAGCCCAGTGTTCTATTCACTGTGTCACTTAGATATGTATTTAAAAAAAAAAAAAAGATATAAAATCCTATCTATGTATTTAAAGAAGATTTTAACAGTTAAAGGGGAACAGGTCAAATGGGTAATCATATCATTTGCTTTATGGAGATGGATTTTGGTTTGGGAGAAGAGAAATAATTCACTGTGAAATAGTCCTAGAATATAGAGGAAGAGGAGATCATTAACCCATTTTGGCATTAATTGTGCTCTTTCTCCCTAAGAAATTACTTAATTGCCATAATTTGACATAGTATTTAAGTTAAGCTTTCAAAGAATAATTAAAAAAAAAAAAAAGCAGACCCAGCATATGATGAAACAAATGGCTGCTATCCCATCTACACTATTGTAATAGCTTCCTAACTATTTCCTGACTAGCCTAGTCCCTTCCCTTTTCAAAGGATCCAACATAGCTGCCAAACTGATACTAATAAGAAAAACACAAGTTTGACTATGCCATTACTCTTCACTAACTCCCCTGTGATTCTGAGATAAAAATGCAAATTCTTCTGTCCAGCTTTTAAAACTGTCCATAATTTGAATGTAGTCTATCCTTTTTGCTTTAGTTTGGTTTTGTCTTTTTATTCCCCAATCTTTAGCACAGTAACTTAGACATATTAGGCACTTAATAACTGCTTGTTGACCTGACTATCCTTATACCAAATGTTTAACCTTTTTGGGTCATGGAGTCCCTTGAGAGTCTGGTGAAGCCAGATGTTTTAAAAGTTTTTAAAGTGAATAAAACTTTTTAAAGTGAAACAAAATTCATAGGAATACAAAGAAATACAAAGACTATTTTTTTAAAATATTCAGCACAAGCTAAATTGATCTGTTCATTGTTTCCTCATATATGACATTCCACTTTCCATTTTTCTGACTTTGTATAGGTTATATCTCCCAAGGGCCATCTCTAGTAGTCCTGGACACTGGATAGAGATGACTCTACAGGAGCACGGGATTCGCACAGTCCTCCCTCACTTAAATACAATTCACTTGCATGTCATGATTATCACTTCCCTGATGTCATAGGACAAGGGGCAGCTTGGTGGTGCAGTGGATAGAGCACCAGCCCTGAAATCAGGAGGACCTGAGTTCAAATATAGCCTCACACACTTAATACTTCCTAGCTGTGTGACCCTGGGCAAGTCACTTAATCCCAATTGCCTCAGCAAAAATAAATATAGATAGACAGATAAATAAGGGACAAACTACAAAGCAATCTCCCAACATTATGTTCTTATGGAATCCCTAGCTTCCTTCAAAGCTCAGCTCAAGTACCCCTTCCTATAGAATGCCTTTCCTGATCCCTAATTGCTCCATCTCCTTTCTTCTTAGGAAATTATTTTTCTATATTTACCTATCAACATAGGATTTCACTCCCCTTTTCCAATAAAATTTAAGATCAGGCCTATTGAGTTTTTATCTTTTATGTTTCCCAGTACCCACCACAGTGCCTAGCATACATTATGTTCTTGCTAAAAGAATGAGAAGGTTTAAGTGAGCTAATACCTGGTAAGGATTTAATTAATTAACTAAAACTTCAGCAGTTGGTTTAATGATACATGAAGGAAAAAAGCCCAAATCACAAGTCATTCATAAAAGATTAAAGAATACATTTATTTAAACTCATGATTCTATGTAATGAACTTTCACAAATGATAACAACTCAACAACTCATCCTAGCTGTATGTCTAGAATCCTGAAAGATTAAATCACTGACCAAAATAAATGTCGAAATTAGAAACTTAACTCAGATCTTCTTTACCCCAAAATCAACCCTTTCTCTACTCTGCCAAATTCTCTCTCAAGAATGGGATATTGTTGGAATGCAATGGAATGGAATGGAATGGAATAGGAAGGGAAAGGGAAAAGGAAGGGGAAGGGAAAGGGAAAAGGAAGGGGAAGGGAAAGGGAAAAAGAAAAGGAAAGAGAAAGGGGAAGGGAAGGGAAAAGGGAAGGCAAAGGCAAAGGGAAAGGGAAAGGGAAAAGGAAAGGGAAAAGGAAGGGAAGGGAAGAGAAGGGAAGAAATCCATAATGAACATTTACACCAAAGGAAGTGAATCTATTATAAAATTCCCCCAAAGCTTTATAAATCTCAGGAACACTGAAAAGTGAATGAATGCCAAATTCCAGTGAATGGAAGAACTAAAGCTGTGGCTCTTCCACAAGGAAACAATCTTCCATGCTAAATACAAATTGATCTCAATCCTAGAAAACAAAAGGCCAAGAAAAAGACATCTGTATTATCTTAGCAGAAATGTTTCTTGTCAAGTTAAAATAAAATTAATGCAGGTAGAAAACAAAAGAAATTCTTCAGAATTAAGAGAAATAGAAATCTGTCAGGAGGTTGAACAATGTGACACAGAAAAGAGAAAAAAAGAGGGCCTTTTAACAGTTACAAACTATAAGAAGTATGAGTCTCTGGGTTAATTGGGACTTCTAAGAAGTAGTGGTTTCTACATTTCAGAAACCGAAAAGGTAAAGATGCCACCAGGAATAAGGAAATCCATTAATGACCACAAGAAGAAGGGTTATCATGCTGTGATCAGTGACACTTTACTGAGGGGCTAGAAAGCAACCATGCTGACAGGACAAGACCAATGAATAGGTATGCTATCTTCCTGAAGTATATATCCAAGACAAATTTTTCATAACATTTGTTCCTTAAGAAAAAAAGCTACTAGGGATTACAGACCTCCAAACAGGAAACTAAAAAGGATTCAAAGAAAAAGATTTACAAAGAGATTTGCCATTAGGACACATCAAAAAAAAAAAAAAAATCAATGTTTTAAAATACTAAAAGACATTTGGAGGCCTCAATTCTATGTTATGACAAGAAATGATTTATGGAAAAAGCCAAGATCCTGTCATTAATTTGTATACCAGCACAATGAATTATACTTAAAATGCTTGCTGATTTGCAGTATTTGTGATATTAAATGGAATGACATAAAATCCAACTTCAGCAAATAAAAAGGCCTAAGATGTCTTCAGGTCATCTCTAAATCCTTTTTAAGACATATGTGGGTATTAGTTATCCAAATGACTTTTGTCCACACAAATCAATTTTAAAATCTTTTTTATTTTTTAATCTTTTTTTTAATACCAGAGTTAAGTATTAGAAAAACTTAAGAGAATACTTTCATTATTGTTTCAATTAGCTCCTTATTAACTCAGAACTCAAAGCTACCATTATAAAACGTTTGAGTGCTTACTCTGTGATGACAATTCCACTGCTTGAGAGACATTATTTTCTATAATCATGATTTCAATCTGACGTTCATATAACTCAAATAGAGGGTAATCTGTATTTCTAAACTGTTCCTCAGCAGCCTTTTTTAGCTCTTAATCTTGCCACGAGGGGGCACCAACAGAACATAAGAAAATATGCCTATCTAAATCTAGGATCTACAAGTGTTAAGTCACAATCTCTATGGTTACTAAGTGATATAGGCAGTTACTAGATAGAATAACAAATCACATAAGAATGAAAATAATGCGATTCTCAGTTATGGTACTGAGACATCTAAAGACATATCTAAAGACATATATGTTAATGCAATGTATACTTTTCCCCTTTGGCGATGAGCTTATTTGCAAATGAAACTTACCTATAAAGAAATAAAATGTTTAAATAATATCCAACATTACAAATGGGAATCAATAGAAAAAGGACATGGATTTGGGTGTGTGTGGTGGGGGGGTGGGAGGGAGGGGCTGGGATGGGTGGTGTGTAGAGAGAGAGAGTGTGTGTGTGTGTGTGTGTGTGTGTGTGTGTGTATGTATGATGTATGTGTGTGCTAAATTAAAAGAAAGTACTAGCAAAAAGATCTAACATAGTTTTTCAAAAAAAATAAGATTCTCAGGTCACAAATGTCTTGCTCTCCTAAATTGGAAAAAAAAGGGGGGGGGGGGGAGGGGAGGGAGCCTAAGTTTTAAATCAGGTCAATTCTCAATTATGTGAGGTTTAAATTTTCGTTTACTTATGCCAACTACATCTACAAGTAAAAACTAAGTATATTCTGAACTAGTTCCACATCAGAGGCACAATTTGGTAGAAATTTTGGGGGAAAATATACTGAATTTTTCCTGATACTATTTTACACTTTGAAACAGAGATTTGTCCTTCTTTTACATCACAGACCTTTTTTTGGTAGCTCTGGTAAGCAAATGGACTATTTCAGAATGTTTTAAAATCTATTTCAGTTATGAATTAGTCAAAATAAAGATGTACGGCTTTTTTCCACCATACAAGTTCATGAATCCCTTCATTTTACCCGTGAACAAGATTAAAAACCTTTGCTTTAAAAGAATTGGGACTAATAGCCTAAAAGAGGAAAAATCTGCAGTTGAACTAATGATAGTAGTCTTCAAGTAACTGAGTCATCACTACTGTCATTGGTTCACTCTTCCCTTCAGGAATGCCAAATGCTGGTTTTCAACAATTCTGGCTGACAATTTTACATCCAAGTGTCTGCTTTAAGTTTTTATTTTGGTAACTTAATTTCTTTGCACTAAAAAATTAAATATCACTCCTGCCCTTCCTCACTTTCCTAATAATAATTTAAGTACTTTTAAGAAGTCTTTGCAAAAATACCTTTACCATATAATATATCCCCATATTCTGGAGCATAATAGATATGGTCACTATCATGATAAAATTCCTATATGACTTTCCAATTCTGTTAGACCTTCCCATCTCGCCCAAACAGAAAAAAGCATATCCATATCCATAAATTACTGAAGGAGCTTATTGTCCTCACAAATATTTTGGAGACCTAAAGGAGAAAAAAATTAAGACACTTATAGTTGTAGCAAGGAAGCATATCCCAAACAATGTAATTAGGTGGTTAGAAAACATTTCTGAAAATGGATTTTTTTCAAATACTTAAAAGTAGTGATAGCTGTTGCAGGAAAAAATTGAATGACAAACAAATGGTACTTTTTTTATTTTTGCAAACTTAGGTTTGAGTTCTATGAATGGAAATAAGAAACTGAATACATCTAAAATTAAAGTCCATAAAAAAAGAACAAATATTTTCCTACAGGATCACCAATTTATAGCTACAAGGAGATTTCAGAAGAGAGGAGGAAGGAAATAAGCATTTCCACAGTGCCTATCATATGCCCTGAAGGCACGGTGCTAAGTGTTTTACAAATATTTCATTTGATCCCCATAATAACACTATGCGGTAGATGCTGATTTTCTACCTCCATCTGACAGCTGAAGAAACTGAAGCAAACACAAGTTAAGTGACTTGCCCAGGGTCACAAAGCTTAATAAATTTTTGAAGCTGGATTTGAACTCAGCAGTCTCTATCCACTATGTCACCTACCTACATCAATAGATCTAGTCCACCTCCCTTATTTTAAAAGTGAAGAAATTGAAGCTCAAAAAGGTCAATTTGCTAAGGCAGAGAAAGGACTTGAACAAAAGGTCCTTGAGCCCAAGTGCTCCAAAACTAGCATTCTTTCCATTAAATTATGCTGACTCCCAAACCTTGAGATAAGGAATTGGTTGGTTTATATATATATATATATATATATATATATATATATATATATATATATATATATATATATATATGAGTCCTTCCTATCAAAATGTAGTGTTTTTTTTTAAAGTATGTTTTACTACAAGTGCTAAAATAACCATCACATTAAAAATTACAAAATTGTGTTAAAATGTTCTCTATATAGATAGAACTACATTTCATTATCTGGAAAGTATAAAATAGTTTTTCGAGGATGAATTATTGACAATTTTTGCCTTAAAAAGTTGCAGCTTCAAAATCATAACATATTTCTCCCAAAAAAACACCAAAAGATATAGACATATATATGCACTATGTGAAAAATAAATGGAAAATTTTCATTTAACTGAAACTCTAGAATGAAATTTATAATTGTATTAATGGCTTTATATTTAGAAAGAATTTAATAACACTTTACAGTGAGTATTTACAGAAGACAGACAGTATTACAGAGGACAGTTTAAAAGACTTTTATAGTTTTTAAAAGCTTAAAAACATTTTTGTAATGATTAAGAACAACTTTCTCCAAGTGTTCAAAAATAATTCTACTATTTTCTAACAGCACAGTAAATATACCTTTCTCTCAACTAAACCTAAGCTTCAGGTATATCCTTCATTATAATGGAATTAGATGCACTATAGAAATTAGGAAATTAATTCCTAAGGCAGTATGAAGCAAAACAGTTTTGTTTAATTGATTCCTCTATCTCTCATCAATTATCACTGACAAGCACCAAGAGCCCCCAAAATAAAAGCACATTTTCCCCCTTCTTAAAAATATATAGAGGCTACCCAAAGGATATCTACCTTTTGATCCAGCAATGTCACTGGATCTGTATTAAAAGAGGGAAAAGGACCCACATGTGCAAAAATGTTTGTAGCAGCTCTTTTTGTAATGCCAAGGAATTTGAAAATTGAGTGGATGCTCATCAACTGGGGAATGGCTGAATAAATTATGGTAAATAAATGTAATGACATATTATTGTTCTGTGAGAAGACTGATTTCAGAAAAGCCTGGAAAAGATTTACATGAACTGAAGTTGAGTGAAGTGAGCAGAACCAGGAGAACATTGTATACAGTAACAGCAAGAATGTGTGTTGATTAATTATGATGGAGTTTGCTGCTCTTCTCAACAATGCAGTGATCCAAAACAATTCCAATTGACTTAGGATGGAAAATGTCATCCACATCCAAAGAGAGACTATGGAGAGTGAATGAAGATCAACACATGCTAAATTTTCACCTTTTTTCAACCTTTTTGCTCTAATTTTTCTTGTATGACAAGAAAAATATGGAAATATATTTTAAAGGACTGTATGTGTTTAGCCTGAATCAGATTGAGAAAATATTTGGAACATAAAGTCTTATAAAAATGAATATTGAAAGCTATCTTTACATACATTTAGAAAAAGTAAAATACTATTAAGAAAAAATTATGGAAGAATATGCAAAAAAAAAAGTATAGAGGCAGTAGTTATTTTAAAGTACTACATTAGCAACCAACAGATTTGGCTTCTAAAAAGCAAAAAAATTCAGTCTACTCAATTGTAAAATAAGAGAGCTGTATTTAGAGCAGTGGCTCCCATTTAGCTCATGCTAAAAATTCTTTCAGGGCACCAAAAGCAATAAAATAAGCATCTAATTAAGTTACAAATATATTCTTCCTCTGTCAGGACAAGCATGTACACGTTTGAAACAATATAGGGTTGTTTCTGCATTTCAAAACTGTCATGATCATACACACAATTTCAGTGTTTGTGCAGCAATTAGATCAAACCCTGACCACTTCTAAACTCATCATATTCTTGACCTTTCTTAAGCTGTCATCAAATTGTTTCCAAACTACCATTGTTCAATGTTCTAGCATACACCAATTGCCAACTGATGGTCAGATTAGTGCACAGTGTACCAAAATAGGTCCTTAACAACTTTATTTGTGTAACCATATGACAAACATGTTACAAATGTTTCCGTTCCTTTAGCATAAATTTTAGGATCTTTGAAAATCATGATCACTTCACACATATACACTGAGAACCATCTTGAAACTATTATAGACTTTCACAAATACTCTGCAAAAATAAACCTTATGTTGCCTCTGATTTCGGTATTAAGGCTGTTTTCCAAACAGACTTATTTTCTTAATATGTTACTATTCTATGTAGTGGATTTTCAAATGAACTGTTAGAAACACTGGTCAAATCATTTAGAAACTTTTGTAAAAGTAAAGTTAGTGTGCCACTGTAAAAGTATGCCAGTGTTAGAAGAGAATAATCTGAAGAGATTACTTCTTTACAAAAGGTTAGTTTACATACAAACATTATTTTTTAAAAAACCAAACATATACAAGTGAACTTCAAGTACATTTTCTTAATACAGAACTTGCCATTAACCAATAGAAAAGTATTTTATATTAAAACTAGCTACTATTTATTTTCTTTGATTGGTAAAATGGCTAAAGATAAAAAATGAATTTCCATCTTTCAGCAATAAAGGCTATAAAAATCTAGCAATCACATACTCATTCTTCTTTGAAACCAAAATGATGGGGGGTAAGGGAGGAACAAACAAATCAAAAATACCCTTAATATAGAATCAGATTAATACAGACTATGTTGTTGAGCCAAAAGAGAGCAAACTTCTCTTTAGCTGGGAAAAAAAAAAGCCCATCACTGAAACTGAGTTTATATGTAATTAGTGTATTATGTTAAATATATTCCATATTGCAACTTTTTTCATTTATATTCAAAAAAATCTGTAAAAAAAAAAAATTAACATGTCTTCAAATTAATACTAAGTATATATCTTTCTAAATTGCTTCTTTTAATTCTTACAGAATATCCCACATAAAATAACTTGATCATTTTACAATTAATTTACAAATGTTTATATTTAGTTTTTGCAATTGTATATATTAATTCAGAGATTTGGGGGCAAAAGTTGGCATTCTAGTTATAAGCAATTAATGAACAAATATACATTAATATTATTAGTTATATTATTAATATCCTGGGGATTCACAACATAATTTTTTTGAAAGATCTTCACAAACAAAAAGTTTGTGAACCATTGGACTAGATCAAAACTTCTTAAACTGTGGGTCACAACTCCATATGGGGTTTCACTACTGAATGGGGGGGTTTTGCAAAATTGTGATTTATTATCAATAAATGCTTAATTATTACACCTATTTTATATACCTACATATTCAGGGTCAAGTAAAAATTTCTCAGGCAAAAAGGGATCTTGAGTGGAGAAAGTTTAAGAAGCCCTGGACTTGATGTCTTAGAATCACAAATTTAGAGCCAGAAAGGCTTAAAAGGTCAATTACTCCAAATTTCTAATTTAACAGAGGAAACTAAGGGCCAAAGAAATTGTGACAGAATACCCACAGACAAAAACTATTAAGTATAACTAGCAATCCTCTCATATGTAATAACTCATTTACTTAATTTCCTCTACAAAAATAAAGTCAGACAGTAGCTCTATTTCCTCCAAAAGTAAAAGATTCAAAGTAACACTCGATCCCAGGTTAAGTTCTAAGGAAAGTTACCTAATTAAGGAGGCAACAAACTTCTAAGAAACAGCAGGCTCATGTCTTAAGTAGATTGAGAAAAGCAGCTCAGAAGTATCATTTAAAAGAAGGCTTAAATATTGGTTACTTAAATGATGGTTAACTGAGCCTATTCTGGTCCTAACCAGAAATGGAATGAAACTACCCCATGCTCATCCATAAGCATCCACAGAAATTTAAATGATTCCTAATCCTGAGTATTTGGTTAAAAGGCTGCTGGACATGCTAAGCTATATTACTAAGAACGACTTAAATGTTCTGAAAAAAAGTCAACAAAGACTAATTCTAAGTTTAAAACCATATAGCCACAAACAGAAGAAAACATGAGTTTTTCTATCTCAAAAAGTTTCTATCTCTTGATAGAAAAAATTTAACAGGCTGCTGCCTGTATCTTTTGACTACTAAGTGATAAAACCATTACATGGCATTCTAGTTTAATAACTAAGTAGCAACCCTATACCTATTTTTAAAGCCTGCTTCTTGTAATCATTATTCATGTCCATGAAGCTACATCTAGGTTGAAGCAAAACAAATCCCTGAAAATATAGCACAAAGCTACAATGTAAAAATCAAGAAATAGCACTATGAAATCAATGTGCAAGAGTATAAAAGAGGTGAGTGAAGCAAAAATCAAATAGAATTTTGCTACATAATGGAACACTTAAGCATTTATCAACTAATGTTACCCCTCAGTGTCAATTTTTTAAAACAAGACGTTAAAAAACCTTATTTGATAACTTTAGACAAAAAGCCTTCATAAAAGCAAAACAAAACAACAATTTTTATTTTATTTTAAAAAATGAATTAGGAAATATTGCATGATAAACCTTAACTTCTTTTTAACTACAAGCATCTAGTTATGATTGTTAAAGAAAGTATACCATTGGGAATAAGAGTCTAGTTATAGCTTTCCATTTTGGAGCCAAAGAGAGAGCAATCATTTAAGAGAAAAAAACAGGTCTTCCAATTTCCCATCAAAGGTTTAAATGTAGCTATCCTTAACCTCAATTTCTTAGGAATGAAAAATTTCCTTCAATACAATATTCATTGCACAACAACCCATTTCCATTTTGTATTTACCAATAAATCTTAATACAAGGCAAACTGATACCAAACAATATTTTCTCCTCACACTACTCTCTTAAAAGAATCATATACCAGCACAATTATATAAAATTACTTTCTACTCATTCCATATAAACTTATGCCCACTGCCTATACCAAAAGCCAAAAAAAAAAAAAAAAAAAATTACAATTATTTGAATCTTGCTTCACTATTTTCTAATCATCTTCAAAAAATATTTTGCGGATGATAAGCCAATTTCCTGGTTTTTAAACAGCATAATATTCTGAAGCTTTAATTTTTCTATTAAAAGAACCAAGATGTCTAATTGCATGTGATTATTTAAAAATAAAAAGTTGGAGATTCAAGATATGGTGGATAAATAAAGTACTAGATTTTTTGGATAATAATGTCTCTAAACATATACCCCATATCTTCCACACAAATAGATATAAAAATAAACTTTGCATAAAAATATTATTTAAATTATAACTATAAAATTATAATTATTTATTATAAAAATAAAATTTCCTAATTCAGCTGTTGATGGCTGCCATAGATCGGCAGCAGTGAACTATGATCAACAGCTTTGTCCTCTTCAAAAAGCATGTGTAGAAAACTAACAATTTTATAATTCATAAAAATAAAATGGGAAAAATGCATTTTGTCAACAGTAAAATTCTTTATCACAGTTCCATCAATTACTGTGAAACTTTAATGATGTCACTTAAAGAAAAGTAAGGGTCAGAGAGGTTATAGATAAAACAGATACATTACTTGTATTCTCTACTCTGCTTTTATACAGCTGTTGAGGGCAAAATTCTTGGTGCTTTAAAGATTTTCAAAGGGTTTTACAAGTATTAATTTTATATGGTTGTCACAATAATCCCATTTTTATCCCATTTTATAAATAAAGAAACTGAGGTTTTGAAAGTTTAAGTGACTTGTCCAGGGTAATCGAGCTAGTAACTGTTTGAGACAGAATTTAAACTCAAATACTTTTACTTATACATCCATTATTGTCTTATACACCACACAAAACTGCCTTTAAATAGTACATCTAGTAGTATTACTAGTAGCCTTGTGATCTATAAAGTAAAAACAAGTCATTAAATCAGAGCTGAATTTAATACAAAGACCCACAAATTAAAATACATTCTGCACAAAAATTACGTCGCTGCAGTAGCACACAAGACATATGAATACATCCAGTAACAATGAGAGATTTGTACCATGCTCACTTTTCACTATGTTCTTGTAAGCAAAGGCTGACATCTGGATAGCAACTAGCCAGAGTTAAGAAGATAGTCTGGACAAGGAATAGGGCCAATTCAGGAATCAAATTTGTTACCAAAAATCACTTGCACTATACTGTAATCCCAAGTATATATCTCCACTCCTTCTATCTTTTCTAAAATCTCTGAAATTTGTCTTCTGTTATCATTAAAGGAAAACTGCTTTCTCCAAAATTATCAATAATCTCTGTCAAATCCAATCACCTTTTCTTAACTGCAAACTTATTCCTTTCAGTATCTCTCCAGTATCTAACACAGCTGAGGAAGTTTTCCTGAATTCTCTCCCTGCTAAGTTTTTTAAAAAAAGATTTCTCTTGCTTGTCCACATGGTTTAGTAGAGTTGGATATGAAATCAGGATTCTGGATCTAGAATCTACATTCAAAACCCAGCTCAGTACCACTACATACCTGTCAGACTGGCTAGAATGACATGGAAAAATAATGTGGAATGTTGGAGGGGATGTGGGAAAACAGGGTCACAAATACATTGTTGGTGGAATTGTGAATACATCCAGCCATTCTGGAGAGCAATTTGGAACTATGCTCAAAAATTTGTCAAACTGAGCATACCCTTTGACCCAGCAGTGTTACTACTGGGCTTATACCCCAAAGAGATCTTAAAGAAGTGAAAGGGACCTGTATGTGCAAGAATGTTTGTGGCAGCCCTCTTTGTAGTGGCCAGAAACTAGAAACTGAGTAGATGCCCATCAATTGGAGAATGGCTGAATAAATTGTGGTATATGAATAATATGGAATATTATTGTTCGGTAAGAAATGACGAACTAGATGATTTCAGAAAGGCCTGGAGAGACTTACGTGAGCCGATGCTGAGTGAAATGAGCAGGACGAGGTCATTATATACCACAACAACAATACTATATGAGGATTATATTTGGATGGACCTGGCCATCTTCAACAATGAGATGAACCAAATCCGTTCTAATGGAGCAGTAATGAACTGAACCAGCTACACCCAGCAAAAAAACTCTGGGAGATGATTTAAGAACCATTACATCGAATTCCCAATCCCTATATTTTTGCCCGCCTGCATTTTTGATTTCCTTCACAGGCTAACTGAACAATATTTCAGAGTCTGATTCTTTTTGTACAGCAAAATAATGGTTTGGACACGTATACTTATTTTGTATTTAATTTATTCTCTAATATACTTAACATGTATTGGTCATCCTGCCATCTAGGGGAGGGGGTGGGGGGAAAGGAGGTGAAAAATTGGAACAAAAGGTTTGGCAATTGTCAATGCTATAATACCCATGCATATAACTTGTAATTAAAAAGCTATTAAAATAAAAAATTAAAAAACCCATCTCAGATAATTATTAGCCATGTGACCCTGAAAAAGTCACAATCTCCCTGACCTTCCTACATATATAAAATGAGAGTTGAATCTGACAATCTCTTAAGGAACTTTTTTAGCTATAATTATTTGATCTTTATTATTTTCCTATCTTTCTGACCATTTCTCAGTATCCTTTATATCATATGTACTAACCATGGGTGTCCCTCAATGCTCTTAGGCCCTCTTTTTTCAGAGGTAGCTTTGCAAAGAAAGTTAAGCAAAGAGTCAGATGAGTAGGATATAAACAGAGATAGGGACAGAAAAAACATTCCAGGAAGAAGGAACAAAAAAAAAGATAACAAATGGAATCAGGAAAAGTCAAAGGTGTGTTTGGACAACACTGAGTAGACTCATTAAGTAGGAACATTACAATCATAATGGGAATTAACAGAAGAGAAAGCAAGGTGGAGCCAAATTATGAAGTAACTTAAATGTCATTACAATCAAGGAGATCAGACTATTTGGTTAACAGGAAGTTACTAAAGTTTTTTCTGAATAGGAAAATGAATTTGATGACAATATGTGGGATGAACTAGATAAGGGGTAGAGAACATGAAGAGAGAAAAGTGTGACAACTACAGTAGCTGGAGCAACTAGATGGCTCAGAGTAAAGTGCTTAGAGCCTGGAGTCAGGAAGAATTATTTTCCCAAGTTCAAATTCAGCCTCAAACATTAATTAACTATGTGATCCTGGACAACTCATTTCATCCTGTTTGCCTCAGTTTTCCTCTGTAAAATAAACTGGAAAAGGAAATGGCAAACTCTTCCAGTATTTTTGCCAAAAAAAAAAAAAAAAAAAGATGTCATAGTCAAGACAACTGAGCAATAACTGCAATAATACTGACAAGAGTCAATGACATTTGAAAGCAGAACAGAATGTGATAACTGATTTAAAGTAGAGAATGTATTAGACAAAGTACACTCAATTCAGTATTTATTAGGGGTCTATCATGTGCAAGACACTAAACTAGAACTTGGAGACATGAAAATGAAAACCAATTTTGGCCTTCAAAATATGCTAAAGGATTCTATGGAGTGATAAATTATGTAATGTATGAACAAAATAAATACAACATAATTAATTTGAGATACACTACTAATTAGAGGAATGGGGACAGGAATGAAGAAAGGATTCTACAATCAGAGGCATATGGATTTTAAGAATTTATAAGAGAGGATTAGAAAGGTCAAAAGAAAAACGATAAGAAATTTAATAAATATTTAAAAGAAAAAGTTGTGCATAAGAGTCAGATTTGTGCATATATAATCTTTTTTCTGTTCTGCTTTACATATGGAATTGTTCTTTTTATTTGGTTTTTGTAAGCTCAGGGGGAAAAAAAAGTAGTGACATTTTGACATCTTGAAGGAAGCTATGGATTCTAAAAAGAAAGGATACAAAGGGTATGTATTAAACGTATATTACGGGCCGGGCACTGTGCTAGCTGCTTTACAAAAATTATTTCATTTGATCCTCAAAATAATTCTTGATAGTAAATGCTATTATTATATCACCATTTTACAGGCAAAAGAGTTAAGTGACTTGCCCAGGGTTACACAGATAAGTATCTGAGGCCACATTTGAACTCAGATCTTCCTGACTCCAGGTCTAACACTATCACTGGGCTTTCTAGTTGCCTCTAAAAGAAATAAAATAAAATTTAACCACATTTAAGGTTTGCAAAAGCACTTTACAAATATTTCATTTTATCTTCACAACAACTTTGAAAGGTAGGTGCTGTTATCATCCCTATTTTACAGATGAGGAAATTGAGGCACAGTGGTGCCTTGTCCAAGGTAACATATCTAGTAAGGATCTGAGGCTGGATTTTAACTTGGGGTTCCCTGACAACTCCAAGACTATTCATTGCACCACTGAGTTGCCTAAATGAAGGTCACCTAGTGTAAGAAATGGACCTCAGTTTGGAATCCAAAACATATCAACAAATTAACATATATGCATATACACACACATACATATATATAACATCTATATCTACACATTTATATATACATATACATAAGACCAAAACCCAATCTTCAAAAGATAAGTAATCAAAGAATACAAAAAACAGCTTTCCAAAAGAATTACAAACTATTAACAACTTTGTGAGGGATGGGAGAAGGTAATTTTTTCAATTCACTTATAATTAGACAACTACAAATCAAAATAACTGAGCTTGTACCTCATAGTCAACAAATTAGAAAGGATAACAAAAGATAGCAATGGTCAATATTCCACGAGTTGTGAGAAGATACACATTAGAACGATTATCAATGAAGTTGTGATTTAGTACAAACATTTTGAAAATGTAACAAATATTTAATAAATACTATATTAATATTAATAAATTAAATCAATGTAATAAATAATTACATTTAAAAGATTTTTTAAATAGGGAAGGGGAAGGAAGAAATAAAGCATTCCAGACACTGAGGGTCAGCTAGAGAAAAGAAACAGAGATGGGAAGGTGAACAAAGTTCAAGACCAGTTTTGCTAGAACATAGAGTTCAAGAAGGAAATAATATGAAATATTTTAAAAGATAGACTGACACCAGACCACTAAAAGAACTGTAAGGTCAGAATGAAGTATGGACATAAGATAATTTTGTTTGGATTCTAGTTTGTGATGACTGCAATATATTCAGGTAGGCATATGTAGCAAAAAGTTGGAGATGTCATTTTTTTCTCTCTTCTTGCTCACAGAAGAGTTCTCACTGATATTAAAACAAAGGTTCAAGTAGTTAGAAGTTAGCTTTAGGTTTGTGAATTATGGCAGGTGGCTTTAAAATGAAATATACAGGTAGTATTGCTAATAGAGAGCATATCTGAAATAGAGTTAGAAGACTTGAGTTCAAACCCTACCTCTAACATTTAATAAACTGAGTGACCCCGGGGAGAGACCCAAGTCTTTAAACTTTAATTTCATTCTCGATAAAACTATCTAAAAGGATTGTTTTGGGGGAAAGCATTTTAGAAACCCCTAAGCAATAGAATATAAAATGTAGAATGGTATTTTAAACAAGTAGCACACTATGCATTCATTTTCTACCTTTTACTGGCCTAGACTCTATGATAGTATAGTACAGCATTCTAAATACAGTATTTATTTAAGTATTTATTGTTGTTGGCATGATTCCTAGGTTGATATGCTCCCTGAAATAGAATGTGAATGGAAGAATAATTAAGTCATCATGATATTTTTACATCTTCCCTTCAAGGTTCAGTGAAGGTACCAAATTCTATAAAAGGCCATTCCTGAATCCCTTCCATGTTAGCCTTCACTTCTCCTTCCTACCCTATCCCCAATTATTTACTTTGTATATATTTTCTGTAACATGTAGTCTTCCTTCCAGAGGAATCTAAGCTCTTGAAAGCAAGAACTATTTCATTTTTGTCTATATCCTCAATACCTAACATGGAGAACCTTATATAAAGCAGGTGCTTAATATATGCTTATTAGATTCAATTAAATAAACTTATTTAAACAGAGCTTTAAACTTTTAAAAATATATTTGTATACATTTTTATTTGACCAATTGGCTGGGGAAATAGGCAGGATACATAGTATCACTCCCATTTTATAAATGAGTAAACTAATTTTATAAATAAGACTACTGATGAGTGAAATTACTCATATTAATTCGTACTGTGAGACAAAATGTCATAATTTCCCATAAACTTAAATTTGTAGAGAAATTATCTCAGTCTCATAAAATAAAACTTGACTTTCTGATCAAGAGGGAATAAAACTATTTGATTAGGAAAACTGAAGGAAGTTTCCATAGGTAGAGAATAAATAATCAAACATTTATTAAATGCTTATTATTTGCAAAGCTTTGTGTAAAATGCTAATAAGGTTACAAAAATAAAAGTAAAACCAGTTCCTGCCCTCAAAAATTCTAATGGGGGAAACAATATGCACACACAAGTATATACAGAATATATACAAAATTAATGCGATGGAGTTTTGGGAATAAATGTCTTCACAGCTAGAAGGACACAGAAAAGGTCTCATGAAGAACGACACTTGAACTTAGTTTTGAAAGAAGTCACTGATTCCAAAAGGGGCACACTGCAGGCATGGAGAATAACAGAGGGTACTGTAAAGGTAGAGTCAGAAAGTAAAGCTTCCATTTATACTAGTACTAATCTAATATAGCCAGAATGCAGAGTACACCAAGGTGAGTAAAAAATAAGAATGGAAACTTAAGAAAAGGCAAAGTTGTATAGAGCTTTGGGCAGCTGTGCGGATGATAGACGGGATTGAGGAAAAGCTAAGAGAAACCAAATAGGAATGAAATTAAAGCTAATATAATTTTCCAGGCAAAAAGTATTAAGGGTATGAGTTAGAGTACCAGATATACAATGGGATAGAAGTGGGCCCATGGAGATATATGAAAATAGAATTTACAAGATCTAGCAACTGACTGGATATGTAGGATGAGTTCCAATGAGTTCCAATTCTATTCCTTCTCTGAAACTGCTTTCTCCAAAGTTACTAATTATCTAATTAGCAAATCTAATGGTTTCTTCTCAATCCTATCTTCCTTTGTTTCATTTGTCACTTGACCACAATCAATTCCTGAGTGCTAGTTCTCTCTTCCTAAGTATTCTTCAGTCTTCTCCATTGATTCATCTTCTGTATCATAACTATTAACATGCAGAATCACCAAAAGTTCTGTCCCAAGTCTACTCTTTTTGCTAATGTTTTCCCTACTATTGACCTCATCAGTCCCCATAGACTAATAATCATCTCTAGCCAGAGTTATATATGCTGTCCTTGTATCTCCCTCATGAGCTGTAGGTATGGCATCACCAACTCCTTATCAGACATTATCAAATGGATTTCATACTCAACACTGTCCAAAACAGAATTCTTTATTATTCCCCCTATCTCTTTTCCAAGTGCCTTGGAAAAAGCAATGTTTCTAATCCAGAGCCCTCAACCATCATCTTGATTAAACAACTCTTGTGAAGATGTAGACAACAACTTCTGATGATGCTATAGCCACAGCTTCCAAGACCCAGAAAATAATGTTCTTGCCACTAAAGATCCTTAGCAATGTCAAATCTGAAATAGATATGATTTTATCAGTGCAGGCAAGAGACATTTCCATCTGACTTGCAACTCAAACATTCCTTATGTGTAGTCTTCCCCACCATTACAATGTGAGCTCCTTAAAAACGGAAGCTCTTATTTTTTTATTTGTATCCTCAGCACTTAGCACAATGCTTCTACATATTGTAGGCATTCAATAAATGCTTCATACTGTTATTGAGATAAATTTAACTTCTTGATAAAGAATACATGCAAAGACATCCCTTGCTAATTTCAATCCCTACAATAAATCCTTCTTAAAGACTTTCTGGGGAAGCTAGGTGGAACAGTAGAAAAAGCACCAGGCCTGAAGTCAGGGAGACCTAAGTTCAAACCTGACCTCAGATATTTACTAGGTGTGTGACTTTAGGCAAGTCATTTAACTATTTGAGTCAATTTCTTCACCTGTAAAATAAGCTAAAGAAGTAAACTGCAAACCACTTCAGTACCTTTGCCAAGAAAACTCCAAATGGGGTCAACAAAGAGTTGGAAAAAACTGAAACAAACACCTAACAACTACAAAGTCTTTCTGACCTCATCTCACATTTTCCCCTATCATATTCCATATTCCAGAGCTACTACCATTCCACTATCATATCCCATGCTCTCCTTAATGCTTATATTTACTATGTTTCGGATATTTCCTTGGTGTTACACTCTTTTCTACTTATCTACCTCTAAGACCACTTCTTTGGTGATTCTTCCACCACCTACATACTCTGGGGTGAGAATAATTTCTCTCTGTCACTTTGTACTTATATGGCTAGGTCATTTTCTTCTCTCTTTCCTTATCTGCCTATAATAAGCTCCCAGAGTATAGGGCCTAAGGCTTATTTTCCTATTTAGCTTAAAACACATCTTCTTAAGTGCTAAGAATAAAAGGTAATTGTGAACCCTTTCATGGAATTTAGAAGTCTTTTTTTTTTTCTTTTTTGAGGTGGGAGGGAGGTGACAGAAAGGGAAGGAAATAGAAGACATATACATAGTTATTACAAGGGAGAAAGAACTAAGTATGAGAGAGAGAGAGGTCTACACAAGTATTGAAAGATACATAAGAAAGGAGATAACAATTTTTAAAAGTTAAGGAGGTTCTCAATATCTCTTCTAGTGCCAATCTACTGCACATTAGTTGAATAAGTATTCGTTGGATAAATCTGTTGAATGAATGGTATCTTAAATTCAAGAATTTGGTTTATCCCCTGATTAAACCATTTGCTCCCTATGTGACTTCTAAACATATCAATTAACCTTGCCAGGCTTTAGTTCTTCATATGTAATATGAGAGGGAAGGACTGGATATACTTTAAGATTCCTTCCAACTCTTAAATCCATGATCCTTTGTCTTCTGTAGGGAAAAAAAATTAGGTAATGCGTATACTCCTACTCATTCTACACAATTAAAATATCCTACTACAAAAAAGAGGCCACTCTTCAAACTGTACTCCTTAGCTATCTCCCAAATTCTAGTTTTCCCCTTCTTCAATCTATTCTTCACTTGGCTACCAGTATAATTTTAAGATGCAGATCTAATCATATCACTCCCCTACTCTAAAACCCTAGTACTAAAGGCATGCCAAAATTTCAGATCTAATCTATATTTCCTGTCTTTTCACATTATTCTCCTTCATAATTTGTTTTTTTTAGTCAAACAGACTACTAGTCATTCCATCAATTCAATATTACACGTCTGTCTTTTTATATTTATTTGCACAAGCTTAACAAGCATACCCTCCTAATTTCTGCCTCTGAGAATCCCTATACTCTAAGCCTTGATTCAACATCTCTATGAGGCCTTCCCTCAAGCCAGTTAGCATACTTCCTCTTCAAATTATCTTCAGTTTACTTATTTGTGTGCATGTATCTGTGTGCATATATCTCTCAATGTCTTCCAAGCAAGGACTTTCTTTAGTAGATTTAATATTTGCAGAACTACTACAGGATCTTTCACGCAGTAGGCACTTAATAAATGTGTTGAATGGACTTAATGAATAGACTTAATCAAAGTTAGTTTAAAAAAAAAAAAAAAAAAAAAAGAACTGTGTTCTAGAGAAGGAAGAGGAGAGAAAATATTCCAGGTCCAACCAGGACCTTAGAACAAGGAGTAGAAGTGAAATAAAACATGTTAACAGGCAGCACAAGAACCCTTTGCCTGGCTAGAATTAAGAGTTCTGGGGCTGGGGAACAAGAAGACTTAACAAGAACAGTAGAAAGTACCAACTGATGTAGGTCCTTGCAAAGAATATTCTTAAAAATCCACAAATATTATAACTTTTCTGTTTCCAATTTCTGTTCCTTCCAAGTCACATAGCACACACTCTTATTCAAACAAATTAAGTACACCATTCTAACCATGTTACATCACTCCTGAATCCTCTGATGGCTTTCAATTTACCACAAAGAGCAACAAAGTTGAAGGGGATGTGGAAAAATAGGGCCACTAATGCACTGTTCGTGGTGTTTTGAACTAATCCAACCATTCTAGAGAGTAATGTGGAACTTTGCCCAACAGGCTAATAAAATTATGCATACCTTTTTGATCCAGAAATGCCAATTCTTGCAATGTACCCCAAAGGGATAAAAAAAAAAAAGAAAGAAAGAAAGAAAGAAAAAGGAAAAAGGAAAAAGCTTATATGTTGAAAAATATATATATGGTTGTCTTTTTATGGTGTCAAAAAATTAGAAATTGAGAGGATGCCTATCAACTGGGAAATTGCTGAACAATGTGATACATGATTGTGATGGAACACTATTATGCAATAAGAAATGACCTGGGGGCATTTAGGTGACACAGTGGATAGAACACCAGCCCTGAAGCCAGGAAGACCTAACTTCAAATCTGGCTCAGACACTTAACTTTTTCTGTGTCATCGTGGGCAAGTCACTTAACTCGAATTGCTGCAGCCAAAAAAAAAAAAAAAAAGATGACCTGAGAAAATTGACACTTACAAAGTGAAATAAACAGAACCAGAAAAAAAAAAAAAAAAAACAGAACCAGAAGAACGCTGTACATGTAAGAGCAATATTATATGATAATGTGAATGACTTGGCTATTCTCAGAAATACAATGATCCAAAACAATTCCAAAGGACTTATGATGAAAAATGCTATCACACCTTCTGAGAAAGACATCTGAATGCAGACTGAAACTTACTTTTACTTTACTATTTTTGCTTTTATGGTCTGAGTTTTCTTTTGCAACATATTTTACATAACTGCATATGTATAGTCTATATTAAATTACCTGCAAGGCAGGGGTGAGGGAGAAAATTTGGAACTCAAAATTTAAAAAAAAAAAATGGACATGAATTTTTTTAATTTACATGTAATTTAAAAAACAATTTTAATTTAAAAAGAAAAAAAAAAAAGGAAATGTTACCAAATTATGTTACAGGGTACAAAATACCAGTAATATACCTCAGGCCAAATGAAGAATTATCTTAGACAAAGCCAACCATCTCTTGGAACCTATGCTTCATACCAAAAATTCTTAACTGAGGTATGTGAACTTAGGTTTTTTTAAACATTTTTATCATTGTATTCCAATATAATTGGTTTCCTTTTTAATTCTATGTATTTTATTTTGTTCATTTTTTAAAAATCTGAAAAGGGATCCATAGGCTTTACCAGGAGTTTATAATACAAGATATATCAAAAACCTTTGCTTTGTATCATAAACTTGAAATATTATGCACAATTGATCCAATTCTAAACACATTATTAATTTAGTATTATTTGATGTTTTAAATTTTTCCAATCCTATACTAATACTGTCTTGGTACTGGGATATCTGCCATTCTACACAAATGGTTAATTTTCACTGTAAATTAACAAAGCAATTTCACAAAAAAAACTTCATCAATGTTCTTCTTTAACCTAGTCTGTTTAGCCTTAAGTCTTTTGGAGAGAGGAGCTGAAATGGAGGGGGGAGAGTGGCAGAGGAAGGGACAGGGCAAAAGAAAATGATGAATTCAAAGTTCTCCAAAACTTGGGGGAAAACTACATGTGATTTGCATTTTAAAACCTGAAACAAATTCCCAAATTTTAGCAAAGTGGGGAAAATCATTAAGCAGTTTACTTTAACACATGCTGAGATACATAATATCAAGTAAGAGATGGATTATTTTAGCCACTAAAAGGTCAGAAATGGGCAGCAGAGGGGACTTTCCCTTTGCTTTTCAAATCTGACAATAATTCAGTTTTTCAACCTTTGACTTCTAAATCAATTTCTCATCTGATGACTGAAAGAGTAAACATAAGAAACTATCTACTAATCTGAAAATCATTAGTTTCTATGAGTTTTTTATTTTCTTCCATATAAAATTATTAGAAAAATAAATTTAACTCAACTAGAAAATTAATTTTGGCAATCATTTTTTTAAAAGATAAATTCTTGGCCTTCAAGTGCATGCAGCCTTTAGGGTCTAAAAACCTGTCTAGCATTACCATTGTGTAATTAACTGCCATCAGGTATATATGACATTCTACTAAGGTCTGGAACAATTAATAATTGAAATCGAATGTAACTATATAATTAAATTCATGTAACCTCTATACAAAATTTTTCATTATGTGGGATACTAGAAAATAAAACCTAAAGACATTCTTGATCTAAATTAGGTGTTCATAATCATTTTTTTTGTTTTAGACACCTTCTCAAAATGTTTTTAAGTAAATAAAGAAAATACTAAATTTCAGTCAGAGGTTACGAAAAATAATGTATACTTTTCCCCCCAGGGCATTAGGTGGCAAAGTGGAGCACCAGCCCTAAAGTCAGGAGTACCAGAGTTCAAATGTGACCTCAGACACTTCATACTTCCTAGCTGTGTGACTCTGGGAAAGTCATTTAACCCCAATTGCAAAGAAAAGAAAAAAAGAATAAGAATAGCAGGTGTGCAAAGTATCTTTACAACTTTACAACTATCTCACTTTATTGGCAAATAAGTGCTATTATTATTTACATTTAACAGAGAAGGAAATTATGGCAGAGATTAAATCACTTATCTTAATCAGTTCTTCCTCTCTCCATAGGAACACCTGGCTGACTCCAAGTATTAAAAACAACAACAACAACAACAACAACCCCTAAATCAATGTTAACAAAATGGGGAGCCGGGGAAGGAGAAGACAGAAGGGAGACAAGTGAAACTAGTTATCAGTAAATATTCATTTTTCATCTACTTTTACCCCTATTTTTTCAGATTAAAATAACTGTGTCTTTGGTATGTTATTTCACTAGAGCAGATATTCTTTCTATCAATAGGAATTACAACCCCTTCACAACTAGATGATTGCTACAGTCAAAAAACATAGGAACACCTGGCTGATATCTTAACTCCCAACAACAAACAAACAAAAAACCCACTACCACTAACCTTCTGGTAATAGGTTTCTTTGAATCTAACTAGGCTGTGATGACAACACCAAAATGGTCTTAGGAGGCACAGATGTGAAGCTTCAATAACCTAATGGTTTGTGAGAGCCTGAAGAAGAGTTGAGAATATGTCCCTTGATCTCTGCAGAGATAGGGGTGTGGAGTGGGGAATTATAGTTGATTATATATGATTAGGAAATGCTCAATAAAACATCAGACTCAGTGGATTTCGCTGAAAATTGCAATTTTTACCCTTTTTTAAAAATTCTTTGTAACAAGGGATGGCTGGCTAGAGAAGGAGAAAGGGAATATTCAGAAATTAATATAATTAGTAATATTTTAATTTAATATCTTAAAACACTTTGGGCTTTAAGAATCAGAATCAGATTCATATCATCATGAGGAAGTATAAAACTTTATTGAAAGGTAAAACTTACCTCTAAAAAACCTTCCAGCTACTAGTTACTGACACTTCTATAAAAATAAACATAGGATGGAAAATTTATTTTTCTTTTATGAAAATTATTTTTAATAAAAAATTAAATCTGAAATCTGTGCCATTATTGATAACAGAAATTATTAGCATATATTAAGTACATGTCTTTTAAAAGCCTTAAAATATACATTTCAAAAGGCATGTGTTCAATTAGAAAATTTTTTAAAAATTAAAAACTAAAGCTGACGCGTCCCAGCTTCACTCTGGCCATTTTTTTTCATGCTATTTAGAAACTTATCAGTCTTGTTGCTTCCACCTGCCAAGAGCCAATTCTATCTCATACTCTCTCTTCCCGATCACGTCTTTCTTTTCACTCTCAAAGCAACTTCAGGACTCAATCACCTCTCTCACCAGTTAACTACTGTGAACAAGATTCCTAAACCTGGGCAAGGTTCCTAATACACCCAATTACGGTGAATACGTGCCATTACGGTGAGGCGTCAAAGGATCATATTATTTAAAACAGGAAGAGATCTACAGGGATCATCTAGTCAAGCCCTCTCATTTTACTTAAGACAAAATAAACTAAGGTAAGGGACTTAACCAAGATCACTAAGCTAGACTTTGACTCTTCTTGAGTCCAAATTCAGTATTCTTTGTCCTATACCAGAGAAGGTTGTTTCTGTATTAAAAACCTTTAGTGCTTCCCAATGCCCACTGAATCAAATATAACCTTGTTTGCTGGCCACTTAACATTTACCACTTGGTTCCAATCTATCTTTCTAGACTGATAACATATTGCTTTATCCCATCTTCCCATTTCCCATTCCTGTTTTTGACAAAATCGCTACCTACTATTCACCAAACATAACATTTGTTCCTCCATGCTTTTGCACAAGGTGGCCCTGACTCCTCTTTCAAGAAGTCTGTCCTTTCTGATTCCCCTAAGTTTTAGGGCACCTCTTGAACGACCCACCAATATTTTCAGTAGTGTTGTCAAAATGTATCTGCTACGTGAGTCTTAGGAATCAGTCTAGTGCTTCTTAAAATGCTACTGTCTACTAAAAACCACTTCCTTTCAAGTTCAAGAGAGGTGTTAACATTTCCATAAAGCTTTCTTCATTTCCTCATGCTGAAAGTGACCTACCATTCCTCAATTTCCTTTGTATGTCTCCTTTACGTTTAACACATTTTCTCTTTGCCCTTAGTTATTAGAGTATACAACTTATCTTCTATATAAAACTCAGAATAAGGACTGCTTTTTTCACTTCTGTATTATCAATACTTTACATAAAGAAAGCACTTAATGTATCTTTGCTGAATTAAAGCATAATATTTACAATCAGATACTTTCTGATATAACTTTTAAAGTAGAGGACTTGTCAGCAAGTCATCATTTTAATTTTAAAAGGCTATGAAACACATACATCGTGGAACATAACGGAATGAGAGGATTAAAAAGGCTCAAGAATTAAAATGGTTAGAATGCTCTCTCCTGAACCATATAGTAAGGGACCCCAAATATGTCTATGGCAAGTCCTTCTAGGAAAAAGCTATCTATACATTAATGTCATCTGTGATTTTATCAGAAAACTAAGTCTAAGCACTACTCAATCCTAACTATTTTTAATTGATGAATTTTGTGTTTACATTACAAACATCTACAGATTACCCAAACTCCAAGAGAGGTCTCTCAAACAAAGTAAAACAACTAGGTAAATTAAGTAAAACTAAAATATAGTGACCTCATTTGAAAATAAATTCAACATTCCACACCTGGCTCAACCCCTCTTTTTTATTGTTTGCTTTTTAATTAACAGAAATTCATTTTCTTTTCCTAATAGGTTAACTTAAAAAAAAAAAAAAAAGGTCCTGCTTGAGCAGTCCTGTCATACAAGTAAAACCTTTCTTTAAAAGTTTTTCTGAAACAAGTAACTTCTTGGCACTAATTTTGCATTTTATCATATGTATGTTCTGGCAATGAATTGATTTACCAGATATGTGTTTAAAATCACATCTGTATCACTAACTCACACACACAAAAATTCTTAACAGATTTTAATAATGTATATTTGTGAATGTCCAAACATTTTCTAGCTCTCCAAGTTAAACTCCTTAAGTCCTGAGCCCAGTGATAAGTATTTACCACAGACTGGCACACAATACTTTCTGATAGATTTTAAAACATTTAACAAGATAATGGCTGTCAAAATAATGTATAAAAGTAATTAGAGAAAAATATATATTAATACAAATATAAAAAATATATTAATACAAATGATACATTCTTTAAAATCTAACAAAATGGATGTACTAATAAAATGTATAAAGGACAAAAAAATTATAGAAACTTTTAACAAAATACAAGTGAAATTAAAAAAAAGCACATGGATATATCAATACATTCACTATCCAATATTATTAGCGTGGAAGTAATTTAAAGGGGACAAATTTGTGGTTATAGAAGCAAAGAGCATCACAAACTAAAAAAGCAAAGAATAGGAAGAACTAATTAGCAAATTCACTAATTATATGTCTACACTCGTATTAAATCTAATGAGTAAAAAAATTTTACTTCAATTACCACCATGAGTAGCTCTCAGTCGAATTAATTTGTGTTTAATGTCAGAAGTTTCATCATTTTTTTTTCAATTTAATGGTAGGCTGACAAATTCAGTTCAACACTGATCATTATGCTAACACCTGTAAGCAAAGATAAGGTCATATGCTAGTAAATGATTAGCTTTAATAATATGAGTTACCCTTAATTCAGTAATTCTCATCAATATTCCTTGCACTAAATTTTGTCTCTGTCTTCTAGAAACAGAAACTGAGGTTGCTCTCATACTTAAAAGAATATGGAAAGAAGGGGAAAAATAACTGTGTTCTAAACATAAATTCTTGGTAAGTATTTCAAGGCAATACAATTTCACATTTTTGTACAAAGTTACAGGGAATTCTTCAAGTACCTTAGTTCTCACTACATTCTTAAAATAGAGAATTCCCTCCTGCCATGTGTTTAAAAAACGCATAGATCTCTTAAATTAGAGCTTAAAGTTTCACAACAAAAAGTTAAGCTCTGTGAGGAGTCTGTTTTGTTTTGTTCTGTTCAGGAAGGTGGTCACTGATCCAATGAGAAATAGGTAGCCAAGCAACTAAACTGGGACTCCTCTGAATTTAAAAAAAAAAAAAAAAGCTTAAAAAAAAACAAACAAAAAAAAAAAAAACAGCAGCTATATAGGTTTTTTTTTAATTAGACAAGAGAAAGCCATCACTATCATATAAAAAAATCGAACATGAAAATTAATAGATGCAACTAAGTCAAGTACTCTAGATAAATTAGAGAGAACAGGCAATCAAGAAACTTAAATTGTCCCAAAAGGTTATGTACTTCTAAATATGGAAGCAAAACTGCCAAATAAGAACTATGGTTAAACAGTATTTTCTTTAAAAAAAAAAAATCAAATTTCAGTTAATATCTACAGTAGTTGTTGTTACACAAGGAAAAAGGCATTCATAAAATCACAAAGGGATCAGCAAGCATCCATCACCTTAATAAAATTCTCTATTAGTGATTTGTAAGAGCACTGCTTTGAAAAATTGCTACAATATCAACTCTTTAAAAAGACTTTTAAACTAATCTATTCCTGCTACAGTAGTACTATTTCTATACTGGGCTTAGAGAGAGTTGATAAGAATATTTCTGGTTAATCACAAATTGCCAATTTCCCCACCAAAATCTGCTACAACCAAATATTTATAACTTAAGTGTTTGGATAAGCCCTAATAGATCAACCAATTTTGAATTATCCAAATTATCAGAAGTGAAGAGATATTTAATACTTCAGACTTCAGACAATCTTCCCAAAACATATGGGTTTGTAAAAATTGCCAATTAATTACTTATCCCCTTTTATCTGCATAATTATATTTAGACCTATATTAAAATGAATCTCATTCCCTCTTACACATCAATTGATAAAATAGCAAATGAAATAGCACTATTGTATTAAAATACAAAGGGTGATTGAATAAACAAATTCAGAATTAAAATTTTTCTAAAATGAGAAAATATGATATAGATTGCTTAACTGATCTAAGATTCAGTTCTTGTAGAATTTTGTTACTATGTTTAAGTAAGATGCAGGAATACTCATTCAAAAACAAATAAAAATATGACAACATCTTGAAAGGTTTGGGCCAAAGTCAAAAACCAAAACAGCAGGATTAGCATTTAATTCCTTGGTCTTTCTATCAACATGCTCACTCTTACTTTATGTATGGCATAAGCAAGGGAAATTTAAAATCGATGAAAATACCTAAAAACATACTCTTTAAGTATAAATAACTATAATGACACAAATCTTTCGCAAAAAAAAAAAAAATTATATATATATAGTGCTTCATCCATTCAAGCAGAGGGAGAAAAAGGCAACTTCTCATACATTTTTCTATTTCATCCTGCTGGAAAGCTTCTAGTCAAACCTCTTAAGTCAAAGCTTGAATAATCCATTGAGCTTTATACTTTAAGATAAGACAAGGGAATAGGAAAAAAAAAAAAAAAAAAAAACAGCATTCCTGGTTTCCATATCTGAAAAATGGGGAAAGGAGCCTTTCTGGTACCTCTTTTTAGAAAGCCAAGAAACAGTGCTATGAAGCCAAGTAACTAATAATTCAAACAAATATAGAGCATATCTTAATAGCTCAACACAAATAAAATTAAGCAAAATCATTATAATTCAGGAATTACACCGCCCAACAACTATATCAAACGTGGGAAGAGCCTAATACGTTTGACACTGGAAGCATCAAGTCAAATATATTTATAACCGCTCCAAATTCAATAATTTTCACATACTCTCCCCTCTAAGTCGAAAATACCGACTTATGAGTTCCAGCAATTCAGCAGGGTCACCAAACCCATTTTACAGGACTTAGTTTGATGGAAGTCATGACAGCCTGATATTAAACTCATCCCAGTAAACATGGATTAAACTCCACCACAGTCAACTGAAAAGCTCAGTTTCCTACAAGAATGACACCACCATCATCACCATCACCACCTCCTTTTAAAGCCCAACCCTGCTTTCCTTACTTTCACTCTCCTAGACAAAGAAGATAATCTGTAATAAAGTCGAGTATGATAGAAAAGAAGATAAAAGAACTCTAGATCTGTGCAGAAAAAAACAAACAAGAGACAGGGGCTTTTGAAAGTGAAGGAATATAAAGATTGAAAACATAACACCAAAAGGAAGAAGAAGCTGACCGGGAAAGGATATAGGATACATTTTAGGTTAGGGGAGTTTTAATTCACTTCTTACTTTGGTGCTGAACTGAGTGTGTCTAGGGGCCAGGGATTATGCTCCCCAAATTTTAGTATGTATGGAAAAATGAAGCAAGCTAACGGGAAGGGGGAAGGAAAGGGGAATGCAAAAACCCCAGGATGATTAGACGTGACAGGCCAGAAGAGAGCCGGGAGGAGAGGGATGAGGATTTGGTAAGAGTAACAAGGTAACAGGGCGGGGTAGGGGTGGGAGAAGGCAGCAGCAGATAGGAACCGAGGACTTCGAGATAGGAGGAGATCAGCGGATTGGCCGCGCAGAAGGGTCTGTAGCGTACCGGAGGGGGTGGGTGGCGGAGAGCCAAACAGGGAAGGAGGGTCTCAAGAGGCACCGGGGAAAGGGGGGAGTGACTTGTCAGAAGCCGGTGCCGGGTCCGAGGGAGTTAAGATATAGCCCGAGAGGCAGGTGCGCTCGAAGAGGCCAAAGGGGCACCAGGGGTGGCCCAGACCCGATAATCAACGGGGGAGGCGGGCAAATAAGCAGGCAGAGGAGGTTGGCGGGGACCGGGGATGGGAGGCTAAGGGGGCCCTACTCTCGGCTTCACTCACAGTCCAGGTGCTTTTTCTTGGGCCCCATGATCTCGTGGGTCGTGGCCTTGCATACTGTCTTGGAGACGGCTGAGCCGGTGACACTGTGCTGGGCGGCAGTGATCCGGTCCGTCAGGCTCTGTCCCGACATCTCGGCGGCGCTGCCTCCTCCGCCGCCCCTCCCGCTCCGCAACCGGCGGGGACTGGGACCCCCAAGCGCCGGGGGACCCCCCCCCACCGCCGCCGCCGCCGCCGCACCCCCGGCCGGCCTGCCCACCCCCCACGGGCTCCCTCCCCGCCTCCCGGCCTGGGGCGGGGCTCAGGACCCGGCGCGGCCACCGCGAGCCCCGAGCGAACGGGCGGCTGTCACCCGCAGGGTCGGACACAGTCCGGGGCACTCCCCTGCCCCCGCCTCAGCTCAGCCCACCCCCTCTCTGGTCAGCTGGAGCCGGGCAGGGCGAGAGGGACAGGCAGCTGCAGGAAAATGGCGGCGCCAGGCTCCTCCTCGGAGCTTTCCGGGCTGCCCCCGGATCACGTGACTTCGGCACCGCCCCTCCCCCTCCTGCCCTGCCCCCTCCCTCCTCCTCCCCTTTCCCTTCTTTTTCCCTTCCCTTTCCTCTCCCAACTCCCCTCCCTGGAGCGGCCAGAGAAAAGCGGGGCGGGGATCACGCCGGATTACGTGACGGAACCCGCCCCGCGGGCTCAACAGGAGGCGGAGAGGAGGGAGGGAACGCAGCTCCGAGCGGCTGCGTCACGTGACGCTCCCTGACAACAGGTCGCCCCAGGCTGGGCCTGTGATGATTACAGTGGACTGGGAAGGCGTGGGGGGGGGGGGGGGGGAGGGAGTAGGAGAGGAGCAGGGGGAGGGAAGGGAGGAAAGCGAAGAAAGCGGGGAGTGGAGGTGGTGCGCGAGCTAGGCCCAAGCAGGGTCGCGCGCGCACTCCCGCCTTCCCTCCCGCGCTTTCCCACCCTCCTTTGAGGGAAGCCAGAAAAATGGGCAATGAGCTGTTGCTGCCGCTGCTGCCGCGCCTTCTGCCTTTCCCTAGAGAAGTCTTGTTTGGGAGAAGAACATGTTTTAAGGTATCCCCTAGATTTCTCTCAAAGAAGCAGAAACATGCCTAAAATAGGTCTCCATTCCATAGATTAGGAAGATCCCTTTACCTGTGGCAAGCCAGATTGTCACAAGTCCTTACACCTTGCTGCCAAAAGTGGGTGTCTCCTTAACCACTCCCATCTTAGCCCAGAAAAATTACTTATTTTTCTTTGAATTGTTTTAAGAATTTCACCTTTTGTTCACCAGCACTACCACTGCCCCTTTGAAGCCTACCTAAATTTAGACACCAAAAAGGGCAGTTTCTTTCTCCCTAGAGTGTCCCATAAAACAGGAAACACATAGCTTTGTTGGAATTTAGAAAAGGAAACGGTGGGGTGATGTCAGCAGTGATTAGTTTAACCCTACAAGGATGAATGCGGGTGGTGATTAGACCTGACCAAAGAAGGAGTTGAGTAAGAGGTAGGACTCACCATTGTCACTATTTCTATTATTTTTATATTTTCCTCTTTTCTATTTTTCTCCTTTTTTTCTATTACTCCTCTTAAGGGGGGGACATATATGTTTATACATATAGATGTAGATACACGTGTATGCACCCATGCAAATATATATCTATACATACTTGTATACACATACATGTGTACGGAAACACCTGTGCATGTGTATTTGATCAGCCTCAGTCAGAAACACTATAGCTGGATCCTAACAGAGTCATTTTATCCTCTTCCAGAACGAAGGACAACCAACCAACCAACTGCATCAAATTTTCGGCCATAGGCACAGTGCCTGGTACATTACTAATCATGTAATAAATACCTATGGACTTATATTAGCCTTAAGAACTTTGTCCTTTGTTCCCTTAAGGAAAGGAAGAGCCCTTAAAATTACTGAGATGCCAATGTATGTATGGGATATTAGGCTCTTGTGTTGTTATTGTTGTTAAGCTCAAATCTAATAAGAATTATAGCCACAAAATATTTTATTCATAAATCTGGAGCCCACACTCACTTGCACAAATACAAGAGTAGGTAATTATATAGAGTAAGGTAGTAGAGAAGTGCACAAGTTGAAGATATATGTGGCTAGGTCTACTCATACTTCTTCATATCTTTACTAAGGCCCCAAATTTAACTTTTAAAAAAATCTACAAATTTTTACTTATCAATAATGTAATCTTGGTGAATTTGAATTAAAGGAACTCTACATTCTCAATCTGATACCCAGACTTTAGAATACAATATTTTAGACTGGTGACAAGAAATGTAAAACTGGTAGAAGTCATGTACTAAAAACAAAATATTGGAAATTATGCAGAATTCTCCTTATGTTACACCCCACCCCCTTTTTGACAGATATTATTCACCTTATATACCAGACCTGCTAACAATGTATTTTGTTCAAACAAGTAGATAAAATCTTATGTGGAGGTGATATAAAATTGTATTCTCTAAATTATGTGATAGTTTAGTCCATCATCTTTGGTTTATATATTACCAGGGTTATGGTTATGTTTAACAGAATGTTAACTCCTTGAAGGCAAAACTGGCATGTTTTGTTTTATTTTGTTTTTGTAACCACAGAATACTGTAAATATAGTGGGTACTTAATAAATGTCTCCTAAAGTGAAATTAAATATGCCAAAGCATGACTTGTCTGTGAATCTACTGGCAAAAGGAATGGTGTTCTTCAGGACAACTCTTATCAAGTTCCTCATTATCATTTCTACTCTTCTTGCAGGTTTCAAATTGCTACCCTGTTCCATCTATGGATTACATTGGACACATTTCAAATCAGCCTGTGCCTTTTATGGGGAAACACCCTAGCTAAGGTCAAATAGGAGGAACCATATTTTAGTTCTGCCAAATACATGATGTTTAATGCATAAGACAAATGCATATAAGTTATTATTTAGCACAGAAGAGTATTCAAACTTTTATTTATTGATGTGACTGACCTACTCTGGAGAGCTCTGTGGTTCAATAATCCCATTTGTAAAATGGAAACAATATAACAATTGACTATATATATGCATGTGTGTATATCACACACACATATATATATAATTTAAAGTTTGCAAAATATTTAGTGAATAGTAACTCTTTGACAATAGCTCTTTGACATAAGTTATAGGTATTTTCATGCTTACAGATGAGGAAACTAAGGCTTAGAGAGACTGTGACTTACCCATGACCATACAACTATTAAACATCTGAATCTAAGTCCTAACTTAGAGTTAAGAAGTCTTTACAATACATTATTTACTTCATTTATGAAGTTAAAAAAAAACTTTATGAAAAGTATTGTCCAAAGAGTTAAAAAATTTTAGAATTGGAACAAACTGTAGCAATCCTTTAGTTCAGCTCCCTCATTTTATAGATTAGAAGACAGAATCTCAGAAAGATGTACTTGTCTATGGTCATATGATAAAAGTCATCTGCAAGATATGGTTTACTCAAGCATTTAAAATATGACCAAAAAAGAAAAATGAAATAGATGATCTTGTAAAATAGGTACTTATTGTGTATATTTGACTGGTGGTAAAACTGACCTTAGCCAATCACTTAACCTTTCAGTGTTGGAGATAGTTCTCCAAGGAGCAGCCAAGCCAAAATGCAAAGTGCAGATCTGAAGTATTAGAAAAAGCTCCTCACTGAGACTTCTACCCTGATGAAATCACCATTCTCATCCAAAATTAAATGACAAAACTAGAATTCAAACCAAGGTACACTGACTCCAAAATCAGTGTTCTTTCCATTACACCATGTTAGTATTTGTATGCTGAATTTTCATTGTATTTTATTTCATCATCATGGTGTCATTTTAGAAAGTCTCCACACTTGAACCAGTATGCAGATATAAGCATATGTTAAATTAAACTGTTGAATCTCATCAATTAGAGAATGGCTAACTAACTTGTGGTATATGGATGTAATGGAATGTAATTGTTCTATAGGAAATGACAAGCAGGCTGATTTCAAAAAGCTTAGAAAGATTTACATGAACTGATGCTGATGAAGTGAACAGAACCAAGAGAACATTGTACACAGTAACAATAAGATTATGTGAAGATCAACTGGGATGGACTTGGCTCTTTTCAACAATGAGGTGATTCAAGGCAATTCCAATAGACTTGGATGGAAAGAGCCATCTTCATCCTGAGAGAAAACTATGGAGATTGAATGTTGATCAAAGCATAGTATTTTCAACTTTTTGAGTTTTTTTTGGTTATTGTTTGGTTGGTGGGGTTTCTCATGTTTTTTCCTCTCCTTTTGATCTTATTTTTCTTGCACAGAATGATGAATGTGGAAATAAGTTTTTAAAAGAACTGCACATGTTTAACCTATATTGGATTGCTTGCTGTCTGGGGGAAAGAGTGGGGAGAAGGGAGGGAGAAAATTTTGGAACACAAGGTTTTGCAAAGGTGAATGTTGAAAACTATCTTTGCATGTATTTGTAAAATTAAAAAGTTATTTTTAAAAATATACCATTGTATGACACATGAAATGTAGAAAGATGGAAATAAAGGGATGTAAATGCCAAAGATAAGCATTATTATCCAAATCTATTATTAAGAATTTCATGTGTTCCAATTTCCTCTATCTAGCCAATAAAAACCCTTTGAAGTTACTCAGTGAAGACGTTTTATATCTACCCCTTCGTTTGATGAAAACCACTCTTACAAACGTACACATTTGTCCTCATGCCTATCCTATAATTTTATATATATATATATAGTCTGGCTAGGGCACCATACATTTTATGGTAGTTGGTGAAATGCTAAATCTGTTTTGTTTGGGAAAACTTAGTGACCAATTAATTAAATAGAATAAGTATCATTGTCCTTATTTTGTAGATAGAAGAAAATGAAGCTTAAATAAGTTAATTGTTTAGCCCATGGTCACCAAGTCAGATCTAGCATACAGTTCTTATAGCTAGTATGATATTGTAAAACCTCCCTAATTTCATCCCAATTAGTAATAAAATTAGAAAAACTATCTGGCTTTACAAGTACTTCAGAAAAATGAGATTACAATTCATATTTATGTATAGCATATCGCACTTTACAAAGCATTTTGTTTGACCTATTATCAATACATCTTTCATTGAAACTAGCTTGTTGCTGAGAGAATCCCCATAGGGAAATTCAGGCCATCAAAATCTCGTCTCCCATGACTTCCCCACATACACCCAATGACCCCATTTATACCATACATGAACTTTTATGTGAACTATCTGGTCTGGCTTACATGAAATTGTAGTTGCTAAATTAGGTCCCAGGAAAGATGTCAAAGCCACTGGGAAGGATCTGATGGCTTCATAGAGAAATTAATAGAGAAATACAATAGCAGCAAATAGCCTGCTTGGGAAACTGCTATCTATCACATGAAGAAAACCTTTGAGCTTTTGTTACTATATCATACATGATTGTTCAGCACTTTATTCTGGAGGGGATATGAAGAGCTAGCCAGGGACAGAGAGGTTTGATCTCTCTTTTGCTGACTCTCTTCTCTGAAATGTTAATCCACACTGAGCTTGAGAAGAGTGCAACTGATACTGAGAGCACTCTCTGGAGGCTGAAACTAGATGTTACCATTAGTTTAGATCTGACTTCTTTAATACTTAAAGAATCTGTAATTTTGTCAAGTGGATCCTCCTTCCACAAAGCCAAAGTTTATGGAAGCAATATCTTGCAACGAGTAGATAGCCAAATGGTAGAGTGAAGAAGTCCAGAGTTCAAATACTGCCTTATAGACACTAGTTGTATGACCCTGAGCAAGTCATTTAACCTCAATTCCAGTTTTCTCATTTATAAAATGGGCTAATAGATATCTCACAGGCCTTGAGGGAAAAAAATTGTGCAAAGTAATTTACAAATCTTAAAGCCCCATATAAATGTTAACTATTCTTATGATTTGTCTATAAATATGTAAATAAATTTCAAGAGTTAATATTCCTGAAAAATTCATCATTCTTTAAGTAGCCTTTGCTGAATCTTTGTCTATATCCAAATCCTTTGTGAGTGTCTGCCTGACTTCTTTTTCTCTATATATTTTTTCACTCTTAATGTTTTCCTCAGTCCTTACGAGTGACTCCTATGTATATATATATATATAGCCATTCCTAGTCTCTTCATTCCTGCATCATTACCTATTAGACATTTGAAACTGAATGTTTTATGGTCATCACAAATTCAACATATCCAAAACAGAAATTATAATGTTTCCTCTAAAAACTACCCCTCTTGGTAACTTCCCTATTTCAATTGAAGTTACCACTACCAATCCTCCTAGTTACCCAGGTTTACAAATTTGGTGTCATCCTTAACTTTTCATTTCCCTGTACCCCCACATATCCAATCAGTAACTAAATTTTGTCCACTTCATCTCTTACATCTGATCCTTTCTCTTCACTCACATAGTGGTCACCCCATTTCAGGCCTCATCATTGCTCACTCAGACTACTGAAATGATCTACTAATTTATCCCCCTTAAAAGTCTCTCCCTGCTTTTCTCTGTCAAGATCAGCTTATGTCAAGATGTCAAGATCTTATGTTATTCCCCTATTCAATATATTCTAATTACTCTATTGCTTCTAAGATAAAATCTATGTCACTGTTTGGCTTTTAAAAGTTTTCATGATAGGCTGAAATTGCCTTTGCCAACTCTTATCTTCCTACACTTAATGGTAAACTCATTGCCTTTCTTATTTCTTATGCAGTATTCCAAAGTCCATTGCCATGCTTTTACACTGTTGTTACCTCATGCTTGAAATGAAATGAATACCTCTTCACCTTCACTTTTTAGAAACAATAGTTGCTTTCAAGACTTAGCATAGGTAGCACTTCTCCATGAAGCCTTTCCTGCTTCCCTAGATCCTTTCTTTAAATTATCTTGTTTATATCCTATCTGGATTGTAAACTCCTTTAAGCATAAGAGCTGTTTCATTTTTTTGTCTTTGTATATCTGTTGTTGATTGATAGATAAGTAGTCAGTTAATCAATAAGCATTGAAGTGCCTGCTATTGTGCTAAACCTGGAAATACAAAGAAAGGCAAAAGACAATCCTTACCCTTAAAGAGCTCGTGATCTAATAAGGGAGATAATAAGCAAACAAATATGTAGATGATCGGGGTAGTCATAGGACAACAAATCTACAAACTATTATCACCAAACCCATAATCAAAATCTGTTTAGCTTTGTAGGACTGCCTTGTATTATATTAGCAAGGGTGAGAGCAGGGATATAGTAGAGCCAATTCAAGCTGGAAACCAATTGTTAAATTTTCACTCTAAGCATTTAACCCTTAGAAATTGCCAAATGATCCTCATGCCAGGGGTTGATTTAATTTTTTTTGTTGTTGATTTTCTAGACTTAGAAAACTGATGGAGAAAGCGTTAATAATGGAGATAAAAATTTAAAGTGTCAGTGCATTTTTCTCCAGAGGGGAGGTTGTTAAACATTTATCAGCATATCCTCGGTTGAGAACCCAAGGTCACCTCCAAGCCAAAATAAGGTATTTCAATACGTTTCAACAGAACATATATAAAAATGGAGTTGGACAATTTAAGGGATGGAAAAACTTGTACAGTACATGGAAAAGATTATCCTGAAGTCCTGAAGAATGGAGACAATTGGTTTATGAATATTAAATGAGACAATTTCCTCTTTCTGAGCTCTGAATGGACTTTATTCTTGTATGGACAATGTTGGGATGCAATGAAGTCATTTCTTAGTTATTGACTAGGCATAAATTATACCATATTTTAAGATTATCTTTCTCGTGCCTTAAGACTCTACAAAATAGTTATATAGTTTCCAATAGCTTTGTCATCTTTCCTAGAAATTAGGGATGACCTGACTGCCCCCATCCAATCTGAGAATATTCAATGGCCATAAAAAATTATGTCATATGCATGTATAGTACTTTTAAGACAAAAGGACTAGTAAAAAAATTTATTACTGACTTTCTACCCTATTCATTCCTGAAAATTCTTTGAAATTGTATTCTTGGATTGAAAAAGATTTCTCACATTTAATAAGAATAAACAAAATGTGTTTAAAAAAAACAAAAAGCAACCCCCAAGTACAAGATAAAGAAGTCATGACTAAAAAGAATTTAATTTGAAAAAATGTTGGGGGAAGGGAGTTAGCCCAGTTTAAATTAACAGTATGACAAAGCAGCCCCATCCCCTTCAAAAACAGTTAACTTGGTCTTAGATTTCAGGGAGGTGAGAATCTTATAGTACTCTGTTCTGATCAGACCCATTCTGGAACTCATCTAGATAAGGATAACTAAGCTGGCAAGAAGACTGAGGATCATATCATCCAAAAATTGACTGAAGAAATGGAGGTTATTTTAAAAAATATTTATAGGAGACTAATAGCAATATTTAACTGTAGCATTAATATGTGGAAGAATATTTAAGTTTTTCCAGATTAGTCCCCAGAGTTCAGAATTAGGGGCAAGAGTTAGATGCTGAAAACAGTTAGATTTAAGCATAACAGAAGGAAAATCTTCCTAACAATTAAAGCTATCCTAAAAAAGACATGGTTTGACTGAGAAGTAGTGGCTTTTCAAGTGACATCAGTGGACTTCAAACAGATCTTGACCACTTGTCAGGATATATTATATAGAAGCAATTCCTATCCAAGTGTAGATTGTGCTAAATGGCCTCTGACTTCTCTTTCAGCTCTAGGATACTATGAAAATACTGCTATTCTCCAAACTGGAACAATCTTATAAATTTTGTTTATCCCAGTTCAGTGGCACTAAATTAGAAGTAGGAGGTAGAATGATGACTTATTAAGGACACAATTTAGGAAGGATTTTAACAAAGGAGGTAGTCAATAGGGTTGTTGTTTTTGTTAATCTTCATTAAATCCAGAACAAGAGAAAGTGAGCATGTAAAATCTAGAGTATCTGTAAGAAATAACTTCAAAATAATGAAAATTAATAAGTATTGAATAAGTTATCATATAAAATTAAGGAATCTTTTTCTAGAGATATTTTAAAACCAAGTAGATTCTCTAATGTCTGAAGTATTTAAATAAGGTTCTTCTTGAAGGTAGGATATAATGAAAGTTCTCTCATGTCTCTGTCAGTCCTCTGATTCATTCCCCCAAGGGCCAGGGCCATCTCCAGTCATCCTGATCTATATTTGACCTCTGGACCCAAATAGCTCTGGAGGAGAAAATGAGGCAGGTGATCTGGCACAGCTCTCCCTCACTTAAATCAAATTCATTTGCATGTCATGGCTCCTCATCCCATTGATGTCATGGTCTTCTAGAACTAAGGACAAACAACAACAACCATTACCTCATTTCCTTGTGGTCATTTAAATCCCAGAAGAATTCAGTGTATTTTCATAGGATTTGAAAAAAAAAAAAGATAACTTTTTTAGCTAAGAACCATGACAAATTTTAAGCCTACTAGAAATGATTAAAAATTATAAGAATCTTTAAATTTAGAATTGATTGTCGATTCAACCTGCCATTGCACTATAATTAACCATTTTAGAGACACAAGGGTTGTCACTTTAATGTGTAATTCATCCAAAAAATTTGCTCTGTGAGACAAAGACAGGTCTTTAGATGGTTTGAAAAAAGTCTCTCCCCACCCCAATTCAGTTACACATTAGAACAACTACTATTATTTTTAAAAATCCAACTTAATATACATATTTTAGTGTTCAAGCATCTGATTTTCTCCTTTGCCAAGTTCTGGGAGACCATTGCTTGTTACAGTATGGTAACACCAGTGTTAAAATCCTATCAAGCATACAAGGGAGATAAATATATTAATCAATATGATGAGTTCCTGTCATGCAAATTTCAGTAGATATATATATATATATTTACATATATGTGTATATATGTATGTATATATATGTGTATCTCAGGTTCTTTTGAAATAATTCATTTTATCACTAATTTGAAAACCAAGTGATCTTCTATCCTCAAACTTCAATAAAATCCTCCTAAGAATAGAACCAAATTAAATGAAGTATTCTCATACATATATTCTTCTTTAGCAATATCAACTGATTTCATAAAAATAAGATGCCAGACAATCAGTCAAACAGTCCATAAGAATTTACTAAGTACCTACTATGTGTCAGGCACTTAGGTAGTCTCTGAACAATCAAAACAGCATTATAAGGAAGCAATTAACTCTATAGGGATAGTTAACACTGATGAGGCTCAATTCCTAATTTATATTGGTGCTGGTTATCCAATATGCATTCCTGGCTCCCAGTCAAATGGCAACATGATAAAATAACTTTGGAACAACATTACATGAAGTATACCTGCAACTGACAAAATACTTTGATGCTTCTTGGGTCTGTGATCTCATCAACGAGTCTACTCTTTTTCAACCCTTCCCTCCCTGCCCAGCCTATGCAACTAAAATATATGAAGACAATTTAATCCTGTACTGTTGGAATCCTAGTGTTAACTCAACTTGAACCAAGGTGATAATTCAAGGGAGATGTTAGAATCCTAGTCTTAACTCAGTGTAATTGATACAATGCTTGTGTTCACACCTTTCCTCACTGGAGTTCACACTTTTGGGAGATTTCAGGGTTTAGTATGAGATATCCGAATTCACACCTCCCTTGAAGCTCTTAGGGCCAGAGAGCACTATGGGAGAAAACCAATAATCCCATTCTCTCAGAAGAGTCATATATAAGCCCAGTCAAGAGAGTTCAGCGGAATTGGAGGTTGAAGAAGGCAGAGGCAGAAGCAAAGGACAAAGCTGCAAGAGCTCCTCAGAGGCAAGACAGATTCAACTTGGTGCTGGCTCTGGAGGCTGAAGAAAGCAGAGGCAGAAGCAAAGGACAAAGCTGTAAGAGCTCTTAGAAACAAGGAGAGAAAGAGGCTTCTAAGAAAAGCTAACTGGGCTATATTGGAGATTGAGAGCCAGAAGCCCTCTCTCCATTCCATTTTCCACTTGGCTGGCTGGAGGACTGAAGGACAAACCTTTGGATTTGGAGACATTTGGAGGGAGTTCTTGGAACCAAGCAGAGAGATAGGCCTCTAAGCTAACCGGGCTATATTGGAGACAATAAAAGATCTGAACTTTTATCACCTGGCTGCATTTGGGGTAATTATTGATCTGAACTGATACTAAGGCTACCTCCAGAAAACCTCCCCAAGAAACCTGCTCTCACCCAGAGAGAAAACCATGAGTACCACACTGTACTCATTCAACTAATATGCATTAGGTTTCTACTGTGTGCAAAGCATTAGATCAACAGCTAGTTATGACAAAGCCTCTAGTGTCAAAGACTATAATTCAATAAGGGAAAGGCAAGAAATCACATAGCTATGATTAAGGAGAAAGGGAGTAAGTGCAACAATCCATAGTAGGGATGCCATGGAATGATAGTCCTGGAGCAGAGTAATCCTTAACAAATTCTTATTGGATGACTTATAATATAAAACTCTAGACAATGCACTATGGTAAGTCTGAGGTAACCCAGTTCAATACAGCATCCTGGAACATATAGCACTCATGAAAAGACCAAAAAGGGACCTATTAAATATTATTTTCCTTAAAAATAAAATAAAAAGGGAAGTGTATTATTCCTCCAGTATCTTTCAAATGTCCCCAAACCTGATGCCAATGTTATGTCTACTCACTTATTCCTCTACTTGCATAATGCCTTGGTTAATTAAAAACTTGATCACAAGATAAGATAACAATTATGACTCTGGGCAGTTGGGTTTTACATGTTACTCTTTATTAGGTAAAATTTACCAGAGACTAACAGAATACCACAGATCATAAATGCCATAAAAAGCAATGTAGCATGTAGCATTATGAAAAGAACCCAGTAGAACCAGCAAGGCTTGGATTCAAATCCTGCCTTGCTAAGTGTATGATCACAGGCAAATTGCTTAATTTCTCTGAACCTCAGTTTCTTCTGGGAGATAATTATATCTTTTAAGAATTATGGTCTTTCATAGGTTGCTGTGAAATTCAAATAAGTCAATATGTGTTTCATACACATATACAAACCTTAAAGTGCTATGTATATGCTAATTATTATAAATCATAGATCATAGCCCAGTTGTAAAACAAGATAGTAAGGTGGCAGAAAGAACAGAAAGCTAAGCCTGGAGTCAAGAAGACTTGAGTTCAGATTCTACCTCAAAGACTTAACTATGTGTTACTTTGATCAAGTCGCAATGTCTTTTTGCTTCAGTTTTCTCAATTATAAAATGGGTGTAATAATAGCAATCCTTTCAGGATTGTTGTAAGAAAAAATGAAACAATATTTCATAAAGTTCTTAATACAGTGCTTGGCACATAGTGGGAGCTATATAAATGCTAGCTATCATTAAAAAAAATAGTACCTTCAGTAGACTACTAATCTTGATAGTCAGAAATCTGAAATCACTATAATTCCTGCTACTACCACTTCACTTCATCACCAACAAGATCCCACCATTAAAACTGTAAAAATAGGTGAAGCTCTAAGCCATACAAATCATAGAATATTCACTTTAGAAGAAATTCAAAAGCCATCCACTCCAATCAGACTTTAGGAATTCTCTAGCCTACAACATCCCTAAAAACGAAATCTCTCCCTGTAGCTTCCACTCAGTGGTTCTGTTTTTTGTTTCTTGGCCAAGCAAAACACATTTTATCTTCTTTCATATAATGGTCCTTCAAATTATTTAAACATAGGGAGCATGTGTCCTAACTCTTCTTTTCCCTAGGCTATATGTTCCCAATTACTTGAATTTCCTGCATTCCATAGTTTCCAATTTCTTCACAATCTGGCCACCCTCTTCTGGAGAGACTCCAACTTGTCATTGCCACTCCTGAAATATGCCCTTCCCCCCCCCCCCCCCCCCCCCAATGAATACAGTACTTGAGATGTGGTCTGATCTGAGCAGAGAACAATGGGACCATTACCTCCCCTACAAGCAGGTATATAAGCAGTGTTTTAACCAATCTTGTTGAATAATAAAGGACATTCTTTTTTTAAGAAGTTTTTTCTTCTTTTTTTAAAAAGTAATTATATCAATACTACCTCACAGGATTACTGTGAGACTCAAGTAAGATGACATAAAACACATTATAAATCTTAAAGTAAAATTTTGACATCACCACAAACTCACCTAAGAAAAAAACAAACAAACAAACAAAAAAACCATATTCATTCAGTCCTGCATTTTATATTGCCTATTAATCTGGAAAATAATTAATAATAACAATAATGGAAAAGGGAACAAACATTTATGTAGCATCTCCTGTCTGACAGGTGCTGTGCTATGTGCCTTTTTAGCAATATTAGCTCATTTGATCCTTACAACATCTCTGCAAGGCAGATGCTATTATTATCCTCACTTTACACTCGGGGAAACTGAGTCAAATGGAGATTTTTAAACAACTTGCTCAAGATCACACATTTAGTAGATGTCTTTAGTCATACATAAAAACTCAGGTCTTCTTGACTCCAGGTCTACTGCTTTTTCTACTGTCTCACTGAAATGCCTCATAAACTGAATATATTGAATATAATACAATACTAAATATATTGAATTTAATATAATTAATATATACTGATGATATATGTGATAAAACTCACAATTTCTCTGGAATCTTGTTATTGTTCAAATACATTTATCAAAGTTCAATACTTTAACTTTTATACCTCCAGGTCCCCCTCCCACATCCAAATTAACTAATGCAATTACATTATATAATCTACTCATTCTTGGACAATTTTTAAGGCTAACCATTTTTAAATGTGGAAAACAACATTTCAAACTAAGATTTCTTTTTTTAGTTTGACAGATTATTTAGTATATCCACCTCTCAGAATTAATTTAAATGGAGTTTAGAGAGATTTTTGACCACCAAATTAGCCCTCTAAAATTAGTGATTAAAATATAGATACTAACAGGTCCTAAAATTATTGCAGCATTTCTACATGCCATAGTAAAAGCAGAAAAAAAAAAAAAAAAACACAAATCTACCAAGCTTCATGTACAATTTAAGTCACTTTGCTCTGCTCTGAAATCGCTTCAGTTGTTTGTGGGATTTTAAAATCAGATAAAAATAGGGCTGCTGTTTTCTTTATACAAATTAACATAGTTGACATTTAGCCAGATCAACCCTGGACACAGTGGGGGATGTACAGTTTGTCCTGATTTTGTGGGAAATGAAAAATGCAGTACTTGGCATGAAAAAAAAAATGTTAACCAAAAATTGTTGTCAAATATATCAAATAAAATTTAAGCAAATTGGCTTGCTGAGTCTATGCTTTCTAGAAAAAAAAAGAGATTTATGACCTACTTTAAAAACATTATTAAGGATTCTGAAGGTTAATTATTAATCCAAAATGTAAATAAGTAAACTTCTTTGGTTCCAGAAATTTTTCTGTACTCTAGTTAAATAAACAATCCTCCTTTGAATAGTTTTTGTGTAATGAGCCTCTGGAAATGGCTTGTCTACAGAGTTATCCCTATATTTATTCTTGCTCAGATCCAATAGGCGAAGGGCCAAATAAGCTAGGGAATGAGCTCCTTCTAGTTCTAAATTCTATAATCTTATTGAACTACATAAAATATCAACTAACCACAATACTTGGGAAATGAAGTATTCTGGTTAATTGAGAGGCAGTGTGATATTTGCAATGAAAAAAACCACTGGCTTGGAAATTAGAAGACTTGAATTTGCATTCCCTCTCTCTTATTTGCCACCTGTGTGAACTTGGGCAAATCACTTACATTTTCTAGATCTTAGTTTCTTCTTATGTAAAATGAAAGAGTGGGACATGATGATCTCAAATATATACCTTGTGGCTATATATCTTCCTTAAAAAATGGCTTTTTGTTTCACAACTTGAAAATTTTTCTAAGGAATAGATGTCTGCTCTTCTACCTTAGTAATAGACTCTATTGAAATAATCGAACATTTCTTAGATGTGTGTGAATCTTGCAGAAATATTTCTGATGTTATATTCAATCCAAATTCTGTGAGGATTGGAATATGCAGGCCTTGGAGATAAGACCTGAGTTCAGATACTACTTATTGCAGACACTAGCTTTGTGATTCTGGGCAATTTCCTTAACTTCTTTGTGCCTCAGTTTCCTCATTTGTAAAATGAAGTAGCTGGACTTGATTTCTAAGGTCTTTTCAAGGTCTATATTTATAAATCTCTGATTAGTATGATGATAGGGTACCAAATATATATTTCCTTCAGGAAACACTTGGGAAATGTTTCTTTCTTAATCTTTGGTATGAAATTGTTTTCTTGTTTCTTTCTCCTCAAAATTAGAGTTGGGGTGAGTCAAGAAATGGGCTAATTGAGAGCATTGACTAAAAGGAGTTCAGCTAATTAATTGAAGTTTTACTTAGCCTTCTTATCTATTTATAAAAGAAAAATATATAAACAGACTATTTGTTTTGAAGCAGTTGCACTTTTCTCTTTACTTAAGAATGTTGTCTTCTCTAATCCTCTGATCAATCCTTTTCTCCTAGACTCAAACTTCTTCATTAAAACTGTTATCTGTTAAAAGTTGCTCTATTGTCACATAAAAAAAAATCCTAATGAATTAAAGTCATTAGAAAATTCTAGCAGCTATTAACACATTTGAACTATGTTGCAATGATAAAAGCATTATGGGATATTTGTATGTACTACTCAGACAAATACTTAAAAGCACCTGACTTCTTTTGGGGTAATGTAGGAAACCACTTACTAGAATCATTTGAAGATTTAATGAAAAAACTAAGTGGAAAGAGAGTGAACAATTATAGATGATTCCCTTAGCTTTAGCTATTCTAAGTTTTCCCATCTTTGATGAGTCTACTTCAATCAAATGAGATCATCTGAAATAATATTTATAAAATATTTAACTCAATGATTAACACATAGTAGGTGCTTAAATGCTTGTCTCCCTCTTCTTCATTTAGGAAATAAAGACTTTGGCTACTACCACCATACTAGGCCTCAAAGAATTCTTAAATTTCTGCATTGTTCCTGTTAGTTCAGTTGAGAACCAGTTTGAAAAATTCAAGAAGAAATTTTACTGGGAAACAAACAAACAAAAAAATTAAAACAAAAGCAAAACAAAATGCAAATAGGGAATAAATGAATTATAATAATCATATTTCTTTAGCATCTTAGAATTCATATCTTGTAAGTTCAACAATGCAAGTTTTATTCTTCTCATTTTGCAGATGAGGAAACAAATTCAGGAGATGAAGTCATAAGATTATATATTTGGAACTTTGAGGTTTATTAAGTTCTAATCCTCTCATTTTACTAATGAGGAACGGAGGCCTGGAGGGATAAAGGGACTTATTTTAAATCACACAGCTAGTAAGTGTTGAAACTGAGATTCAGACCCAATTGTCCTAACTCACAGGACGTTTTCATGATGGAGTAGTGGAAAGAGAAACAACCGATATTATAAAACAACAGAGCTGAAGGAGACATTAGCAGTTTATTCCAAAACCTTGATTTTATAGATAAGCCCTGAGACTCAGAGAGGTGAAATAATCTATCAAGATCACATATCTTGTTAGAGGCAGAAGCCAGTATAATGTCTTACTCTTTTGACTCCTAGTCTTGGTCTCTTTCCAACATATCATCCTGTTTCTTTGTCCTAACTCAGTTAATTTTAGATCTAGGACAATACTAAAGTAGTGGGTGCCTCCTAAATGTTTGTGGATTTTATATCTGAGGCACAAGAATTGGATTTGATTTGATTTATATAGTTATTTATTAAACCTGAATATTGTGCAGTGTGCTGTGCTAAGAAATGAAGATGAAAAACAGCATAGTCCCTTCCCTCAGGGAATGGATCTTCTGAAAAGGGGATAAGTCATGTAGATAAATAACTGTGATACAAGTTAAAATATGTTGTGCCCAGGAGTCACTTAGGGTAATGAGAGATGGAAGAAAGAGTTATCACTTCAAAATGGGAATGTTCTTACTTACAAGTTAAGTTATATGGTCTTGGGCAAGTAATGGGAGAGTGGGAGAAAGAAACTGGATCTCTGATTTCATTGATATAAGAAACTTCTTTATGAGAAGATTCCCTTTACTAATGCTAACAGGCACCTTCTCTAAAACTTATTAAGTACAAAAATCATAAGATCCCAGATTTATAAAGTGCTTCAGAGATCATCTTGTTCAACCTGAAAGATGAATCCCATAATTAACTTTGCTGAGATTTTTTTTTCCATTTTTAAAATAAGGGCGTTAATTCTTTCATTACTAACCTCACAGTGTTCTTAGGAAGATCAAATGAGATAATCATTTGAGGATTCAATGAGAAAACTATAAATGAGAAGGAATAAACAATCACTTGTTCCTTAGCTGAAGTACTTTGTAATTATTAATATAATTTAAATGTAAGTTATTATTTACCATTATTCTGAATAATAGTGATGATAATGTCTCCTTATCTTGTTTGATATACCTTACCGGGGATAATGCTTTTCCTTAACTTGTCTAAGGAATCATTCTTTGGTGGTTCTTTTTATTCTTTAGACGTTTTCTTCAATTAATTAGAAAGAATTTATTATGTTTATTATGCTAAGTTCTATCCTAGCCCTCAAGAAGTGTACATTTATCAGAAGAGACAACATGTATGTAAATGAGAATATACAGAAACTATACAAAAATAAATACAAAGTAATTTATAGAGAAGGACACTCTGAGCTAGGAATCAGCAAAGACTTTCTGATGGTAGAAGGTTGTTTCTGAATTGAGTCTTGAAAGAAACAAGAGATTCAAAGAGTTAAGAGGTAGAAGTGAGGAGAAAAGTACATTCCAAATATGAGAGTGTCATACGTGAGCAACAGCAAGAAGGTCATTTTGGTTGGACTATAGAGAAAGATAGAGTGGAATCTTCAGTTTTCTCATCTGTAAAATGAATTAAAAAGGTCTTGGGAAGCCATTCCAGTATCTTTGTCAAGAAAATCCCAAAAGAGGTCATGAAAAATGTGAAACTGACTGAATAACAAAAAGGTGGTATTTCCATTCCCTTAGAGATATATGAGCTGAAAGGTTTTTTTGGTTCTTTCTTGCCATACCCAAATATTTTCTCCATTGACTTCTCCATGCCCCTAGAAACTCCAATAATAACCACTTATTTGTGTTCAATTCAATAAATAATTATTCAGATGCTGCCATATGTAAGGCATTATAACCAAAGATATCAAAGGGAGAAATGAGATAGCCCTTGCCTTCAAAGAGGTAAGAGCCTATTACCAAGAGTATGTCTTAGACATAATTAAGTATAATGCAAGACAGAATATAATAGAGACAAATGTGAGATCCAATGTATCCTAAGAAAATCTAAAGAGGGAGAAAATGCTTTCAATTGGGAAAGATTAATAAAAGATTCATGGGAAAGGTAACACATGATAGTTTAAAAAAAATTTTTTTCTAATTATACAGAAAGATTGTTTCCAATATTGATTTTTGTAAGATTTTGAAGTCCAAATTTTTCTCCCTTTCTTTCTTCCCTGCTCTGTAAGATAGCAAACAATTCAATAGAGGTTATACATGTACAATAATTTTAAATATATTTCCACATTAATCTTGTTATGAAAGAAAAATTAGAATAAAAGGGAAAAATCACAAGAAAGAAAAAAATTAAAAAGTGAAAATATTATACTTCCATATGCATTCAGTTTCCATAGTTTTTTCTCTGGATATGGATGGCATTTTCTATCATAAGTCTATTGGAATTGCATCACTGTATTGCTGAGAAGAGCTGTCCATCATAGTTGCTCATCACAATCTTCTTGTTACTGAATACAGTGTTCTCCTGGCTTTGCTCATTTCATTCAGCATTAGTTCATATAAGTCTTCCCAGGCTTTTCTGAAATCAACCTGCTTATCATTTCATACATAATAGTAATATTCCATTACATTCACATATAGCCATTCCCCACTTGATGGCATCCACTCAATTTCCAATTCCTTGCCACCACACAAAGAACTACTAATAAACATTTTTGCACATGTAGGTCCTTTCTCCTCTTTTATATCTCTTGGGGATACAAACCCAGTAATGCCATTGCTGGATTAAAGGATGTGCATAGTTTGGTAGTCCTTTGAGCATAGTCCCAATATCCATAGACCATATCCAGAATGGTCAGGTAAATTCACTAACAGTGCATTAGTGTTCCAGTTTTCCCACATCTCTTCCAACATTTATCATTATCTTTTTCTGTCATCTTAGCCAATCTGATAAGTGTGAGGTAGTTACTTCAGAGTTGTTTTAATTTGCATTTCTTTAATCAATAGTGATTCAGAAAATTTTTTTTCATATGACTATAGATGGCTTTAATTTGTTTAGCTGAAAATTGTTTATTCCTATCCTTTGGCCATTTATCTTCTGGGGAATGACTTGAATTTTTATATATTTGACTTTTTTCTCTATGTATTTGAGAAATGAGGCCTTTATCAGAAACAGTGGCTGGGAAAAAATGTTTCCCAGCTTTCTACTTTCTTTCTAATCTTGGCTGCACTGGTTTTGTTTGTATGAAAACTTTTAAATTAAATCATAATTAACCATTTTCATTTCATAATGATTTCTTGTTTGGTCTTAAATTCCTCTTTTCTCCAAAGATCTGACAGATAAACTATCCTACTTTCTTTAAATTGCTTATAATATCATCCTTTATGTCTAAATCATGAACCCATTTAGACCTAATTTTGGTGTAGGGTGTGAGGTGTTGGTCTATGCCTAGTTTCTGCCATACTATTTTATAGTTTTCCCAGAAATTTTTGTCAAATAGTCAGTTCTTATACCAGAAGCTGGAAACTTTGGGCTTATCAAACAATAGATTACTATAGTTATTGACTATTGTGTCTTATATACCTTATCTAGTCCATTGATCCACCACTCTGTTTCTTAGTTAAGACCAAATGGTTTTGATGACTGCCACTTTGTAATACAGTTTTAGGTCTGGTATGGCTAGGCCAAAGGCAATATAAGCTGAGCATTTCAAAAGGCAGAAATGAGGAAATCCGAAGCATTTCCTTTTATGAAGGGAGTGGATTCTAGTCATAAGGAGCTAGTCTGTGCAAATATACAGAATATGAAATTTCAGGGCAAAATCAGGGAAAATTACACATCCAGTGTGGTTAGAAATGGATTATATAAAGAAAAAAATAATATGAAGTAAAGCTAGAAAGATGGATTGGAACCAAACTGTGGATATCCTCAGATGCCAGGCAAGGAACTGATCTTTTTCCTATAGACAGTAGGAAGCCCCTGAAGAATTATGAGCAGAAAAATAGTAAGATCCAGAACTATGAGTTACAGAGTTTTTGAAAGATGTTTAAAGAATGTATCAGAGAAGAATGATTCCAGTCAAGGAAACAAAGTAGGAAGCTAATTATGTAATTGCAAAATCATAAGATAGTGAACATAGTAAAAGAAAAAAAAATTTGCAATATTTAATGTCCCATTTTGCCTGGGACTGAACAAGTATTGCTTATTAAGCTATTTTCCTGAATATTGTATGTCTAGATATGGAGCACCAACATCACCAAGTTATTAATCTAATTAGTAGATAGAGACCCTTAAAATGGGTTGTCAACCATATGGCAGTAAATGGATTCTTTTTTACAGCTTGGGAAAGGATGAAAGAAATTTATATGCCTTGGTCCAGCTAACTGGCTATCAGTCTCAATACACTGGAATTCCCCGGCTGAGCAAATTTGAAGGGCTCACTATTACCTAATAGCATACCAATATATCTCTTTGATTTCATGTGCATCTGCTTCATGTTTATCAGTTCCTTTATTGTGCACATATAGACAGTTTCTATACTTGCAAGATCATTCCCCATTACCTCTGGTCTGGGAAGATTAGGAAGAATCCTTTATGATTATTTGTCTCTTGAAGTCAGGGCTCACCTACAACCCTTGTAGGAATGAGAAGGACATTAGCTAGAAAAAAAAAAAAATGACCTAGGAGTCAACCTATCAATTTTATCTCCCACAAATAATGGTACACCAAGCCCAGGAGACTTGGGGAAGAATTCTCCCTAACTCCACTTAGACTTGTCCATTGCCTTGGACAAGGCTGTTTGGAAGAATTTGTGACTCTTGTTTTGACCTGATTTATACTTCAGATCAGGTTACTAATTTTGGTTTGTTTGTTCAACGGTTCCCTGTAGAGGGACTTCCCAGCAGTAATATCCTCCTTTTCTCCTCCCCCTCCACAAACAGGAAGGGTGATAATCAGTGCCTTGGAACCAGCTCAGCTATAATCCATGATAGGACCAGGGGCAAAAACAAGTTGTGGGCAGGCAAAGTAAAATGGGAAATAAGAGACTAAAGTTCATAAGAGAGTTTGAGAAGAGACAGAGATTTCAGATTAGTTAGAACAGAAATGATCAGTGCAACCATAGAAAATGATATTGCTTTAGGAGAAATTGTAGAGAAAGTGATAGGGAGTAGCTTTAATTGAAAAGTTGAGACTCAACCCATCTCAACTATACTTCTACCTTTAGCATGAGGTTAATTTCTTATTCCTCAACCCCTGGGAATCTCCTACCTGTCCCCTTAATAACTCACTCCTTATCTCCAAACTTCATTCTGTGGAAGCCTCTGCTAAGGAATGACAGTTCTCTATCAGTAGCTGTGACCTAAAGGAGTCAGTCTCCACTGCTTAGAGTTGTCAATAACCTTGGAGAACAATGATGGTCAGAAGAGTTGGTGGGTTCTTATTTAATATTCACTTATTTGTTCACTTAGTGAGTAGGAGGAGGTGAAAGGGACTACTTTGTTCCTGCTGCAAAAGACAGTATTGGGTAGGAAGGAAAATTGGGAAGTTGTAACCTTAAAGATTTCTGAATGCATTTTCCCACTGAACTACCATCACATGTTGCTTAGGTTCTAAAATGCTCTTAGTACAGGGCCTCGGCTCTTCCATGGCTTAATAAGGATTATGGCTTCTCTCAACTTTATATCGTTTGCAGGGACTAAGGGAATATTCTGCACACTATAAATGCTTAATATATGAGTTTTTTTCCCATTGTTACTATGGAAAAAATCTCATATATAGTATTGTTACTATACTATATATACTATATATAATATATGCTATACTATATATATATATGTATATAGTATATATACTATGTATAAATAGTACTATGTATAAATAGTATAAATATACTATAAGTATATATTATAAACTATATATATTATCTATACACTAAAAATTCCTGGATTATCCTGGAAGCATCAATAACACTGTTAACATTTTGATATTAAATATATAGTATTCTGAATTTCAGGTTACTGCTTTTAAAATAAACTTTTAAACTTGTTTATAAATTGGGGATTGTGAGTATATGTATATATACGTCTGTATATATTTATTTATGTTTTTAATTCTGCATCGTAGTAGAATACAAAGGTCAGTAAATTACATCCTGATCTGATCTTCAGCTTGTTTTTATATAGCCTGATAACTAACAATGGCTTTTACGTTGGTTAGATATAGTTTGCCAAGCCCTGGTATAGTAGAAAGGTCATTAGAGTAACAATCAAAAGACTAGGGAGGAGCATAGATAAATATGAAACAAGAATGGCTTTTCAACTTTAAAGGGGGAAAAAACAAATACACAAATAAGTATTACAAAGAAGAGTGAGATAAGGGGAAAAGATAGATATAAGAAAAGTCTCCTAAGAAATTCAAAGAGATATATTACTTTCACCTGGGGGAGGGAAGAGGGAGGAGCTTCTGAAAGAATCTCAGTACCTGAGTTAGACCTTAAAGATAGAGAGAAATATAGGCAGACAAAAGTAGATATGGGACATGGTGTCTACAAAGGCACCAGAAGAGAATAGATTAGCATAAGAAAGAAGTATAAAGAGTAAGAGGTAAAATTAGGTTTTCCTACAATCCTCTGCTCCCTTCCTTTCTGACCTGGTTCTGGGCAGGATGGCTTTTGCAAAAAAAAAAAAAAAGGGATATTCTGCTACCAATGAGATGGTGCCCGGAGAGTATACCGCTAACCTTCACAAGAAGATTCATGGAGTCAAAAAGTGAGCTCCTCATGCTCTGAAGGAAATCTACAAATTTGCTATGAAAGAAATGGCTAGAGAAGGAAAAGATAAAATACTCTGGTATCTTTGCCAAGAAAACCCAGAATGGAGTCACAAAGAGTCAGACATAACTGAAATCACTGAACAAGGAATAATCTAAATTGGTTGGGATACTGAGCATGTAAAAATGAATTGTATGAAATAAGTCTGGAAAAATGTGGTAAAGCCATATTGTAGGTGCCTTTGAATGTTATAATCAGGAGGATATAATTTATTCACTAGGCAATTGGAAACATGGTTTTTAGTGGTGACATCACAGTAGTGCATTAAGATGACTTGGGGTAGAGATGTGGAAGATATATTGAAGAGACAATAGCCGATGAACAGGAAGACTAGTTGGGAATCTATTATAATAGTTTGGACAGAAAAATTGAGGGACTGAGCAAAATGTAGTTATATTGAAAATAGAAATGAGGGCTTAGGTGTGAGAGATAATTTGAGAGATAAAATGGTAGCCTGACAAGCAATTGGATATGTAGAATGAAGAAAAGTTGAAAATTTAAAAATGACTCCAAGTTTCTGAATTTGGGTAATTGAAAGGATGGTAGTGCCAATAACAGAAATAGATAAACTGGGCTGAGGAACAGGTTTTTGGAAGAAGATAGTAAATTTGGAGGAAGATGGTAAATTCAGTTTTAAATGTATTAAGTTTGAAAGGGTCAAAAGAGATGGAGATATAACTTCAAGAGATATGTAGATTTATCTGTATAGAGGTGAAAATTGAAGGCAAGTGAGTTGATAAGATTTTTAAGGAAAGAAAAGAGAGAAAAGCAAAGATCTAGCAAACAACCTTGTGTTTTAAGAAGCAGGAGGAGCATAAGGAACCAGAAAAAGACACATAGAATGAGTAATCATAAAGGTAAGAGAATTGTGAAAGAAAAATATCAAGGAAGTATAAGGAAGAGGGAGATTGTTTATATACCAAGATAAACTCCAAATTATTATGTGACCCAGATATTAAAGTTTAAATCATAAACAGAATGGAAGATAGTGTCTTAAATAAGAGATGAATTCTTGACTATATAAAATTAAAAAGGGTTTGTACAAATAAATTGAATATAGAAATTAAAGCGAATAGAAACAAAATAGAAATAGAAAGAATTGAAATTAGAAGGAAGTAGGTTCCTGGGGAAAAAAATCTTTATAGCAAATTTCTCTGATAACAATTTCATATCTAAGATATATAAGGAACTCATTTGAATTTATAAGTCTTGGAGCCATTCTAAATACTAAAGGCAATTTTCCAAAAAATAGATCCAAGCTATTAGCAACTGTATTTTTAAAAGGCTCTAAATAATTAATAATTAAACAAATTTAATTTAAAGCAGTTTCAAGGTCCTACTGACTAGCAAAGATGACAAAAGAGAGTATATGAGAAAACTTTTATAAGTCCTATGATATGCAAAACATATATATATATGCTGTGAATATACATTATGTGTATGTGTGTATGTATCAGCTGTGAATTAGATGATCCACTCAGCAAATCAATTTAAAATTATTTCCCCAAATTTACTAAAATATTCATACCATTTGACCCAGCTATATTATACTAGGCCTATGCCTCACAAAACTCAAACAAAAAGGGGAAGATCTGTATGTGCAAAACTATTGGATTATAAGGGATGTCCTCTGTTTGCCTTAATCCACTGGAGATTCCACTCCAAAATCCAAAATCACTCCATGGACAGTATGATCCACAGGGCCATGAAGAGTTAGACACAACTGAACAACTGAATAATTGTTGGTGGATAACTAAACAAATTATGATATATGAATGTAACAAAATATTTTTGTGTTGAAGGAAATAACAAAATGGATGGTTTCTGAGGAAAGCTGGAAGACTTCCATGAACTAATTTAGAGAGAAGAAAGTAGAATTAGGAGAACAATTTATACCAAAACAGCTTTATAAAGAAGAAAATTTGGAAAGACTTTGGAACTTTGATCAATGAAATGACAAGCTACAAACCAAAGGAATGAAGATGAAATATACCATTCACCTACTGAACGAGAAGTGATCAACTTAAAATGCAGAAATATGTTTTAGGACATGGTCAATGTAGGGATTCATTTTGTTGGACTTTGCAAAAAGGTTTTGTTTTGTTTTTGATTGGGGTGGAAGGAGGTGGAGATGTAGAATGGACAAATTATTTAAAATACCCATATAAAATAAAAGAAATGTAGGTGATATGAAAACAAAATATATCAATAAATTTATTTTTTGGAAAAAAATAGAATGGATAGTCCACAGTTAAATACAATAGAACAGTGAGGATTTTTTAAAAGGCAGTTATATTTATCAGTAAGAAGATCAGAGAAAACCTTAACATCAGCTCTTTATGGCAACATTTCCCAGAAAGAAAGCAAATTGCACAGGGTTGAGAAGTGAAAGGTAATGAGAAAGTGGAGCTAGTGATAGCAACTCTGCCTTTTCTAGGAGTTTAGTAGCACAAGAATAGGAATCTGACAGAATCCTACTTTGAAAGTTTTTATTTTTAGGGCAACAACTTGAGCATATTTCTAGGCTAGAGGGTCAGAGTAATAAAAGATTGATACCTTGAAGAAACATAAAGAGAAGAATTGATTAGTGGAGCAAAGTTTTAAAAGAAATGGGATCTAGGCTTCAGATGAAGAACCTAATTTAGCAAGAATCTGAGATGCCTCTCTGGAGGGAAAAAAAAAAATGGATGATGACACAGATGAGTTTAGAGGAGAGGAAGAGGAAAAGTCTTTAATGATAGAAAAGTAGGAGGTAGGGTCATTTAAAGTGATCTGTACTGTGAAATATATAAACAAAGATTATGATCTGTGTTTTATAGCTATGTATCAAAGAGCTTCCAGTAACTATTTCAAAGTCAATTTGTGATTAAATGGTAGAAACAGGATTCACTCATAGGCCTTTTGACATTAAATCTAAAATTCCTTCTTTTCTATCAAGGAACTTTATATGTGTAATCTACCAGCATAGATATGCTATTTTTTTTTTTTCTATCCATAGCCCAATCTCTCAAATCAAATGAAATGGATTTAGAAAATGAAACAAACAGAAAAGCAACAACAAAGATAATTCTAGCATTCATAACAGAAAACCAATGAGTGCAATGCAGGGGAAAAAAAGACCCTGCCAAGGGCACTTCACTTTTCAAGAGGTTATTGAATATAAATAGCAAGTTAATTTTTTTTTACCCTAAAACCTTTTCCAGTGTACTTTGAAGTTTAGAATATCTGCAAATGTAAGTGTTTAACCAGGCACATGGGATCTTGTGAGAACTCCAAGCTGAGATCAAGATCAAAATATGGACACAAAACAAATTTTAAATTTTTCTATGAATATTTGAGTGTTTAAAAGAGATTTTATTATTTTCTTAGGAAATAGATCCTATTTTGAGGAAGTGAAAAAGGACAAATAGGATGTGATACTCAAGGGAAGAGAAATTAATTATTTCATTGAAGTAAGCAGTTTAAATTGTAGATAAGGGTTTATTGTCTGAGGAATACAAATTTTAATACTTACCAAGAAATAACAAGTTAGAGATATTTACTATTCCTCAAACTTCTCATCCTAATTTTAAAAAGCTGGAAAAATTGGTCCTTCAACCTGCTATAATTGAAGGATCCCAGTCTTTAAAAACTCATGATATCTTCTGTCAAAAGAAGTAACTAACCTGAATTTAACAATATTCAGGTTAAATATTCATTTGCCTATAAGCCAACCTGACTAGCCTGATGAATAAAGCAGTAAGCAGATGGTTAAAAAAATTAGAGAAAGATTGTGGCCACTTTCATGACTTTCAATATATTCTATTTTTCTTGTTCTTTTCCTGTCTTTATTTTAATCTCATAAATATTTTTATTCTGCTACCACAAAGGGAAATGGGGAGGCATCTTATTGCTTGGGTAAGACCACATCTTGAAAGTTAACATGATTTAAAGCATAATTTTCCCTAAAAGATAATGATTGAGATCCTTGAATTTTTCAGAGAATAGAAACATGAATGAGGAGCAGTATAATATTGTGGAAAGAAAATTGAACTTGCCATCAGAAGATCAGCATTTGAGTGAGAGCTAGCTCTGATATTTATTAGCTATGTGATTCTGGTCAAGTTATTTAACCTTATTCTACTTTGATTTCCTCATCTTGGGCCCTAAATTTTGGCACTGCAGATTTTGAAAGATTTAGGGATAAAATGTAAATTCCTTGTGAATAGTAATTGTTTTATTCATTGTATTTGAATCCCCAGCACAGTTCTTGGCACATAGTAGATATTTAGCAAATACTTGTTGATTAATTAATTGCTTAATTGGTAGAACTAAAACTCTATGGGACAAGTCATCCCAGAAAGAATGACATTTAAACTAGAATCCTAATGACACAGAGAAACAATTCAAATGAGGAAAAATAGAAAAAGACCAATATGAATATATTGAAACTCACCAATCAACTTGCATTCTAAAAAGATATGCATAGGGAGAAGATAAATAATAGGACATGAACGTAATGGTGAATATGATGAAATACTCCTGCATTCTAAAAAACAATAAATAGAAAAACAAATGGGAAGATATAAGAAATGATGAAAAGTAAGAAGAACCAGGACAGAAATATTTATAATGACTACAATAATGTATGTGAATAGGACAACAGCCAAAAAAAATTGACACTGTGAAATATGTCCAAGCTTGGCCTGCAAGAAGGGATATAAGAATAAGACTCCCTTCCTTGTTTGAAAAGGTTGGGGAATATGGGTATGGAACATTGCATATAATGTCAAACTTTCTTGATATATTGATTTTTTAAAAGTGTTTTCTCCTCTATTTTTATATTTTATTCATTTTATAAAGGATGGCTCTCTGGGGCAGGAAAGGGATAAGGATATGTAGGGAAATAAAAGCATTATAAAAACAAATTTAAAATTACCAATTAATTCAATTAAAAACAATTACAAATTCAAATTTTAAAATCCACCTCATGAAATTTCTATGAGAAAAGTTATTTGTAAATCTAAGAGCATTATATAAATGTGAAATTATTATAAGGGCAAAAGATAGGTTTCATAGGAAAAGAAAAAGAAGAAGTTGTACAGAAAGGATAGTTATCTGAGAAGGGAAGGGGAAGATATAAATTGGGAAATTTATGTAATGACAAATAAAAACTTACAAATAAACTTTTAAGGGATATACACAGAAGATTTAAGCAAAGAACATGTAACAAAGCATTAATTTAGAAGCTTAATACAGTACTTAAGAATAGAATAAGAATTGTTTAAAGCTTGAAATGAGCTGAGGTTCAAAAGGAAAGCCAAAGCTGATACAATGGATTCTTTTTAAAGCTACATTGGGGAAAAGAGGAAGACTAAAAACCGATTAGGATCTGATACCAATGACAAATGGAACTGAAGATAGAAAGAAAGCAGAGCTACCCAATTTCTATTTTGTCTTTTTTTTTTTTCTCAGAGAGAATGGCCATTAGCTTGGAAAAGGCAAATTAAAGGTGGCAAATACAGAATTGATGCCCAAGAAAAGTCAGGCAATAGTAATGGAACACTTAACAATTCTTAAAGTTACTGAAAGAACTGAGGGATGTGATTGTTGAGTTAGCCAGTGGTATTTGAAAGATCCAAAGAGGTGCTACAGAACCTGAGAAAGGAAAATGTTGGCCTAATTTTTTTAAAAGGAGATTAAGGTCTGAAGGTTGTAGTCCTCCAGAACTCTGAGGAGATTGAGGAGTTTTTTTGCTCTGATATTCACTCAAGCCACTGTGTTCCCATTTTTCAAGGACCCCATGACTAGTACCCCAAATTCAAATTAGATTTTACAGAGGTACTTACTCCAAAGATATATTAACATACATACAAACATTATTTGGGGACTATTGGATATTAGGTGCTTTAAATCACTATTGATTAGAACAGGGATAGGTATAAAGCCCACAAAATCATTTGCTAAGGCAACTGCAGGCAATGTTGAGCTGAAAGTTGAAAGTACAGCAGCTCCTACAGCTTGAGTTTTATAAATTGTTAATTTTCTATGATCAAGTGGAAAAGGTTAGGTTCACAAGACAGAATAGTCAACTATAGCAATCTAGTGTTTGACAAACCCAAAGATCCTAACTTTTGGGATAAGAATTCATTACTTGATAAAAACTGCTGGGATAACTGGAAATTAGTATGGCAGAAATTAGGCATGGACCCACACTTAACACCATATACCAAGATAAGATCAAAATGGGTCCATGACCTAGGCATAAAGAACGAGATTATAAATAAATTAGAGGAACATAGGATAGTTTATCTCTCAGACTTGTGGAGGAGAAAGAAATTTGTGACCAAAGATGAACTAGAGACCATTACTGATCACAAAATAGAAAATGTTGATTATATTAAATTAAAAAGCCTTTGTAGAAACAGAACTAATGCAAACAAGATTAGAAGGGAAGCAACAAACTGGGAAAACATCTTGACAGTTAAAGGTTTGATAAAGGCCTCATTTCCAAAATATATAGAGAACTGATCCTAATTTATAAGAAATCAAGCCATTCTCCAATTGATAAATGGTCAAAGGATATGAACAGACAATTTTCAGATGATGAAATTGAAACTATTACCACTCATATGAAAGAGTGTTCCAAATCATTATTGATCAGAGAAATGCAAATTAAGTGGTATCTGAGATACCACTACACACCTGTCAGATTGCCTAAGATGACAGGAAAAAATAATGATGAATGTTGGAGGGGATGCGGGAAAACTGGGACACTGATGCATTGTTGGTGGAGTTGTGAACGAATCCAACCATTCTGGAGAGCAATCTGGAATGATGCCCAAAAAGTTATCAAACTGTGCATACTCTTTGATCCAGCAGTGCTACTACTGGGCTTATACCCCAAAGAGATACTAAAGAAGGGAAAGGGACCTGTATGTGCCAAAATGTTTGTGACAGCCCTGTTTGTAGTGGCTAGAAACTGGAAAATGAATGGATGCCCATCAATTGGAGAATGGCTGGGTAAATTGTGGTATATGAATGTTATGGAATATTATTGTTCTGTAAGGAATGACCAGCAGGATGAATACAGAGAGGCTTGGAAAGACCTACATGAACTGATGCTAAGTGAAATGAGCAGAACCAGGAGATCATTATACACTTCGACAACGATTTTGTATGAGGATGTATTCTGATGGAAGTGGATTTCTTTGACAAAGAGACCTGAGTTTCAATGAATAAATGATGGACAGAAGCAGCTACACCCAAAGAAAGAACACTGGAAAATTAATATGAACTATTTGCATTTTTGATTTTCTTCCTGGGTTATTTTTACCTTCTGAATCCAATTCTCCCTGTGCAACAAGAGAACTGTTCAGTTCTGCAAATATATATTGTATCTAGGATATACTGCAACATATCTAACATATATAGGACTGCTTGCCATCTAGGGGAGGGGGTGGAGGGAGGGAGGGGAAAAATCAGAACAGAAGCGAGTGCAAGGGATAATGTTGTAAAAAATTATCCTGGCATGGATTCTGTCAATATAGTTATTAGTAAATAAAATAAAATTAAAAAAAATTTTTCTATGATCAGTGAATGATATCCAAATGGCCCTTGACAGAAAAAAGGTTCTTCACCCTGGTATAGGGAAATGCAAATTAAAACAACTCTGAGGCACCACCTCTCACCTATCACATTGGCTAATGTGATAGAAAAGGGAAATGATAATGTTGAAGAAGATGGAAAATTGGAACACTAATGCATTGTTAGTAGAGTTATGAATTGACCCAATCATTCTGGAGAGCAATTAGGAACTACCCAGAGAACAATCATATTGTGCATACTCTGATCCAGCAATACCACTATTGGATCTAGATCCCAAAGAGAGCCTAAAAAATGGAAAAGGACACACACAAAAATAGTATAGCAGTTTTCTTTGTAGTTGCAAAGAATTGGAAATTGAGGGAATATCCCTCCATCAATTGGAAAATAACTGAACAAATTGTGTATATAAATGTAATGGAATACTATTGTGCTATAAGAGATGATGTTGCTTTCAGAACAACCTAGAAATACTTAAATGTATTGATGCTGAATGATGTGAACAGAACCAGGAGAACATTTTACACACTACAATAGAACACTGGGTGATGATCAACTATGATTGACTTCTCATCAATACAGTGATCCAAGACAAAGGACTCATGATGGCAAATTTACTATGAAATCTGAATGCAGAGGAAAGCATACTATTTTACTTGTTTTTTTTTTTTTTGTTCTGTTTCTTTTTTCACAACATAACTAATATGGAAATATGGTTGCATGGTTATATATGTGCAAACTATATCAGATTGGGCTGTCTTAAGGAGCAAGGTGGAGAGGGAGGGAGAAAAAACTTGGAATCAAACTCTTTTTAAAAAACAAATGTTGAAAACTCTCTTTGTATATAATTGGAAAAGATAAAATACTATTTACAAAAATAAATAACTGAATGATTATATCTCACTTTACACTTTCTGAAAATTTGTTTTCATCTTCATTGCTTTTTTAAAAGTAGTTTTGTAAAATAACACTTTTCAAAATCTCCTGTTGTAGTATTCTGTAATATTTTGAAATGAATTTATACCCTGAAGTAGGTAGTTGTCATTGTTTTACAAAGTAAAAAAGCATTTGATGACCAAGCCAATTTCTAAGTATTTGGGGCCTCCTTCTTGTGGTGGATGCTTAATGTCAGCTAAATTTTTTTTACAGGAAATGGTGGTATTAATGTCAACATCTTTGCCTTTTTTCATGTATTTTTTTTTCCATTGATAGCTTGTTTGAACAGATCAGATTGGAGCTATTGCAATTTTATGTGATATCCTCTTCCCCATCTTCAGTCTTCCTTCTAATTGGGTGTTGACTTTGACCTTTGCTTTTGACTAAAAGGGCAATTGATTTTGAGTTGTCACTGGTTTTCTGTCTGTTGAAATAAAGTCAATTTTTTGTTATATTATTCAATATTCACTCCATCTCTTTACTTATAATTCTCTACTTGAAGAAAGTGATTATGATATACAGATTGAGGTAGAATCTTGATTAGCCTTTGGCCTCTTTAACTTATTCTTGAATCATATTTTCCAACACACTACATATCAGAAGTATATGCCACCCTGATCTGTAGAATTTTGTAAAGTTCATCGTAGCATTTCCCTACCTTTTCATTCTCTGCAACAAATATTAGTACCCAACTGTAATTATTTTCATGACAACCATTTTACTTATGTTCATCACAAGTCCTCTAAGATAACATGACCAATCTTCTCAAGAAATGATGTATCATTTTGCCATTGCACAATAACCAACTTCCTTTAATCTTCTGCTTTCATTTGTTATAAGAATGGCAATATTTATATGATTGTTTCCCTGAAAGCATAAAACCTTATATTTAGAATACTCATAGTTAAGTACATAATTATACATGATCTAACAATCATATGATTCTTAGTACCTTTTTCTCCCTTTTCCATAAGTTTGCTACCATCAGTTTCCAAGTAGAAAGGGACCACACAGATCTGAGAGTTATTTTTTATTTTTCTTTGTTTCATAGGTCTCCATGGTCAAACATATTTCTTCATATTGGGACCAATTTATTCTTTGGTTTGTAACCTCGGTCTGTTGCAAGCACCATACTTAAAACTTTTCAAATGTGATAGAACCCTTACTTGTTATTACATTTAACTAGAATAACTTTTGAGAATCTGAGATTTTCTTTGTGCCCTTAGTGTCAAAGTAGGATTTTGTGGAGGTCAGTTCTGATAGCAGAATGTCTTAGAAAGATAAAAAATAGAGTTGGGAAGATCTATAAAGAAACTCTAGCAATACTATAAGTACTTATACCTAGCTTGGCATATCAATACATTGGTTCTATTTGAATGGTTAAAATATCCCATTACAGAACAAAGAAAGAAAGGGGGGAGGGGAAGAAAGGAAGGAAGAAGGGTAAGAAGGAAGAAAAGAAAGAAAAAACAAAAAGAAGGAAAGGAGGAAAAAAGATAAGGATGATAGCAATAAAGAGAGGACAAAGAAAGGGAGAGGGAGGTAAGTAGAGAGAGAAAAAAAGAAACAAAGATTTTTTAAAATAGGAAAAGAGAAAAAATAAAGAAGGAAATAAGAAAATACTTAGTGAGGCACAAAGGAAAAGAATTGCATGAAATGAAAAATGGAAAAAGTGAACTTGAAGAAAAAAATACTTAAAGGAGATTAAATAGATTGTAGAATATCGTTACTAGCCTCCTCATTCTATCCCCTCTCAAAGAAAAAAGATCTGATAAAGAACTATCCTCTGGGAAATTTTCTGAGCACAAAGAACACTCTTCAGAGAACAACTATCTTTTGACCCTGAGGGCAAAGGAATGGATGACTAATAGGTGTTTTCCACCTGATGTGTATAATATTTAATGAAGATTTTTTTCATATAAAATGGGGAGGAGGGAACTAATTGAGGAACCTTGGAGATAAGGCAAATTGTGTCTTTTAAACTATATTTTATGAACAAATGCAGAATGTGATTTTTTCTAAGAAGAGTACTTACTTGGAATTCCTTTAAAAATGGCATTGCTAATTTGTTATTTCTCTGGGCAGTTTTCTTCCTTCCTTCCTTCCTTCTTTCTTTCCTTCCTTTCTCTCTCTCTCCCCTCTCTCTCTCTGTCTCTCTCTGTCTCTCTCTCTCTCTCTCTCTCTCTCTCTCTCTCCCCCTCTCCTTCCCTCCCTCCCTCTCTTCCCCTCCCTTTCTCTTTCTCTTCCTCCCTTCCTCCCTTCCTTCCTTTCATTCTTTCTTTCTTTCTTTTTTTAATAGCATTTACTCTATTTACTTTTTTGATATCACATTTGGCCCCCATTACAGCCTGAAGAGATGTTAAAACCCCAAACTTTAACTACTTCCCCAAATCCAGTGGACATTTAAAAGAGGAGAACTCTACCAAAGATGGTGTTTTAAATCACTCTAATAGAGAATACTGCTTCTTCACAAAATGGCATGGCATTTTAGGTTGAACAAGAGGGAAGACTTAGAAACTTGATAGTTTCTTAGGTATAATCAGTGTATTCCTATGATTTTATTTAGAAAAAAATTTATATAATATCTTGTTTACCAGTGTTGAACTTAAAGTACAACACTTTTTTATTCTTTACCATTTGATTTATATGCTGGGTACTCTCTTCATCAATACAGGTCAAAGACCATCTATATTATTAGTAAATAATTTTCTCCTGAAACCTACAGAAATTAAGAGACTTAGTGTCACATAGTTAATAAGCATCAGTGTCAGAACTTGAATTCAGGACTTCTTGACTAAGTCTAGGGCTCTATCTACTATTCTAGAGGAATCAAACTCTTAGCCTGAAGAGAAATATTTAATAAAATAAAGATATTTTACAACATAGATGATGATTACATGTGATTTTGTGTTTCTATTTGAGTTTGACACCATTATTGACATCACTGATACCATCCTGTGAACTCTTCTGAAACCTCAATTAAATGCTGAATTTTTATAAAATTCAATTTATTCAAAACTTTTCAGTTGACTATAGGTTAATTGCTAATGGGGAAACTGTAAAAGTCATGGGAAACTATAAAAGTCATGGACCAGTGGGTAGTAGAGCAATTCAATTCATGCTGAATCAGTTTTCATGGGAAATTGAGTCATGTCAAAAAAAAAAAAAAAAACCAACAATCCATCCAGAGGAAAACAGAAGGCAAGAATAGAGCTTCTAAGAAGAAAAACCCAGGAAATAAAATGGGGAAATTAGAATTAGAGAAATTAACTCTTCAGAAACTGGGAAGCATTAAAGACTGAAAGGCTAAATGTGTGTAGTGAGTATTCTTTCTATCCTTGTCTAACAGTCTTTGTTAATTGATTATAACTTAGCTAGTGATGGGGCCTGGATGTGGGCAAGTTAGCAACAAAGTGAGAAATGTAGTATCTACTAGTTGCCTCCTTTGTCCCTTTAGATCACAGTCATAGGTAGCAATTTTGGCACCCTAAGCAATCTTCAAATCAACTTTTAAAGACAAATCCAGTGGAGATAGGGAGGAGAGACTTCAGGACACTGCCCTATAGAAAGGAAATAGAAGCCTCAGGACATTAGTCCCAATGTGGCCATCAGAACTGAGGGCAGCGTGCTATTAGGTAGGTTTCTACTTTAATTATTCTTGCTAATTATATTCAGTCAAAAGCTGCTTGAGGACAAGAACTATTTCATGTTTCTTTGTTTCTCCTGTACATAGACACACCTTTGGTTCTTAATAAATGCTTGTTACTGATTGCATGAAGTGCAAAACTCAAGAGTTCTTTAGCCTATTGAAGGAGTATAAGTGTTAGTGACATCCTCTAAATTTTGGTGGCTTGGGGAAAACCCTATGGAGGTAACTACTAAGAATTCCTTCATAAAAAGAGATCTTCTCTGGAGGAGAATCTCTTTACTATTTCTCTAGAGGAAAAAATGCTATTTCTGCACTACTTGCTAGGTTATTCAGAGCTTGAACTGATCTTTGATTGCCACTTCCTCCCTCTTTATAAACCACCCTGGAGTGGAAGGCTCTTTTGTATCTGTTCCAGCCTTCTTTGGATTCAACACAAAAAAGTTACTGACTTGTAGTTTTCAGATGAGCCAGAAAAAATGAATTCTTCACAAAAGAACAAACAAGAGTTCATGCTCTTGGAGGCAGCTGTAAATCTGGCCATGTGACCCTGGGTCAGTAATTTCTTCATAGGTAAAATAATTTCTGGGCTTATATATAAGAAAACCTGGGTTCAAATCTGCCCTTACCCATTTACTAACTGTATGACTCTGGGAAAATTATATTATTTGCTTCAGTTTTCTTAATTGCAAAATGAGGATAATAATAGTACCTACCTCTCAATGTTATTGTGAGGATCAATTGAGATAACATTTATTAAGGTTTTGATACAATGTCTGGAGCATAGTAAGCACTTAATAAATACTTGTTTCCTTCTTTCAGTCTGCTTCTAATCAGGGACATTAGGAAGACAAAACAAATACTACTTTGAAAATTCATTGGGATCATTGGAGGAAAGATACTTTACAAGTCTAATTCACATTTGGATTTTTTGGATGTTCTTTTGAGTTTGTTTTTTCTGCATGCAGGTGCTATTTAGATGGTGACTTGAGATGACTCTGGATTCTTAAAGGCTATTCCAGTAAAATACAAATCACGTCAGAACTTATCAAAGTAGAAAGGCTTTGCACATGTGTTAGGAAATTTCCTTATGAGAATTGCCATGTATGCCATGTCAGTTGGTAGGGTGCACCCAGGAGGTAAAAAGGGGCTTGACTTCTGAGGCAGGAGGTTGTGTCTTTCAGGTGTTTCCTTGAGATGGTGAGAGTTGTGTCCTCTTGCTAGATCTTTTTCTTAGGACATAACACTAACTCCAAGTATCTCACTTTTGCCGATCCACCTATGCAGTGCTGAGTGGGTTAGGCACTAAATAATCCTAGGTTCTGGGTTACAGGAATTGGGTTCAAATCCTGATTCTACCACTTAATACATGTGAATCTAGATAAATCATTTAATTTCTCTTACTCTCATTTTCCTCATCTAAAAAATGAGGGATGATTGAGCTAGATGATATTTGAAGTTTCCAGTCTGACATATATAATCTGACCTTTGTTTTGAGCCTTATTGCTTGAAGTATGGAAAGTTACTCTTAGTATATTGTTGTAGTGGGTCTATGGAATATAATCTAATAGGTTTGTTCCATTGCAAAATTTACAATCTGTGAACAAGAACCTTTGATGTTGTTGTCAACTCCAAAGAATCCTTTCCAATTCTGTTTTATTTCCTGTGGTTTCTAGAGTCTAGCCTGTCCAATTAACAGATGTTCCTGGTCAGCATGTTTAATCCTCTTTCTTTGATAGCCTGAATTCCAATAAAATACTTTGACTTGATCATTTTCCAAATATATTTTCCCTTTCTCTCTTCTCTGGTTCCTATTCCATTACTTATTTATAGGGCTGGCAATTTGAGAGGACTTGTCTATCTCCAGACCACAGAGCCAGATGAGGCTTCAGATGATATTAATGCTCTGTATATATCACATTTACTTATAAATTCATGATGGCAGGGACATTATTATCCTTGTAACTTCCTCACCTCATTCTCACCCAGCCTAATGTTTTGTTTTTAGGTATCTATTAAATGGCTTTAGAATAATAATGGCTGACATTTATAGATATAATTCCCTTCTATGAAGTTCCCATCACCACCACCATACTCCCATCCTTCCAACCATTGTAATTTCCTAAGTGCGGTGAAATAGGGAAAATGTTTTTGGATTTGTGGGAAGGAAAAGGAAAGGAACAATTGTGATATATCTGAAGATAAGAGAGATGAACATGTTCAAGTTCTGACAGACAGGGACCCTGGGGCATATTAAAGCTGTTTTCTCATTGTAGTATTTAGCCATTAATTCTGTTTCCTCTGCCTCACCTGTAATGACTTAGCACATCTAGAAAAGGATGGAGATCATTTACAGGGCTAGCACAGCCCAAATCTAGAAAGGTATCCAGTTTCTCTTAAATCCATAGAACCATAGTTTATTTCTTATACTTTGAATTCCAAGTATATAGTTCCTATAGAAGTTCACCATGCTGGATGTATGAATCAAATATTAAATTCCATACATTTTTGTTGTTTACCTACTCAGAGGGGAAATGAATTGTGTACTCTTTTATCTGGTTTTTCCTTGGTTTAGCCCAGTGGGTTTATAACCACTCAGTAAATCAAGAATTCTCAATCATTTTGTGTATTATAGCACATTTTGGCATTTTGGTAGACTACAGACCTCTCCTCAGAATGTTAAGAGAATAAAATAAAATACATAGGATTTTTCCTTTAAATTGAAATAAGTAAATAAATATCTACATATTGATCCAAAATCATGGACACTTTGAAAGTTATTCACAAACCCTTTGGGATCATGGAAGCCAGTTAATAACTTCTGCAATAGATTTTTTTCTATTATTGATTTCTTGCTAATTTGCAAAAGAAGATGCATGCAATATGTAAGCATTCCTATCTGTTTTATGAAGAGTTAACTTATTATCCAGTGATCACCTAACTAGGGATAAGAGTAACATAATATGGTTTTAAAAGGCAGATTTTGTCTAGGTGAAGGCTCAGAGATAATTTCTGGTTTGGTAAATCCATAAATTTGTATAGTATTTGACAAAGAGTCGATATTAATTCATAGAAAAGGAAGGAATTAAAAGACAGAAAGTCACTAATTATAGGACTGAAGATATTGGGGAACTCTGAGAAAAGTACACTTGAAGCAAAGATACTTACAGCAGGGTGTTAACTCAGTGTGATAAATAAGATGATAGTTCTCTAGTTCACATATACTTAGTATGGTGATATAATAGTTCTCTAGTTCACACATACTTATTGTGCTATAATGCTGTAATCATACTGAGGTATTTAAGGGCTGAGAGGACTGGAAATAGAGACATTCCATCCTTGACCTTCTCCTGGTGGCTCTCCTGCCTATTTTACTCCTCCACTTAAACCAAGGCTGGTCCCAAGATTCTCCAGAAAGCTAGCCCAGACATTACAATTAATTCTCTGACAACTATGGAAGGATTCCCCAATACTCAGATTTTCAGAACTGAACAAGATCAGATGAATGTATATCAGCCTCCTCAAAAATTATAATGAGGGATCCATTTAATTTCTCATAAACATAGTATAACATTATTATTTCAGCTATTATTATTATTATTCCCTTTTAGAGAGAGAAAACTAAGACTCAGAGAGATTCAATATCTAGAGTTAGAAGGTGTGGTGTTCTCTTCTTTTGTATAATATAGGATAGTTCTCTCTGGGAGCAGGTTTCTTGGGGAGGTTTTCGGAGGCAGCCTTAGTTTCAGTTCCGAGTAATAATCACCTCAAATACAGCCAGCTGATAAAATCCAAACGTTTATTTTCTCCTTCCAAGTCTTGGGCCCGGTTAGCTTTCTTAGAGGCCTATATCTCTGGTTGGTTCCAAGAGCTCTTGCAGCTTGTCCTTTGCCTCTGCTTTCTTCAGCCTCCAGCTAGCACAAAGGTGGAAGATGGAATGAATTCTGACTCCGCCTCTGAGAGTAGGCTTGTGGGCTTCTGTATCTCCCAGAGTGCTCTCAGCTTCTTGCTTATATGTTGTTCACTGAGTACACACCAATCATTATATCACTGAGAAACCATTATTATTTATATGATTAAATCAATGCTAAATTAGATTTAAACATTGTCTCCTCAATTCCATTTAATACCTTGTTTCAAGTTCTGGCCCATAACATCTTCTCGTAAGATCAGATCAATCATACTGAACCATGCTAAATTAGATAATTATTGTCTCTATCAACTCTAATGAGTTAACATTTTGCAACAACAACAAGATTCCAACAAGAAGGCATCTCTTTTTATAATTAAGGAAACTCAAGCTTATAGGAGTCAAGTGACTTGTTCAATGTCACATAGGTAGTAACAGAACCATGAGTTGAGACCAAATTTCTCTTACCTCCAAGTACCAGATTCTTTCCACTAAGCCACCACAGGGTCTACTTCAAAGTTCTCTTCAATTTTTGCAGAAATACTCACTTGCTGAAGATTGTTTACTCAGACTAAAGAAAATATTCATTTGCTGAAGATCAGTTACTCAAACTGAAGAAAGTACTCACTTGCTAAAATCAAATATTCAAACTTATAAGAGTTAATTATTCCCTTACCTCTCCTCTATTTTAACATGCTTCTCAGCAAGGATGTTAGGAGAATACAAAAAATATCACATATACTTTTCTGAAGAAAATTCAAAAAAGCAATGGAAAGCAAGCTGGATTCAGAACCATAGAGACATCCCCCTTCCCACTGCTTCTTGAAAAGAGAGCAGCTGAAAATACTGTGTTGTTCTTTTTTAATTAGCAAAATATAGAAGACCTCTTCCAGATTTTTTGTTTTGCTTCCAGGTCTCAAATTTTAAGCTACAGCACTGTGAACAGCATCATGAAACAACATGTTGATCTCCTTTGATGTTGTCAGAGGCTTTGGATCTGACCTCCAATACACAAATCCAGCAGCTTATAGAAACCCACCAATATTTCCAGACTGCAATATTTCATTATGGAATGTTTTGCCTCAGTCAGTGTTAATAGGTCCTATCAGATTCATTTTGAACCATTGATTTTAATCGCTGTGAGATAATACTGTGTAATTATGTGTAGTTTTATGGAATCAGCCTTAAACAAATTATGAAATGGAGCCAGAGAGCTGGCCACAAAACTAAGGTTAAGTATGGGAAATTTCCTAAAGGAAGCTTTTTCTTCGATCAGGCTATAAAGCACCACTGAAAAACATCTTTGCAATGACCATTCAAAAACTTCATCAATGATGTCATCATGGTAGCTCATACAGTCTGTTTTTTAAAGAGTCTGAGTTCAATTCAAATTGAATTCTATTCAAGAAAACATTTTATTTAGAGCCATAAAAAACAATCATTCCTAGATCATGTACCAACATAGAAATGGAAAACCTAACATGTAAAAATATTTCATAGGACAAGGCATGTAATTTCTCCATATCTTTCAAGTCCAATAAACTCAAATTTATCAAATATTTATTAAAAGCCTGCTACATACAAGACTACAATGATATAAAGATAGAATGTTTCCCAGAACCATAAAGCTTAATGGAAAAAAATGTGTTTTTGTGCATGAACAGAATTCTTTGACATTAGAACATGACTGTCCCTGTCTGAGTGTGGTGCCTATTGTGTATTGTGGGTAACAGTGCTTTGCTCCTCATCTTTTCCTTTTGGAGGTAGCTCCAAATGTATTTTGTATAATACTGCTCAATTGCTCCATATGACAACAGAAAAAAGTAAGAAATGTTTTTCTGAACCCCAAAAATACTTATTTGGAAATATTGACTAAATATGAAACAAACTGCCTAAATGCTGGGGAAGTAAGATGAGATCTGGAATGAATTTATCCTAAAACGTTCAGGAATGAGAAATGAAGACTTGGTCAAGCAAGGTGAAAATAATGTCCCTTAATTCATCCAAAGAGACCCTCTATGTGTAAGATAGGGTTGTTGTATGTAGGTATAAAAGAATATAAAATTTGAGAGGATGAAGGAATTTCTAAAAGAGTTGTATAATACTGTCAACTGAGGTAGTGGTGTAAACATTTCATTAATTTGAGTGTTAGAAGCTAGAAGTAACTAACATCAACTGCAAGGAACATTCCTTAAGTATGAATGAACTGACATATGTCATTGGTGAGCACTGTCAGTGAAATTTGAAGGTGGAAATCTGGAGGGTAGGGAGGAAGGAGATGTATCATATGATTGGAGAAGAGCAATTGTCCCAACTTTCAAATATCTAAAGAGAAAGATACAATAGTCAATGACTATAATCTAATATCTGATAAACCCAAAGATTCCAATTTCTGGGATAAGAACTGACTATTTGACAAAAATTGCTGGGAAAATTGGAAAATAGTACGGCAGAAACTAGGCATTGACCAACACCTAACACCTTATATCAAGATAAGTTCTAAATGGGTTCATGATTTAGACATAAAGGATGCTTCTACAATCAAATTAGGAGAACAAGGGATAGTTTACCTCTTAGATCTGTAAAGAAGGAAGGAATTTATGGCCAAATAAGAATTAAAGAACATTATAAAATTTGAAATGGATAATTTGATTATATTAAAAATTTTGTAAAAAACAAAACCAATGCAGCCAATATAAGAAGGAAACAGAAAAGTGGGAAAAAATTTTATAGCCAAGGATTATGATAAAGGCCTCATTTCTAAAATATTTATCATATTGATTCAAATTTATAAGAATACAAGCCATTCTCCAAATCAAAGGATATGAACAGGCAATTTCCAGATGAAGAAATTAAAACCATTTAGTAGTCATATGAAAAAATGCTCTAAATCACTATTGATTAGAAAAATGTAAATTTAGGTATTATTATACACCTATCAAATTGGCTAAGATGACAGGAAAAGATAATGATAAATGTTGGAAAAGATGTGGAAAAACTGGTTCACTAATGCATTGTTGGTGGAGTTATGAACTTACCCAACCATTCTGGAGAGCAATTTGGAACTATGCCCAAAGGACTATCAAACTAAGTACACCCTTTGATCCAACAGTGTCTCTATTGGGTCTGTATCCCAAAAAAATCATAAAAAAGGGAAAAGGACTCACAAATGTTTAGAGTAGCAAGAAACTGGAAAGTTAGTGGATACCCATCACTTGAGAAATGGCTGAATAAGTTATGATTTATGAATATTATGGAATATTGTTATTCTGTAAGAAATGATTAACAGGATGATTTCAGAGAGGCTTGGAGAGACTTATATGAACTGATGCTAAGTGAACATTGTTTGCAGCAACAAGATTATAATATAATCAACTCTGGTAGACATGTCTCTTTTCAACAATGAAGTAATTCAGGCCGATTCCAATAGAACTGTGGTGGAAAGAACCATCTGCCTCCAGAAAGAGCACTATGGGGGCTGAATGTGGATCACAACACATTCTATCCACTGCATCCCCCCCAACATATGTGTGTATATACACATGTATGTATGCATATGTGTATATAGTTATACAACATACATATATACATACATATATATGTGCATATACATGATTTATCTTTTTGTTGTTTGTTTGCTTTTTGTTTTCATTCTCATTTTTTTGATCTGATTTTTCTTGTGCAGCATGATAAATGTGGGAATATGTATAAAAGAATTGCGCATGTTTAACATATATTGGATTACTTGCTGCCTAGGGGAGAAGGGTAGGGGAAAGGGAAGGAGAAAAATTTAGAACACAAAGATTTGCAAGGATGAATCTTGAAAACAATCTTTGTATGCATTTTGAAAATAAAAGGCTATTATTTTAAAAAATCTAAAGAGAACAGTCTTCAAATTATTAAACATTGAGCTTAGTTTCAATTCCTGGGAAAATTCTAGAATGGATCATTAAAGAGGTAGTTGTTGAACATCTAGAAAAGGAAGCAGTGATTGCAAAGAAAATATGAATATATGTGTGTATGGATATATGTGTGTGTATATATATATTATGCATATATGTATACATATATGACACTATAGGAATTTGTTTTGCTTGACTTTACATATTTGAAATAGGGGTTTTGTTTTTCTTGCTTTCTCAGTTAGGGGAGGGAAATGAGATAGGTAGAAGATACTGCACATCTGAAAAGAATTTACTTTAATTTGAAAAAGAACAGGTCATTCCAGACTAACCTCATTTCTTTTTTTGACAGCATTATTAAATTAGTAGATGAGGATAATGCTGTTTGCCTAGATTTTGGGGGAAAAAAACTCTCCTATTTTTGAATTGAGATAGATATGGATTCGGTGGTAATAGAATTAGATGAATTCAGAACTAGTTGGATTGTCAGTCGCAAAGAGTATTTGTTAATGGTTCAATGCTCACGTAGTGGGAGGATTCCAGTGGAAAACTTCAGAGACTTGTGTTTGGGCTGATGGTATTTAACATTTTTATCAATGACTTAGATAATATGACTTAGATAATGACTTAGATATATGGAGATATATACATATGTGTATGTATATATGTGTGTTGTGTAACGATATACACATACATGTATACACACATATACATGTGTGTATGCGCATGAATATTAGGGGATGCAGTGGATCGAATCCCAGGCTTGGAAGCAGGAATACTCACTTTTGTCAATTCAAATCCAGTCACATACACTAGCAATGTGAATGAACAAGTCACTTAATCCTGTTTGTCTCAATTTCCTCATCTGTAGAATGAACTGGAAAAGGTAATGGAAAACCACTACAGTATCTTTGCCAAGAAAACCCAAAGTGGGGTTATGAAAAATTGAACATGACTGAAAAACAAAAATATATGGTATACTTATGAAATTCTTGCATAGTACCACTCAGAGAAAAATAATTAACATTCTGACTACAGCTAAAGTCCAAAGGAATCTTGACAGGTTAGAATCTAGCAATATGAAGTGAAAAAGGAATGTGTAAAGAAAATATTAGTTTCTCAAGTCCAAATGGGGGAGATATGGTCAGATGGGAGTTGTTCTAAAAAATATCCTAGGCTACCTTAAGATAGGCGTAGCACCCAGGAACAGGGAAGTGATCATTTCATCACATTCTGCCCTCATCGTACCTCATTTCGGGTAATGCATTCCAGTTCTGAGCAATAAACTGGAGATTAACCAGAAGAAGGCAATCAGGAGAGGGAATCTATATAACATGAAAATTGGCTGTGAAAGAACTGGACATGTTTAGTCTGGCAAAGAGATGATTCAGGGAAGACATGATAATTGTTTTTAAGTATTTGAAGTATTTCTACATGAAAAGAGGAATTAGACTTCTATCTATATAGCCTTATATATAGCCTTCTTCTATATAGCCTTCAAGTTCAGAACCAGGAGAAATGGCTAATTTAGGCTTGTTATAAAAAGCTTTCTAATAATTGGAGCTGCCTTGAAATTTGAATGAACTGCCTTTAGAAATGGTGAGCTCCCCATTTTTGAGGTCTTCAGAAATCTTTGAGAGGCTGGATGATTGATTATTCATCAGTATATTATAGATGAGTTGCACTAGATGGTGGCTGAGAGCTTTTTTTTTAATTCTTTTTTTTTTAATTTCTTGAATAGGATGAAGGTTACTACAACAAAAAAGACTCCTTTAAGGGATACAGAACAAGGTCAACAGAGTAGTCAGTGCTTGCTGGGAATGGAATTGCAGCAGTGAACAACCTGTGACCATCTCTGCTACTGGCTAGAGCCCAACTCAAAGAAGTATTGTAAGTCATGGAGACTATAGAGGTTTCATGGAGGCAAGGTAGTTCCACTGAAAGAGAACACGATTCGCTGTCTGTGGATCTGAATTCTTTTTTGTGTGTTCATTACTTTTTAAATAAAACTTTTTCACTTTAAGCCTTGTGAACCTAAGTACAATTCTTTTAAGGGGAAGCTAATGGGAGCTAGAATGGAAAGGACCTTGAATGCCAAGATATCCTTTTCATGGTAACCGCAAAAAACTCTTTATACAGAAGCTATAGTTACCACCATGGCCAAGTATGTATCATGACTCTGTCTCCTTCATATGTACTGGGAATTATACTATCAGCAATTACTCATTTACAAACAAGAAGGGCAATAATGTTACTGACAAACTGAATGAACCTTGTTCCTGTGCCACATTACTAGGGAAAAGTTAATTTCTAGTTATAAAAGCAAGATTCTTAACTTAGATTTAAGGTAGGTCATTTGAAAGATAAAGAGAATTCTAGTCATGCATATAACACCATAAAATTATTATTGAAAATGGAAAACATTAAAACTTAAGAATAAAAGCCCTTGGAATTAAAAAATAGACAGTCCCGTAGTGTTATTTACAAATTATTTTTTCCTGGGGGTGAGTGGGGGTAAGTTAGCTAATAATTAAAATCCTTTTCAGCTCTGATCATAGGACCATAAATCTCAAGTGGAAGGAGACCTCAAAAATCACCTAGTCCAATGTCTTCATTCTACAGATGAGGAAATTGAAACCAGAAAAGATGTAGTGACTTGCCTGAGACTTTAAGAGAGATAAGAAAATGGGTATTGAAACAGAAATTTGCCCTGATCCCTGCTGCTATGAACAGAGATTTTCATTCTTCTGTGGCAAGAAACAACTGTTGCAGATATCCTCTTAGCTGTGGTTCTCCTAAGAAATAAGTTACTGGACATTTGTGAATGCATTTCAGACTCTAAGGCTCCTGGGTTTGGTTGCTGGGAAAGGAGCCAATATACCCTTATCCTCTCCTAGAATGCAGCAGCCTAGTGACATAGCATCAGGAAACAGAGCTGAAACAAGTAACAAGCTATATATTCTTTGGGAGTAGATATTTGTAGTTTAGAAAATGAGAAGAGTAAAAGTATTAGTTACTTGATTAAATTCAGTTAAATTAATTCAATTTACCAGATATTTATTAATTGACTTATTACATCCAGTGAAATCAGGGTTTTAATCCTGATAATTCTACTTCCTAGCCATTTAACTTTAAGCAAGCCTTGTTAACCTTGTACTCTGTAGCCATTTCTGATACTCAGAACAATGATATTACTTATTGCTGAATTACCAACTCTTCATTTTAAAATGGGGATAGCAATAATACCTGCCTCACAGAGTGGTTGAAATATCAGATTGGATAATGAATGTGAAAGTGTCCTATGAGCTGTAAACTATTATTGAAAACATTATTATTATTATTTTATTATGTTGAGCTTCATCTCCTAGGATACTACTGTTATTGAACTTCTCCGAGGGCACTTGTATTTTAATAGCAGCTTCTGGAGAAAAAGTATGTTAAACCAAAGAGATAAAGTGACAGTAGTAGAGCTTTTTAGTTTGCCAATGGACTATACTAGCTGCAGGCTAGGGTGAATTAGATAGACCAGGACAAAAACCAGATTAGACCCAAGCATATGAAGTATGACAGAATACTTGATGGCTTAAGGGAAAGTTTGACTCTGATCTTTCAACCTACCCTCACCCCTTGCTTAATAGAAAATGACCCAATATTCCAAAACTGATAACTGATTATCTGTGAATAGAATAGATTGCAATCATAAAAGAAGGGTTAGAGTGACCAAGAAGGGAGACTTGGAAAAGAATGATAATGGAAAAAGACTGATCGTTATAATTTAGAGATAAAGAAAACTTGGATTCCAGAAGAAATACCGCTTATCACAAAATCTCAGAATTTCAGATTGATAGGGACTTCTGCAGCCAACAAATTCAACTCATATTCAACAATCTCAACTACATAACACCAGACAGAAAGCCATCTACCCTTTGCTTGAAGATCTCTAGTATGAGGGAACTTTCTATTTCCTAATGCATCCTATTCTTCTAGCCCTTTCTACTTTTAGATAGCTTTATTATTGAGCTGTGGGATTTTATTCATTTATTTTTGTTTTTGTTTTTGAATCTTCATTCAGTATTCCTTGCCCTGACATCTGCGAAAGAGAGCCTATCCCTCTTCAACATAGTAGTTTCTTAAGCATTTATAGGCAGTTATCATCTACCTACTGAGCCTTTCATGCTAAAGGAAACTTTCTATGGTTTGGATTGGTGACATGCCATGATTTTGGCCCTCCTTCCTTTCAGCTTATTAATGTCCTTCCTAAAATGTGGTAAACAGAGCTGAACACAGTTTCAGTGTGGTCTAATAAAGGTAGAAAGAGTACCACAAGATCATCACCCCCTTATTCCTGAAAACTGTGCCTAGAATAATGCAGCCCAAGATCACATCAGCTTTCTTTGCTTGTCATATCACACTGTTGATTTATATTAAGCTTGCAGGCCATTCAGACCTCTAGATCATTTTCAGACAAAATGAAATTTCATTATCCCTCTCACAGTTTATACTTATGAAGTTGATTTTTGGAGCCTATGGTAAGACAATATTCACCCCCTATTAAGTTTCATCTTATTGTCTTGTGTTGGTATTCCATTTTGGATTCTGACTCTGTGATCCAGGATGTTAACCATCCCACTCAGCTTCATGTTACCTGCAAATTTGATAATGATACCCTTTGAACCTTTATCCAAGTGTTTAAAGAAAAATTAAACAATATATCATTGATCCTAGGTCTCTGGGGATTTCTACTGAAGACCTTCTTCCAAGTTGATATTGAATTCTTAATAACTATTCCTTAAACCCCAGAATTTAACCAGTTCCAACTCCATCACTTTTATTATTGTGTAGCCCAAATTTCCATACCTTTTCTTTAAAATTGTATGAGATACTTTATCAAAAGTTTGACTAAAATCTCAGCAAACCATGTTTAAAACACCCCTCTGATGTTTCCAGTTCAGTTACACTAAAAGAAAAAGAAATGAGGTTGGTTTGCCATAACCTATTTTTAATGAAACCTCCTTTTCTAGATAGTTTACTAGTCATCTCTTTAATAATACATTCTAATTTTTTCCAGGAATCAAAATAAAACTCATTGACCTACAGTCTGGAAATTCCATTCGCTTCCGTTATTTGATAATTAAATCATTTGCTCTTTTCCAGCCACGGTATATCTTCTGTTCACAATCTTTACAGTATCATTCACTGTCTTGCTGATAATATCTACCAGTTCTTTCAGCACCTGAGGCTATAGTTCTGAGTTAGATGATTTAAGCTCACCAAGGGTAGTTAGATGCTCTGTTACTATCTTCTCACATACCTTGGGCGTCCACATAGTCTCCAAGATTGTGGGGGAAAGTTTGAGAGCTCAAGTGGCAGTGGGAAAACTCAGTAGGAGTCATAACAAAGGAGCTCAGGGAAAGAGGGAGAAAAAGAGCAAGAGAGGAGCTGAATCAGGGAGGAAGATTAGGCTACGAACTTGACATGACATGAAACCGGGAGAGACTTATTATGGTAGAATACTTTTTGTTATCAAATTCTTTGGTTTAAGTAAATGTTTTGCCCCTCAACAATGGTCCCATGTGAATACATTTCTATTAGAACTGTAACTTGGCTGCTCTGTTTAGTTGTAAGTCTAAAGGTGGGACTTTAAGAAGTTATGATAACAAAGGTGACTTATTGGAATGCTATTTCCTCATGTTTCTCAAATCATATTATGCAAACATTTATCTTCCTCTGTTTACGTGTAAGGATGACCTTCACTCTTATACACATTATGGGTGACTTGGGCATTCCTAGGCCCTGGTGTTCCAATTGGCCTTTGACTTCCTGAGGCTACTCTGGTTCTGTCAGACAACTTGAGCTTTACATAGTGTGTTAGGACTGAGGCCAGAACAGCTGTTTGACTCCCTGCATTCAGCTCCCTGTAATGCTTCTTTTAATAGACACTCAGGTTCACAGAGTGCTATTCTAGGCACTTCACTGAAATAGGGCAGGCAGCATGGTAACTAGGGAAGGCACAGCTCCTTATGAGATGTGATAAAGAACCCTGGAAAGAGCATAGACCTGGTCTCAAGTCTTTTTTTTTTAATAGCTTTTTATTTACAAGTTATATGCATGGGTAATGTTACTGCATTGACAAATGCCAAACCTTTTGTTCCAATTTTTTTCCTCTTTCCCCTCACCCCCTCCCTTAGATGGCAGGATAACCAGTAGATGTTAAATATATTAAAGTATAAATTAAATACAAAATAAGTATACATGACCAAACCATTATTTTGTTGTACAAAAAGAATCATGGTCTCAAGTCTTAACTGCCTAATAATGTGGGTAAATTGTAGAGGTTTAAGATTTTTGTGCTTTTCATGTGGTACAATATTCTGTGATGGAGTCATTCCATATATCTGGGCTTCCATTTCCACATTTATATAATAGTCAATATCAAAAAGTTAGGGTTGTTGAGAAGATTAAATAACATAGGTGAATGTACTTTCTGAATACTTTTGTGAATAAATAGAGGCAATAAAGAACAAGGGTAGAGAGCTGATCCTGAGATCTTGGAGTTCAGGTTCCATCTCTGAAGTTTGTGGAGTCATGCAGACATCATTTCCCCTCTCAATGTCCCAAATGTTAAGTTGTAGAGCATATACAGATCTACCATAGTTGAGGGAGTTTCCTTACCAGGAATTCCTTATACCTTTGAAATTACAGGTCCAACTTAGGTAAATTAAAAATTAATTTTTAGTATGATAGAGATGTATTCATGCAATTAGAATATTAACAATGACTCATGTTTTCTGAATTACTTCAACACATTATCTTGAGTACTTATCTTCTGTTCTTAACTTCTTACGGGTACTATATGGTAGCATTAGCTTTGGATGTTGTACGACCTGGAACTGGAAAGGACCTTAGACGTCATCAAATTCAAGTCTGATGTTCGAGTCTGAATTTGGCATGTTGCACTGGACTAGTCACTTATCTTGTCTGAGCATTAGTTGATATGTCATATCAACCCAACATTCATTTATTATATTTAATTTTTTCTTTTTATTTTCAAAACACATGCATGGATAATTTTTCAACATTGACCCTTGCATAGCCTGGTGTTTTAGATTTTCCCCTCCTTCCCCCCCACCCTTCCCCTAGATGGCAAGCAATCCAATATATGTTATACATGTTAAAATATGTTAAATACAATGTGTGTAAACATATTAATCCAATTCTCTTGCTGCCCAAGAAAAATCATTTCAAAAAGGAAAGAAAATGAGAAAGAAAACAAAATGCAAGGGAACAACAACAAAAAGAGTGACAATGTTTTGTTGTGATCTGCATTCAGTTCCCACAGTCCTCTCTCTAGGGATAGATGGCTCTCTTCATCACAAGACCATTGTAATGGCATCAATCATCTCATTCCAACATTCATTTATTAAGCATCTTTACATGCCGAGGCCAGCTATGTGTCACAATGTATAGAGTATTCTGCTGAGAGTCAGGAACTCCTGAGTTCAAAACTGACCTCAGACATTTAATTTACTAATTGTATGACTTTCAGGAAGTCATGAAATTTCTTTTTGTTTTAGTTTCTGCAGTTAAAATGAAGATAATAATATCAGATAGCCTATGTGTTGTTTGTGAGTTTCAAATGAAATCATATTTGTAGAAGTACTCAGCACAGTATTAATGCATAGTAGGCATTTTATAAATGCTTATTTCCTTTGCCATTGTGCTAAGTGCTGGAAATACAATCAATAAACATTTATTAAGAAGCTACTATGTACCAGACTCTAAATAAAATCAAATAAAAAGAAAATTCTTATCCTCAATAAGCTTATTATTATTTTAATAAACCAGATGTGGTCGAGGTAGCTTTCAGGTCTAGGGCTTATGAATGGACCCACACTGCCATAAATTATCAGTATCAATGGTAATATTGATTAGATTATTATTACCTGGAAAAGTGGTGGAAAAAGAAGCTGCATATTTCTCTCCATGATGATATAAGGCCATTTGCTAAGGATATTTTAGAAGATATATCTGGCTTAAATGATCCTTAAGGACCCTTCTATCTCTAATTTCTGTGTTTCTCTCATTTAAAATATTAAAACAAATGGTTTTTCCTTTATTGTAATATCACTGTTTTATAAGTATCATCCATAGGAGAGTAACCTAACTGAATTCCCAATCCTATTATTTTCAGCACTAACCTAAGAATTCTAGTATGCTGGACTGTTTTATCTTTTTTTAAATGGTAGCCTATTACTCAGGAAACTTAAACAATGTAGGAAAAATCTTGTTCTCCTTTTAAAAAGGAAACCATATGTAATTTGGAGCCTTTATGGTCAGAGGGTATGTGGTTTAGCAGAAGAGTAGCCAGAAGCAGCTGGGATCAGTTCCCAGTTTTACTGCTAATGTCTAACTTAAACACAGGAAGAACAGTTCAGTCTCTCCATCATTTCCTTTAGCCAACCCCAAAAGATAGGCTTGAGATTCTTGTTTGAAAAAGAAACTATGTGATTCTTGAATGAAGATGGGCCAAGTCCAAATCTTGATACTCTTTGAACATTTATAGCCTTATTTTGTTCTTGAATTCTTTACAACTATTTAGTTGACCAAGTAACAATTCCAGGTTTAAAGGGGTATTAATGAAAGTGTTTGCAATTTAGGAGACACAATGGCAGATTATAGCCAGCCCTGAAAATCTAAAGATGAGTAGTTTCTTTTCCTAAACTATAATCTTGCCATGCTTTTGTACTCTCAGTGACAAAAGTCTCACACATTCATATTTTTGATCCAAATTGTATTATATTTGATGACTTTTTAAAAATCACTTAACTTTTTAAAATTCAATTATCAAAAATTATATATACTATGATACATCAGATAACTGTAATATGTCCCATTTATATAGCAATTTAAGTGTTACAAAAATACCTTCCTCAAGCAACCCGAGATAGGTAGTATGAGTATTATGAGATAATATAACTGTAAATCAAGTAACTTGCCCATGGTCACACAGATAATAATTGTCAGAGCTCTGATTCAATAAAGCCTAGGCTTCTGGATCCAGGTTTATTATTTTTTCAAAGAAAATGGTGGAAGACAGTCTGAAAATGTCTGAAACTAAGAAATAGAATATCTTGCTCAAGGAACAACAAGGCCAGTATCGATGGATCAAGAATCTAAGTTAGGAAGTATGGTTTAACAAGACTGACAAGATAGGAGGTGGCTATGTTATGCAGGGCTTTAAATGCTAAACAGAAAATTTTGTATTTCATCCTGGAGGCAATAGGGAGCTAGCACAGGGGATAGCATGGTTAGTTAGACCTGTGCTTTAGGGCAATCACTTTGATTAAATGGAGGATGGATTGGAGAGTAGAGAGACTTGAGGCAGGTTATTGTAGAAATATAAGAGTGAGATGAAGAGGTTCCCCACCAGTGATGGCAGTATCAGAGGAAGAAAGAGGATCTGTTTGAGAGATATTGCAAAGGTAAAATTGACAGGCCTTGGCAACAGGGTGATATGAAGGGTGAGAGATAGTGAGGAATCTAGGATGATGCTTAAATCATAAGCTGCAGACCTGAAAGGATGATATTGCTCTCAATCATAACAGAGAATTTGGAGAAGGGAAGAAAGTAAGGGATAAGAAATTCAGTTTGGGTCATGATTAATAATTAAATGGTCATTGTTGACTTCTAGAAAGATAGAAACACTAGAAGTCAAAGAGAGAATTAGTGGTAAAGAAATAAAGAAATTAACTAGATGCTATTGTTTTTATTGGGAGGGGTAGTTAATTGTATATAGTGTAACCATAGGAGCAAAAGGAATTAAGTTAAAATACTGTCATTGCTACATGTGGCAGTGTGTTCAGGGATTCCCAAGCAGCCCTTCTGAAAATTTAATAATAAAAGGCTGGAGAAATAAATAACAGATAGCTTGAGTTTGGAAAGGTCAAGTTTAAAAAGGCTTTTTGACCTGAGCATTTTTGTGGGCTGAGAATATGGAATCAGAGGAGATTAATAAAAAATAACAGGTATTTATAAATTTTTTAAAATTTTCAAGGTTCTTTACATATATTATTTCATTTGAATTTCATAAAAGTTCTATGAAGGAGGTACTATTTCCATTTTATAGACTAAAAAACTGAGGGTCAGAGAAATTAACTGATGTGCCCATTGTCACATTAGCTAGTAATTGTCAGTGACAGGATTTGAACAGAGGCCTTTCTGATTTAGGTCTCCTCACTAAAATGGCTTGAGAATTTATATTCATGAAAGAAAAGGAATGATTGATAAAGCAAAGTTACAGAGGGGTTAGAGAGAAGATGGGACTGAAAGTTTAGATTGAAGCCTTAGTCTTGGCAAAGGAGGTCATATTGAGATTAGAGGAAAAGAAAAGATTTTGATGTTGGAGAAAGGGTTCAACTTCTAAAGGATTACAAGAACTGTGAGCATCCTCTAATTTCCAGTGCTCTGACAAAAGGCCCCAGTGACCCAGCTCTGGCAAACTGATGGATGGCCTTAGCCTTTTATCAAGGAGATGAGTGTTGGCAAGAACTGGAAATTGAAAGGATGCACATCAGTTTGGAAATGGCTAAACAAGTTGTAGCATATGAGTTTTTATGAAATATTATTGTGCTGTAAGAAATGATAAGTAGGATGATTTCAGAAAAATCTGGAAAGACTTACATGAACTAATATAAAGTGAAGAGAGCACAACCAGCAGAACATTGTATATAGCAACAGCAATTCTATATGAAGAACTGTGAATGACTTGGCTATTCTCAGTGATACAATTATCTAAGACAATCCCAAAGGACTATGATGAAGCATACTATCTGCCTCCAATGAACTGATATATATTGAAGTATGCTATTTTTCACTTTCTTTCTTTCATTATTTTTTGAGTCTTTTTGTACCAAATAAGCAATATGGAAATGTTTTACATGATTACACATGTATACCTATATCTGATTGCTTACCATCTCAGGAAGGGAACAAGGGAGTAAGAGAAATTGGAACTCAAAACTTTAAAAAAGTTTAAAAATTGTTTTATTATATTTTGGTGGAAATAGAATATTATGTGAAAAAATGAAGGGATGGGAAGCTATCTCTTTAGAGGTAAAGAGGAATAACACCCTAGTCTTGAGGAAAAAAGAAAAGATTTATACCAGCCATTAGGGGGTATGTGATAAAGTGTCAAAAGGAGGTGAATGAACAAATTGGAGCATAACATTGAGGGTCGTGTGAAGTTCAGAAAGAATAAATTTGAAATAGACCTAATCAGCATAATTTTATGATTTCCTCCATCCCCAGCATTTTGCTACTTGTGAGTTGGTGTGGAGTAGGCAGATGGTAGGAATAACCCAGAGCTGAAGATTAATAGGGCTAAACTTATAGAAGTCCAGGAAGTAAAAGAGTCTAGCAAGGAGAAAAAAAGAACAATTGAAATAGCTGGCTTCACGATTGAACAAGACTGGGTCATAAGAGAAACAATCTAGCCCAGGGATGATAAGCTGGGAGAATAGGAAGGTACTGAAGGACAAAAACTCATGATAAAGGCAAACTCAAGTCCTAGAGGAGGAAGAGATTTGGAGAGAATGAGAGAATATTATGGCCAGAGGTATATTTCTGGAAAATTACAGAATTTTGAAGATTTGAAGGTTTATGTGAAGATTGCCTAAAGTTTGGGCACCCTGTGAGTATCTGAATGTAGAGGTGAGGTGAAGGTCCCAGGAATTTGGGGGTTTGAGGAAAATGTGAAGATAGTATAGAAGAATCATAAGTGTGAATGTTCAAGTCTCTAGTATAGAAGAATCATAAGTGTGAATGTTCAAGTCTCTAGAAAGAGCTACCATTAGCCATCTTGATGGCCCAGAAAAAAACTAACTGGTGGGGGTGGAGAACAAAAGAATTCAGGGAGATGTCAGATTTCTAGACATAAGACTGCATAGGAACAAGAGACACCTTGAGAAACAGACTAAGTAGGCAAAGATCCTGGGAGATTGTAGGACACTGAGGGGTCGCTATGAAGAAGCACTTCTGAGAAGAGAGCAAGGGGCAGGATTGGAGGGAAAGTCACCTAGGGAAAGGAAATGTTTGGTACCTTTTTATTTAACTAATCAGTCTTGCTAACTACCTACAGTATTATGTCAATTGTTGAATTTTTAATGTGAGGATTCATACCTTGGAAATTAGTAGAAGCTGCAAAGTCAGAGCTTGATTTATTGTTTGGTTAATTGTCTAGATTTAAGAAAGTGATGGAGAAAATATCAATAATGCATATTCCACTTAAAACTTTGTTGAATGTTTTTGGAGAGCACACCACTAAACTCCATACTAAAGCATTCCTATCTTCTGAAGGATATAATATTGTCAACATCCTCTAAATTTCAGGGCCCTGAGGCAAAGATCTGGTTCCTTTGCTGCAGTTACTGCTCTGTCTTTGAGGTCTATAATAAGAAAGGGAGGGAAAGAAAAACCAGGAGCCAAGTTCTAAAGTCATTGAGGAAGGTAGAAGAGTGCCAGGTCAACATATGAGAAAAAAGGGTAATACAGTCATATGCATGAATTTGAAAGAAGGAAAAGTTGTTGAACTATAGGAAGAGAAGGAGTCTAAAAGTGATGGTGAAAAGACTATACCTAATCCAACTCCACACGCTGTCAGAGAAATATGAGAAGAATCATCAGCATCAGAAAAGGCTAATAGAGATGGGGAGTCAGGTTTTGGGGCCAGATGCTAATAAAAAGAAATTGTGCACATTTTCAAGTTTTCTTCATAATTTCTGTTTTTGTTCTTGAAATAGTTTGTTCATAGCCAAAAAAACCGAATTTTATCATTAGGCAGAACAAAGCATGTAGCTATTGCTTAAACAGCTTTTACAGAGGTCCCGAGAACACACGAAAATAAAAAAATGGTCTGGAGCCACAAGGTGTGTGATGAGAGCACTTCTGGGTATCTGTATGGGATTTTTGGTTCAAAGCAAAATAGCTTTGTTCAGAGACCCTAGAATATAAATTCACACTATTGAACTAACCAGATGTAACATTAACAATTTTTGACAGTGATGACCTTAAGCAGGAAACTAATGATTTGTTTATTGAACTAATAAACTACAGAGGCCATTTGTCCTCATTAGGCAGTCAGGGAGAGATTTCCATAAATGAAGTACTGAGCTAAGGACTACATATAAGAAAATGGAAAAATAGGTTCTAGAACTTTTAGGGATGACAAGAAAGCAGCAAAGTAGTACAATAGAATGTGGGACCTGAACGGAAGACCTGAGTTCAGATCCAGCCTCAGATTTTCACAGTTTACAACCATGTAACTCTGGGAGTCATTTAATCTCTACCTTCTTCAGTTTCCCCATCTGTGTAAAGCAGAGTTGATAAATCATTGTGATGATCAAATAAGATGTTTGTAAAGCACTTTGCAAACCTTAAAGCGTTATGCAAATGCTATTATTATTATTTGTTATTTGTGTCATGGGAGTAACAGTTACCTGGGAGTTAGCAATCCAGGTTTCCAGTTTTGCAACTAAATTGCTATCTATATCACCTTAGACAAATCATTTGACTTCTTTTGCAATCAGCTTCTTTTTCTATAAAATCAGGAGGAGATCATGAGGTGGAGCCTGAAGATGAGGCTTCTAATATAACTATCTTCAAGTATCTGAAATTCTGCCACCTGCAAGAGGAATTAGTCTTGCTCTACCAAATCCCAAAAAGCAGAGTCAGTACCAATGGGGTGGAACTTTCAAGTAAGCAGGTTTTGGCTCAATATAATACTCTCATTATTGGTGGATTCACACACCAGTAAAATCATTCAAGTGGAATTTAGATGAATAGTTTCAAACTCAAATAGGAAGAGGGGCCATTAAATCGTACATAAGGATCCCTTTGGGCTGCATATTGATTTAGTTTTTTAAAGTAACGTCACTTATGTCTTATTGTATTTTTGTTTGTTTTGTTAAATATTTCCTTGTAATATTTTAATTTGACTCTGACTGTTCTCAAGAGTGTTGTGGGCTTCCTGGTTTGAGTCCTCTGGGCTAGGTGCCCACTTTTGGTTCACTAGATCATAGAGTTAAAGCTGCAAGGAGCCTTAAAGGCCATCTAGTCCAACTCTCTTATTTTCCAAATAAGGAAATCCCAATAATACAGAATCTGAATTTATAACCCAAAACTTTTTTTCAACCCACCCCCTCAAAAACCAGCCATCTTATATGTAATATAATATATGCATAATAGTGTGTCAAATATTAAATGTAAAAGAACAATTATAAGATGGTGACTTGTGCTAAGACCTTTTCTTTCTGAACTCCATCAAATATCAGATTAGAAGAATGAGAGTAATTTTTAAAATATTGAATTAAATCTTAAAACAGACCCATTCTAAAGACAGTACCATTTGAAAATACAGAAAATAAAACAAAATCCAACAACTTCTTATCTACCAGCCTTTCCTGTTAACATGGGGTTGGTTAATTAGAGAGAGGTTAAGTTGTGTGTCCAAAGCCACAGGAAGTAAAAGTCAGGATTTGAATCTGAGTCCTCAGACTTTAAGTTAAGAAGATTTTCTACACACAATACTACTCTATTGAATTAGCTTATGTTTAAGGACCCTTGAGGCACATGGTAGAATTCATTGTATTTAGGATAAAGGAATTTAGATTCCAAATCTGGTTCCTTACCCTCTAAGGGTAATTACAGTGATTTTACTTGTAAAATGTGATTTACTCTGAGAACTTCAAGGACCCTTTCAGCTCTTAATCTATGATTCCATTATAATATTCTATAAATCCTATGAAGAGAAGCCAAATGTAAGCAGGGAAAGGGGCAGGGGCGGGGAGGGGGGGCAGAGACAAAAACCATGTGCCAGCATGAGGTAAGAAAGCATGCAAGGGCATATTAGGGAAATTTTCCTCTTATCTGCTGGTATGCAGAAATGTTCCTTACCATAGCTAAGAAGCAGGAAGTTGACTGGTCAGCATTAAGCCAATCTGTCCTCAGGCCAGGGACACCCTAACAAATAACTCAGGTCTTGTGAGCACCTCTGTTCCCTTGTGGATGCTCAAACCTATTCTGTCCTATTTATTGTTGTTATTGAGTCATTTTTCTCCCAGGTCCCACAGCTGATAACTTTAGATTGACTTTAATTTCTTCTCAGTATTGCCGTAGGATCCAATACTTATTTTTTCTCCATAGTTGTCATTTGACTACCTGGCTACCAACCCCATATTAACAGAAAAGGCTGGTAGGTAAGAAGTTATTGGGTTTTATTTTATTTTCTGTATTTTCAAATGGTACTGCCTTTAGAATGGGCCTGTTTTAAGATTCAATTCAATATTTTAAAAAATTACTCTAATTCTTCTAATCTGATATTTGATAGATTTCAGAAAGAAAAGGTCTTAGCACAAGTCACCATCTTATAATTGTTCTTTTATGTTTAATATCTGACAGGTTATTACACCGATGTATAAGATGGCAATTTGGGGGGGGGGGTTAAAAAAAAGTTTTGGATTATAAATTCAGATTCTGTATTATTGGGATTTGGAGCTGGAAGATATTTTAGAGATCATTTAGTCAAATTCCATCATTGTATGGATAAGGAAACTGAGGCTCAGAAAATGAAGTGACTTATGTAGGGTCATATATCTGGTCAGTAGCAAAGCCAGAATTTCAACCCAGCTCCTCTGAATCCCAAAAGAGCACATTTCTCTAATTATTCTATCATTTTTTAGGCAAATATAACAAATGAGTAGAGAGAAAGTCTTGACTGGGCCTGCTGGAATGAGATAATCCACCCCCTGTGGTAGTTTCCTACAGCTCCTTCTCACTCCTTCAGAGCCTCTATACTCATTACTTTTAATTACTAAGTGTGCTTACAGCCCATCACAACAGAGTTCCACAAGTCAGAGGTAAATACAGCAGCTCAATTCAGCTTCCTGTGGTTTTTGTAAATCTGCCAATAAATGCCATCCTGTAAATCCCAACTCATGCTCCCTGAGATCACCGCTGGCTGCACCTTCCCACACCAAGCCCTGGGGTAGCTTCAGAAGGCACCTGCTCTGTGCAGAACACCTTGAGCTCACTGTGCTGAATGGAAGACTTAGCTTAGCTGGGCTGTGACTGTTGAACTGAACATAGAACTCAGGAGTTTGTTTGTTCTTCATATGCGGTTTTTCTTTAGCAGTTTTGCTGTGTAGAGAGAGCCACCATTCTCCCACCACTTGTTAATTAGCATCATTTGATGATATTTCTTTTTCCAAACCATATAGTATGTTCCTGCCAATGAGTCCAGGGTGTGGTGGGTGGAGCAGCATCTGGAAATACTAAATACCTGATGAGGTTAACCTCAACTTTGCCTAGAGCCCTATTTTTTTAAAAAAAAATTCAGGTAAATATGGGGGTCACTCCCAACCTAGGTAGTGTTTTCAAGTCTATTCTTTGTGCTTAGAGACCTAGCAGCATCTGGTAAGCATCCCAGTGAAATAATTTAAAAGAGGGAATCATTGAATACTGAAAGTCTACTCTGTTGCCTCATTGGGTTCTGGACATGACCTTGGGTTGTCAAAAGCTATGCTAGCAGAGAATAAGTCCTAACAATTTCTATCAAGCTGGAAAGGTTTCATTTTGTGTTTGTCATCCAAGAACCAGCCTAGCTATGTGTGTAAATGTTCACCGCCCAGTTGGCCACAAATGATGAGGTTTTGTTTCTGCTTATTTTGGCTCCAGCCAGAACTATAACTATCTATAACTGTGTCTGGGGGAAATTCATTTATAGGTGTGGCACAGAGGATGGTACTGAAATGGGTGTAAACAAGCTGGAAGGGAATAATCACTAGAGCACCCATCCTCACAGCTCCAGGAATTGAAGTGGCAGGAAGAAGGTGGGTCTAAAAGAAATATATCATGATAGCAGAACCCTGGGAATAACATCCAGGAGTAGTTGTGTCCACTGAAAAATATAAGCGGATACACAGAAATGATGGCAACCATGGGGAGGAAGTAGGCTACTCATGTATGTTTCTTAAATAACTAGAAATTATTCATATCTGGATTTTTGTTCTTAGTGTGTCTGAATGAGAAGTATACAATATAGTGGGAAGAGCACAGGACCTGGAGTTATTCCTGGTCTCTATCAAATTGCAACTTTGCCACTTGTTAATTGTGTTTCACTAGAATAATGATACTTAGTATTACCTATCTAACAAAGTGGTTTTTATACTACCTCCCCAGTTCTCTCAGGAGTAATGCTAAGAAGAGTAAATGGTAAAAAATTGAATTCTTCCCAAGTTGAAGGTTAGAAAAAATATGGGAATTTCCTGCCCAGGAAAGGGACAAATTTGTGATTCAAACAATCCAAGATCATTAACCATGTGAGGTTGAAAAAAAATTAGATTTTAAATCACAAACGCTAGATTAGAGATCCAATTTTGCTATCTACTACTTTTGTGACTTTAGGCTAGCCACTTTCAATCTCTAGGACTCAGTTTCCTTGTCTGTAAAATGAAGGGTTTGGATTGGGAGGCTGTTATGATTCTTACAAGGTGCTAAGTCACTGGAATTGATAGGCACTCCAGGAGATTAACAAGACCAGGAGATTCACAAGTCACAAAGAACCCACAATTCCACTCTCACAGGAGGAATCAATTAGAGGAGGAGCCCACAAGAGGAGGCAAGACAGATTCATTCCAACTTTCACCTTTGTCCTGCCTGGAGACATTCAGAAGAAGAGAGGCTGAAGCTGGAAAAGGCAAAGGATGAGCAACAGGAGCTCTTGGAACCAAGGAGAAAGATAGGCCCCTAAGAAAGCTAACCAGCTATTTTGAAGGAGACAATAAAGGACTGAACTTTTAACAGCTGGCTGCATTTGAGGTGAATATTGATCAGAATTGAAACTAAGGCTGTCTCCAGAAGCCCCTCAAGGAATCTGCTCCCAGACAACGATTATATTTTAAAGAAAAGAAGAACATTACAGGAGATTTTTAAGTTTCTCCCAGCATTAAATCTATGAACCTAGAATAAGATTCATGGAACTAAAAAGGTCAGAACAGTTGTTATATCTGACGACAGTCCCATACCAGCATCACAACAAAGTCCAAGGTACTTAGTGAAAGAAGGGGTCTAAGGAATAGGCTGTAATGGTTTGGTACCACAGCAAAATAAACAAATAAGCAAACAAGACATCAAGATTTACAATGGGACACACTCAAATGATCCTTGCTCTCAAGGCACTCTTAATGTCTCTGTTTCTCCTCTCTACTATTGCCTGTCCTTGAGGATTAAAGGATATGCCAATGACATGTAAAATCTTATACTGTGCACAAAAGTGTGCAAAATGTTGAGAAGGATATGCAGGTACATTATCTGTTTTTATTGCTTGTGGTACAGCCATAATTGCAAATGCTTGGATAAAGAATTCAGTGATGACTCAGGCTGTCTCTTTTGCGGATGGTATTGCAAAAGTGAATCCTGAAAATGTGTCTACCACAACATGGATAAAAGACAGGAGACCAAAAGATTTATAATGGATTACATCCATTTGCCAAATTTCATTGGGTTTCAAACCACGAGGGTTCTTCCCTGGAGGCAGTGTAGGAGCATGGAAAGGAAGGCAGGCTGTACAGGCCTTTACTATGCTCCTAGCTTCCTCTCTTGTTATTCCAAATTATAAATGTAAAGTTCAAGTAGCCTGATGATATTTAAAATGAAATTCCTGGGCTTCTTGAAATAAAGGGGTATTGGCCAACATAGTTAGAAGGCTATCTGCCTTTGAATTACCATCAAAAATAGGACCTGGAAGTCCACTATGAGAGTGGACATGCAAAATATAAATCTTACTTGGATGCTCTTTCACTTGCTCTTGAAGTTCCTTAAAGAGCTGATATATATTAGAGGCTACAAATTTTATTTGGGCTGTGGCAATTCTTTGTACCATACCTACTGAATAGGCCTAATCAGATATTATATCTATATATCTCCTGGCTAATAAGTAAGAGCTAGAATGATTGCATACAATTCATTCTGCTGAGTGGACTGAAAAGGAGTTCTGACTATTCTCTTTATAGTTAAGTCACGAGAGTATACAGTGCAAATATTATGTTTGGATGCATCTATAAAGATAGTTGGTCCTTTAAGAGGAACTTTAGAAACCTTTTCATCAAGAATCCATCGCCAATTATGTCATAGTCAGGTTATCTTTAATGGAGACCTGTGTGTAAAATTTGGAACCATAGCTAATAAAATTTGCCACTCTGGGATGGTTTCACAGCACACATTAATTTGTGTATTGGTATAAAAGGTGTATATCTTGTCAGGTTTTGTCCCAGATAACTGTACTGCTCACTTAATGGCCTTTAATAAAATTCTAGCCACAAGCACTGGGTAAGAAGTAAGTCTTTGATCTGGATGTGCTGGGAGGTTCACCCATTCTATCACACTGTCTCCTTGATGAAGGACTGCTGTGAGCGCCTCTTGTGTAGCAAAAACTCATATTTCCAAGAGTTTTTGAGTGACTCTTTCAACTACATTGGATAAAGCCAGTTCAACTTCTCTCAAAGCCTCTTGAGCTTCTTTTGTGAGCTGATGTGATGAGTTTAAAGCACTGTCTCCCTTTAAAATGTCATACAATGGTTGCAATTGATAGATAGCCAAGCCTAACACTGGGCGCATCCATTGGATATCTCCTATCAATTTCTGAAAGTCATTTAAGGTGTTTAGCTTCTCTGTTCTTAAAAAAAGTTTTTGTACTGTAAGCACCTTAGGGTATACTTCATGTCCTAAATATTGAAAAGGAACATGTCTTTGAATTTTTTCTGGGGCTATGTGCAATTTGTAGTTCCTTAGTGTTTCTATGGTCTTTTGTTGACATGCTTCTAACATTTGTTCCTCAGGTGCACATGCCAATATATCATCCATATAATGTAATAACATTACTTTTGGAAATGCTTTTCTTACTGGAGTAAGAGCAGCAGCAACATACATTTGACACATAGTAGGCCTGCTTTTCATTCCCTGTGGCAAAACTGTCCATTCATATCTTTTATAAGGCGCAGCTAAGTTAACGCTGGGCACCGAAAAGGCAAATCTTTTCATATCCTTATCTAGAGGGACAGAATAGAAACAATCCTTAATGTCTATAACCCAAAGAGGCCATTCTCTAGGCAACTGAGTAGGAGATGGAAGTCCAGGCTGAAGAGTTCCCATAATTTCCATCTGTTCATTTACCTTTCTTAAATCAGTCAACATCCTCCAATTTCCAGATTTCTTTCTTACAATAAATATTGAAAAATTCCAAGGACTTAGAGAAGGTTGTAAGTGTCCTTGGTCAAGTTACTCCTGTATTGTGTCTAATAAGGCCTGAATTTTATCGCTACCTAAGGGCTAATGTTCTATCCACACTGGTGTATCAGTTTTCCATTGGATAGGAACAGGTGAAAGTGAAGGCAGGCCTTCAAAGCAGCCCTGCCTAAAAAAACCGAAGCACTCATTTGTAATCCTAACTGTTGTAAGATGCCTCTTCCCCATATATTGATGGGTATTTTTTCAACTATAAAAGGAGTAAAAACTCCTGTTTCACCTTCAAAAGTCCATCTCAAAGGCATAGCACTAACTTCAGCTGCTATTGATCCTCCTACGCTAGACAAGTAGGTGTCTGCTTTAATCTTTGGCCAGTGACTGGGCCAGTTGGCACCTCTAATGAGTATATGATCTGCACCAATGTCTACCAATCCTTCTAATGGTAGGCCATTTATATAGATAGTAAGCATAAGTCGGTCAGCTGTTACAGCTGCTGTCCAGTATATTCCTGGATTTTGTTGCTTGGAGTCAGAATCTGGGTGACTATCACCAGATTGCTTATTAGGAGTCTGTATCAGTAAACCTAATGCTTCTACTTCTCCTGGTTGATAAGTCACACATTGTCTACCTGTATTAGTGACTGGGATATTATCTACACATTCCCCCGTTTCCCACATCTGTGTATGGAGGAACACTATTTTGTACGTACTCTCAGGAGATGAAATGGTCAAGCCTACTATGCCCGGAGTCAAGGGATCCACAGACCAGACAGGGACAGATTTCACCTCTCCAGGGGGTATCTTAGTAGTCCCAGCTACATACAACTCTTTTTCTCCTATCAGATGGCTTCCTGGCTGATTGGTCATGTCTGTGTACTGGACTTCTAGGCATTCTCTGGGTGTAGCATTGGCTGCCATCATGCCCCAAGTATTTTTTTGTTTTGAGCCCTGGGGCTGGGCCCCTCATCCCGTTTCCCTGAATCAGTCTACATTCTGAGGCCCAATGGAAGCCTCTGTTGCATTTTGGACATAGGGTATTGGGTCTTGTTCTCCTACCCTGTTTTTTCACTCTGTCTCTATGCCAACACTGAGCTTTCAGATGCCCTACTTTACCACATTGAAAGCATTGATGAGTCTCTCTGGAAATCCCTTGCCAAAAGGGACCCTGTCTTCCTATGTTGGGATTTTGGGAAGTCTGCATCATAGCCTGGCTATAAAAGGCATTTGTGCCCACTGTGGCACAGCATTTTATGATCTCTTCTAAAGGAACATCCTTGCTTAGTATAATTCTTCTACAAACCTCATTAGCATTTTCTTTAGCAAGTTGCCTTATCAACATGTCTGTTACTGCATTTTCACCATTAGTTCATACAACAGCAGTCTGCTGATGTTCCACAAAATCAGCAAAGAATTCATTTGGCCCTTGTGTTATTTTTGTGAAGGCTTCACCCTTGTCATTTTTATTGGGAAGAGAAGTCCATGCTTTGATAGCAGCAGCAGGAATTTGCCCATAAGCTGCTCAGGGGTAATTAATCTGTACTGAAATTTCTGCATAAGAACCCACACCTGTTAGTTGATCATAGGTGATTGTAGGATTAAGTCTACTATGATTATTTTGTTGGGCTTATATCCTCCAGATCTCACTATATTCAGAAAGCCACAACAAGTTTTGTCCAGGTTCTAAGCATGTCCTTGCTATAGATTTCCAATCCTTAGCAGTTAAGATTTCATAAGCTAAATTCTGTAATAACATTTTAACATAAGCTGATATAGCCCCATAAAGAGTGCAAGCCTTTTTCAGATTTTGAGGATTTCTATATCAAAAGGAGTGTATCTTCTACTTTCTTGACCTGAAGAATTAAATTGTTGTATCACAGGATACATTCCTATTTTCAAATCAGCTAAATCCTGCCCTTCTTCTGTGGCTTTAAGTAGTGCCTTTTGAAATCTAGTCATAGGAGGGGGTGATTATTGGGGGGGAGGTGCTGGTGATATCACTGCCCCTCTTACTACTCCTCCTCCCCTCATCCCAGAAGGTGAAGTTAGTGAGGGCATGTCAAGTACCTGCTCTGGCATAGACAGTGTTGAAGCTGCCTTGTGAGAGCTAAAATCACCATGCCCTGCATCTTTAACTCCTCATGCCCTCCAGTGATATAGCTATTAATCTGTTCATTGTCTTCCTCTTTTTCCTCACACTTACTCATCTGGCTGTTCTTAAAACTTTCCTTTTTTCTATAACATGCAGGGTTCTTTAAGGCCAATTGTATTATGTTGTATATATAGAATGTTTCCTTGGAAATTGAACCAGGACCTTTATCACTGTAGTACTCACATAGTTAATCTCCTACTAGTTTCCAATTATCTGGCCCTATTTCTTCTTCCTTTAAGAACCAAGGGGATGTTTGTTCTAATGTATCCAAGAGTCCAGTGATCTGCTCCCAAGTTACAATTCAGCCTTGTCTCTTGATCAACTTAAGTATGCTTTCTATAGCACCCCCTCAGGGCGGGGGTGGGGGTGGGACTGGGGGAGAATTTCTTCCCAATATCTGCCCCATTTCAGCTAGAAAAGGTTACTAGTTTAGCCCTTAACAAAGTAAGTTCCCTGTTTGTCTATTAAAATACTAACTCTATTTCCTAGTCACTGGGGAGTTCTTCAGTGAAATTAGGGTCCTTGGTCCACATGTTGGGCACCGAATGTGATGACCACATTAGCACTCTGGATACCTTAGAATCAGCCGGTGTCAGGATAAGCAAAAGTTCTTACTCTTTATTCTTGATCTTTAGAGGTAGAAGTGAACAGGATAGATGCAGGAACTCCACAACCTTCCTTCTCTGCGTCTACCACCAAAGTGTCCTGGCTTGTCTTACTCCACCCCCTAATCCCACAATTCTCTGTATACACCAAAAGATTGAACCAGCACAGGATAGTGGGAAGGGCCATTTTCCAAGCATATGCTGATAGAGTATTGTCCAATCGGTAGTTAGCCTTAAGTGCTCAGTTGTCTAACCTCAGTGTATCAGCTCAGAGTTTCAGCCCTTTACATGTATTCAAATACATATACATATAGAAGGACACTGGAAATACCCAGCAAAAAGAAGGCAGTATAATTGTGGGGATCAGGAAAGCTTTCTCAAAGAAAATAGAATTTTAGCTGAGACTTGAAGAAAACCAGGGAAACCAGGAGGCAGAAATGAGGAAGGAGGGAATTCCTGACATGGGGACAGCTAGCAAAAATGCCTGGAATCTGGAGGTAGTGTCATGTCTAGAATAACAAGGCCAGTGTTACTGGATTACTTGTGAAGAAAGGCGTAAGAGATAAAATTGCAGAAGGCTGGAAAGGTAGGATCTGGCTAGGTAATCGTTTGGATTCTAGAGACATAATGTGAACCTAAAGGTAATAGCCACTGGAGTTTACCAAATAAGGGAGTAACATGCTTGTTCAGAGAGAATAATTTGACTAAGTGGAGAAACCAACCCTGTCTTCTAATTCCCTTCTGCTAGAAAGTTTCTAATAATGCCATCTTCTTTGTTGTTACATGGCAAATCCCATTTCCAATAGCAAGAACTGTATATAAACTGGGGCAAATAGTTGTGAGGACCAAATGAGATAGTGCATATAAAGTCAAAAATAAATAGTTAAATTGAGCAATTAGTATCATTATATAAAATGCTATTATAGAAATTATCATATTTTATTGTACATATAACTAATGTGTGCTTTTAAGTCCTGCCTTCAATTAAAATAGATGGAATATTAAGTATTAAGTATTTGAATTAATATATTTTCATTGGGAAGGAAAAGAACTTTGACCTATCTACCCACTCACCTTGCAGGAGTGATTGAACAAATGGAAAGATTCTAAGAAAGACTAGGGAGAGAAGAAAGAAGAAGTTCAGAGTCTAAATGGGAGTAGTAGAATCCTAAAGACTAAAGAAGTCTTAAAAATTCTCAGAATCCTCTGATTTGCCAAACCTGCTCCCTTGACAACAATACAAAAGTGTTAGGAATATAAGTAATATGTTGAAAATTCTTCTCAAGTCCTTCCTTTTTATGAGAGGAAGAAAGGGATTAAAGGCTAATGGCCAGGGCCACTAGGCTGAGGCAAGTCAGCAATGGAAGTCCAGCAGCAAAAGAAGGACTTGACATGTCAAGGCCAAAGAATCAAGCAGAAAACCAAGAAGCAGACAGAGCAATCAAACTTGGATTGAGTTAAAACTGGGACAGGAAGGAAACCAGGATCCAGACAGAAGTACACAAATTGAAGTCACCAAGAAGAGAGGTTGCTGCTACAAGGCAGACTGAGAGGTGAACTTTTTCTTCCCTTCTCCAAGCCCAAGCACAGTAATTTTATTTTAATCCATCTTCCACATAGCTGCCAAAGTAATTTTTAAAGTGTCAATTTGAGCATATCACTCCCCTCTTCAATAAAGTCCAGTGGCTCCCTATTGCTTCTAAGATCAAATACAATTCTGTTTGGCATCTAAAACCCTTCTTACATTTCCAAGATTATTATATTATTGCTTCTTTTCTCCCAATAAGCTCTATCCTTTTAAACATTTTTATAAATGACTGGATATTATCTTTATCAAATTTGTAGATGGCATAAGGCAAAAGGCTAAGAGGGAAAACGATGAAAAATCAAAATGGAAAGTTTGAATATTAAATGAATTTGAATAGGGATAAGAGCAAAGGAATGTTGTAGAGAGAATTCTTGTTGAGGTAAGAGTTGTAGTCAATCATCATTAAGGTCTCTTCCAACTCTGAAATAAGAGATTCTTTGATTCCATGGGTTGAAACAGGTTAAATCAGAAGAAGAGCCAAGAAGATTTAGCCAAATGCTAGAATGGGCCAAAAATGTCACAGGAATAGGTTAGGTGTAAGAACTTGGAATCTTCATGAGAGATGATAACATGTGTTTTGGTCTAATGTCCTTTTATCAGAAGGCAACCATATTCTTCCCCTGCTTCTTAACTAACCTTACAGAAACTGGGCTATATGCCAGGGGCAGCTGAAGCTTATCCGAAATACAGGCTTTAAGAGGTGTGGTTACACAGCAATTTATCTGACAGAGATGGGGGGTTTTAGGGAACCATAAGCCTAGCAATCTACTATGGCCATCTAAAACGTGAAAGCCTCAGGCTGCATTAAGAAGGATACAGTATCTAGGATTTGGGAAGTGGTGTCTCTAGTATACTTTGCTCTAGTCTAACTTCATCTGAAATATTGTGTCTAGTTCTGGATGCTACATTTGCAAAGATATTGCTATAATGAAGAGAATTCAGAGAAGGATAGGTAGAAGGTTTTGGGATCATGCTATTAGAAAATTCAGTTGAAGAAATTGGGCATGTTTAGCTTGGAGAAGAGAGAAAAAAAGCTTAGTGGTGGTATCGTAGCTATTTGTAAATATGTGAAAGATTGTCATATGGAAAAGGAATTAGATTTCTTTCAGGTGACCTCAGAAAAATGAGTGAAATTTCAAAGGTAGATCTAAGCTTGGTCTCAGGAAAAACCAAAAATTAAAGCTATCCAAAAGGCAGAATGGGATGTTTCATTTTGTAGGTTTCTCATTACCATGGATGGCCACTTGTCCAGAATGTTTTAGAGAGGATTCTTATTCAAGTATAAGCTCTTTTCAGTCACTACTGGGAGTACCCCTGTCCCTGCCTCTAACTCTGAGATTTTGTGCTTCCTTGATTTCATGAGTAGAAGCAGGAGTAAACAATCAGGAGGTGAGCTGAAAGGAGAACCAAGAGCTATCCTAGATAAAAGTACTGAGAGAGGAACTCAAGTGCAAGCATTTGAGTTGATTATGTGAATTGACACATTGCCATGCACAGCATGTGTTCTGGTATGGCTTTCCTTATCAGGAAGCAGCCATACTGCCCCCCTTGCTCCTTAGAGGGACCAACCTGCCAGAAACTGGGATATGTGCCAGGTCCAGCAAAGGCTTAGCAGCTCTTTGTAGGTAAGATAGACTGGAAAGGCTAGTGGCTCTAAAAATTCTTGAGCAAAGAAGTCTTTTCTCCATTGTCACTAATTCCAAGAAACTCCCCTCCAACTTCTTTTTCATTTGCCATAGTACTTTGATCCTAATTTAATGCTTAATAGTTTGGGTTAAATATAGATTTATTCCAGACCAAGACCCTGAATTTGACTTGTTAATACTCCTCTCCATTTTCTCCTCAGTACTTCTCATTCTTGTTTCCTTCCCACTAATTAGTTGAGAAACATTTTTAAAATATCTACTATGTCTGAGACACTGTGCTGTGTACCGGACAAAAAAATGTGAAACACATTAACAATAAAGGACAAATTTACTGTCTCGAGTGTAATTTTAAAATGAGATATCTCACTCCACACTCCAATCTGTAGCAATGGTCCAACATAACAAAATGAATCCAAATAATGTTTATTGGCAATGGGAAAGGATACACAAATGCCCTTCTTTACTTGAGGGAATTGGTGTCCAAAGAGACAAGATTAGTCATTGGCAATCAAAGCACTGTCCCTCTTGGACAGTCCTGGTATTATGCTGAGTGCTTTCTGCCCTTCTTTTTCTGAACTTCATGCTGACCTATTACCCTTTTGTCTCCTCTTGTCATTACGACATGACCCTTCCTCATTTCAAGATGTTTTCATAATATTTTGTAATTTCCGGGCTTAGAGCTTACTTTGTATGTTTGTTCTACATTTTAGAGTGGTTTCTTCCGGATGACTTAGAATAGAGACACCTTAATTCTACCAGGAATATTCATTCAAATCTTTCAAGATAAGTTACTTCTGGAATAGCCTCATATCTGACCTCAGACTTATACTCTCATTAGCCATCAGTTTCTCCTTTCATAATTTTTCCTTGCCTTAATATTTCCCTAATTTTCTTTAAATTTTTAAAATTTATGAAACAAAACAATTATTTCTATAACAGAGTATAATTTAAAAAATGATTGCACATGAAACTGTAAATCTATTATACACTACTGTTATCTTTTCCTAATTTCTAAAGTCTTCCTTTGATTTGCCTTTCATATGATTTCTAATCCTGTCAGAGTAGGTGGAAGCCGGGAGTGAGAAGGGTTAGATCAGTTTTTAGTTCAACAGTAACACTGCTACCTTTATTATCAGCAGAAAAGATATTTTCATACAAAGAGAGATTTCAAGTAGCACTTTGCATGAAGTGTTTCCCCCCAAGAACCAATGAAAAATGAAAAGAAGACAATGTAGCCCAGTGGAAAGAACACTTGATTTGAAGTTTAAAAAAACGCACAATTTTTAAGTCCAAATTTTGCTTTAAAACTTTAAGCAAATCACTTAACCTTTCGAGTCTGTTTAAATTGTAAAGTTAATAAGTTGGACTACGGGGCCAGATTCAATACTGTTCAGGAGCAAGGCAATATAAATTCTTGAAATACAGGTGTAACTGCTAACCCTAAGATCTCTATGAAATATATCTTACAAATGAAAGCAATGAATAGTATTCAGCCAGTAACTGGACTTTTACTTCAAGCCACTTACCTATAGGTTTATATGTAAGAGCAGTGATCCCAGATTAGTTGGAAGAATACTGGACACAATGTAGTATATTTGTATTGAAGATGGAATTGGTACCAGATAAAAAAAGATGGTTCCAAAGACCAAAGACTCATCACGATATATATATCTATATATATGCAGTCATGTAGGGAAGCTGATTCTTCAACATGTCCCAGATTTTCAGCTTGCTTCTGCAGAAAATGCTAGAAGGTATCTCTGTGGGTGAGATCAGGTCCTCTATCAGCTTTAAGCTGTCTCTTTCAACTTTAAAATTCTGTAGTTTTTTTGAATACCAGTTCTATCAATTTCTAATCACTTAGTAGTTCTGACCCTGAGTTTTTCCATCTATAAAATATGAATAATAATACTTATACTATGTCTTATATGATTTCTGTGAATATCAAATAAGATAGTGTAGATAAAAGCATTTTATAACAACAAAAGAATGGATTTTTTAGTAATGTATTGAGCTATTATTTGCAAAGCTTGTTTAAAGGCTCCTGTCAATTCTATTTACTTTGTAAAATGTTTCTCTTTTCTTATTGATTAGAATGTAACTTCCTCTGGGCTCAAAAAGTTATCAAACTGTGCATACCCTTTGATCCAGCAGTGTTTCTACTACTACCCCAAAGAGATTCTAAAAAAGGGAAAGGGACCTGTATGTGCCAAAATGTTTGTGGCAGCCCTGTTTGTAGAGGCTAGAAGCTGGAAAATGAATGGATGCCCATCAATTGGAGAATGGCTGGGTAAATTGTGGTTTATGAATGTTATGGAATATTATTGTTCTGTAAGAAACAACCAATGGGATGATTTCAGAGAGGCTTAGAGAGACCTACATGAAGTGATGCTGAGTGAAATGAGTAGAACCAGGAGATCATTATACACAGCAACAACAAGATTATACAATGATCAATTCTGATGGACGTGGCTCTTCTCAACAATGAGATGATTCAAACCAGTTCCACTTGTTCAGTGATGAAGAGAGTCATCTACTTCCTAGAGAGAACCGTGGGAACTGAATGTGGAACACAACATAGCATTCTCACTCTTTCTGTTGTTGTTGCACTTTGTTTTTTTTCTCAGTTTTTTTTTTCCTTCTTGTGCAGCAAGATAATTGTATAAATATGTATACATATATTTGATTTAATATATATTTTCCCATATTTAGTATGTATTGGACTACCTGCTATCTAGGGGAGGGAGTGGGGAAAGGAGAGGAAAATTTGGAACAGAAGGTTTTGTAAAGGTCATGCATGTCAAATTACCCATGCATGTTATGTAAATAAAAAACTTCAATTAAAAAAAAAAAAGAATGTAACTTCCTTAAGGGCAAGCATTCCTTTATTTTCTCTTTTCTTGCTATAATCACTAGTTTAATATTCTGGAAACCTTGTGTGGGAAGGGGCCTCAGAGTTTATGAGATCATAAAATAAAAGATTTATGTGGAAAGGATTGTGGAGGAGATAAGGACTGACACCTTTCCCCAAATCCAAATTCTCCTCCAAAACATCTTAACAAGTGGTCATCCCACATCTACTTAAACACCTCCAAAAATGAAGAATTCAATCAAAGCAGTTGTTGCATTTGGGGATCATTCTAGAGATAGTACATGGGTGATTTAAATTGGCTTACGGGTCTAATTAATAACTGTATCACTGTCACTAGCATAGTCACACACACTACTTAAGATTGAAATTTTAGTGGTTAGTCCTTTGATTTTGTCCATTAGATGAAAGATGGAAATTCAGAATGAAATAAAGACAGGAGGGAAGGTCAAAGTTTATCCTCTGGTTAGTGTTGTTATAGCAACTCTTTTGGAGCCATGTTTATATAAACAGAAGAGAGAGCAGGAGGAAATGTCGATCTTGATCTAATCTCAGCTACTGCTGGTTGTTTTTCTTCTCCTTTCTTCATCCTGTACTATTTCACTTTGGAGGGAGTGGAGATTTCATATTTTTCATTAACTGTCAATTAATTAAAAGCTCAAAACAATGTGCAAATATATGACATTGTCATCACTGCTATTCTTTCCCATCTTGTCCTCTCCTGCCTGGGTACTTTTGTTCATAGTCACCCATAAATGTAATGGATTTTCCCAAGTACCCCAATATCCAAATGTTTAAATCCTTCTGCTCCTTTGTAGGATCATAGAAGTCAGAGTTAGAAGTTGTTTTATAGATAAGAAAACCGACAAGTGATTTACTCAAGATCACGCAGGTAGCAGAGCTGGAATTTTAATTTGGGTTTTATGACTCAAAATCTAGAACTTTACACTGTGCTACAGCTAGTTTCAGCATCACCTCCTCCAGGAAGTCTCATACCCCTACTTCCCAGTGGAGGGGATCTTTACTTTTCAAAACTTCCTTTTGCTCTCACATTCCTATTTGTATTTGAGTTTAAATAACCCTAGTTCATATTTATATAATGTTTCACAAACTGTTATCTTCACAAGCCTGAGACAGATAGTGCAAGTTTAATTATCCTATTTTAAAGAGGAGGAAACAAAGTTTTAGAAGTGTTTAATAAATTTATCCAGAATTAACACAGGTTGTAAATAGTGGAACTGATATTTGAACCCTGGAGGAAGGGCTTTCTGTCTTCTTGAGTCAGCAATAACCTGGTTAATGGAAATAAGAACTGCTCCATCCCTCCTGGGTCTGACAATGAGCCCCTAACTGACCATTAACTTTCTGCCACCTAATTTTGAATGCTTAACTATGTAAGCAGACATGTAAGGAAATGTGTTATAAAGGAAGAAATGACAGTAGTTAAATCAGTCATACATGGTAGTGAGTAATGGGAATGTTGAATGTCTTATACCAGGTGACAGAAATATATAGAGCACTAAGGCCCCTGCCCTAAAGTAACTTATAATAAGTAATTCTGTCAATTATTTATTAAGCCTCTTCTATGTTAGATTTTGTGCTAAGTGATGGGAATACAAAAAAAAAAAAAAAGATGAGAGTGGGAGGGGGGAGAAAGAGACAGACAGAGCGACAGAGACAGAGAGACAGAGACAAAGGGGGAGAGGGCAGAGAAAGAGAAACAGAGGGGGAGAGAGCAGAGAGAGACAGACAGAGGGGGAGAGAACAGAGACAGACAGACAGAGGGCGAGAGAGCAGAGACAGACAGAGGGCGAGAGAGGAGAGAGAGAGAGAGAGAGAGAGAGGGCGAGAGAGGAGAGACAGAGAGAGAGAGAGAGAGAGAGAGAGGGCGAGAGAGAGAGAGAGAGAGAGAAAGAGAAAGAGAGAGAGAGGAAGAGATAGAGAAGGAGGAGGAAGAGGAGGAAAGGAGGGAGAAACACAGAGAGAGACAGACAGACAGATAGAGAAGAGGAGGGAGGGAGAGAGAAAAAGGGAGAGAAAGAGGGAAGGAGGGAGAGAGAGAAAGGAAAGAGGAAGGAAGGGTGGGATAAGAAGGGAGCAAGAAGGGAGAGGAATTCCATGATCTCAAGGACCTCAATGATGCTTGATGATCTCTAATAAAATCTTAGAAGGAAGGTACAAATAATAAGGAAAACAGGAAAAGGCTTTGTGGTAAAAGTGGGATTTAAGTCTCAAACTAAATCAGGGAGACCAGAAGGTCGAGATGAAGAGGGAGATAGTTCCAGTCATGGGGAACAAGTAGTAAAAATGCCCACAATCAGGAGTTGGAATTTCTAGTACAATGCGACATTGGAAAGCAGAGTGTAAGAAGACTGAAAAAGTGGGAAGGGGCTAAATATAAAGAGAGCTTTATAAGCCAAATAGAATTTTATACTTGATCCTAGAGGCAATAAGGAACAGCTGGAATTGATTAATTGGGGTTTGGTCAGACTCCAGCCCTCGGAAGATCAGTCTGACAGGTGAGTGGAGGATACACTGGAGTAAAGAGGGAGAGATCTGAGACAAGGATACTAACAAACAAGTTACCAAAGCAGTTCAGGCGTGAGGTGATGAGGGTCTACTCTAAAAGCTTGTGGCAATGCCAAAGAAGAAAATGAGGCATAAAAGAGAAATATTATAAAGGTAGAAATGATATATGTGTGTATGTATGTGTATATTTGGAAATGTATATGTATATATACACACACTTTCCCCAAAAATATACACTATATTATATTCGAGCTAGAAGGGACTAGAGATTATCTTCTACAATCTTCTCATTTTATGGACAAAGAAAACTAAAGGTCTGAGTTATAAACCAACAGATGACAAGGCAGCAGATGCTAAGTGCCCAGGGGGTAACAGATTATAAATGCATAGAGGAATTCGGAGGAGGGAGAGATTACTGTGGTCTGGACTAGTACCAGAAAGCCACTCCATGAAGCTTTTCCTAATCTCAACATATCGGAAATTATTTTATCATCCTTCCACTCCAAACAGTACTCATAAAGGCAATTTTTTCATAATATGGGTTGGACTAGACAAATCTCTTAGACCTCTTCAGAGTCCTCTGATATTGTATCTCTTCATTCACTGATTTTCTATTTGCTATTATAGCTAGGTTCCACTTGGTATAACGAATGAATTCCCTAAACTTTTCCCCTTATATGAATTTGCATTGCACATTTTCATTGGACTGGAGTTATATTTGACAGAATTATAATTTTGAATAGTGTGAATTTGAATAAATGTGACCACTTGAGAAGATGCATTGTTTACACTAATTGAGAGCTGGCTGGACTGTTATTTGTATACATATTTTATCTTTCCTACTAGCTAGAAAAGCCTGTCATTTATGCATGCATGTATGTGTACATTTAATACCCTTTCGTTAGTAGAGGAAGCCATGCAATAGTTGATAGAGTTATTGTTGTTTAGTCGTGTGTCTAAGTCTTCATGACCATATTTGGAGTTGTTTTGGCAAAGATTCTGATGTGATTTGCCATTTCCTTCTCCAATTCATTTTATAGTGAGGAAACTGAAGCAAACAGGGTGAAATGACTTGCCCAAGATCACACAGTTAGTAAGTGTCTGAGGCCAGGTTTAAATTCAGGAAGATGAGTTTTCTTGACTCCAGGCCCAGCACTCTATCCACTGAGCCACATATCTAAACAATGGATAGAGAGATGACTCCAAAGCCAGGATACCTGTATTCAAGTTTTGCCTCTGATATATACGGGATATTTGGCCCTAGGCAAATCACTCAATTTTTCAGTATCCTAGCAGCTCTAAGGAAGAAAAGAGGCCCTGCATTGGTAGCAGTTAGCTTCCAGTACACTGTACTATATATAGCACAAGCTTTATATATATATATATCTAATTAATTGATATATATATATATATTAATTGAATTAAATTAGTTGAACACATGGAAATTTTTCTGTATTTTTACAGAAAAAAATAGGCTAAGCAGTGAGGAGGAAAAAATATCTTTCTTAAGCTACAACAACTCATAGAGCTATCCCTTAAAATCATTTATAGGAGCTTGGGATTTTCAACTAGGAGAGACCTGAGAGATGATTTAGTCCAACATTTTAATTTCACAGATGGGGAAATTGAAGCCCAGAGAAATTTAGTGTAGCATAGGAGAAGCAGCCCCGAATTTAGAGTTAAAAACCTAGATCTGAATCTCCACTCTCATTTACTAGTTATCTAATACAGGACAAATTATGTGATCTAAGTGAATCAATTTTCCTTTCAATAAAATTGGGATAGTATTACTTGAGTAAGGATTTAGAAAAGGAGAGTGAGTAGGAGAGAAATAAAAAAGAGCACATTGCCATAAAACCTAAGAGGGGTTGGATAGTGTCTAATATTATAAAGAAATCAAGAAAAGATTATGAATAACTATGGAAGGGACAATTTCAGTTAACTGATGAGATCAGAAGAATAAAGCAGGCAGGCTGGTGGCATAATGACTAAAATATGCTGGTCATGGGTTCAGGAAAACCTGAGTTCAAATTTTGCCTTAAACACTTTAATAGTGCATACCCTTTGATCCAGCAGTGCTACTATTGGGCTTATATCCCAAAGAGATACTAAAGAAGGGAAAGGGATCTGTATGTGCCAAAATGTTTGTGGCAGCCCTGTTTGTAGTGGCCAGAAACTGGAAATTGAATGGAAGCCCATCAATTGGAGAATGGCTGAATAAATTGTGGTATATGAATGTTATGGAATATTATTGTTATGACCAGCAGGATGATTTCAGAAAGGCCTGGAGAGACTTACATGAAACTGATGCTGAGTGAAACGAGCAGGGCCAGGAGATCATTATATACCTCAACAACAATACTATATGATGATCGATTCTGATGGACCTGGCCATCTTCAGCAACGAGATGAACCAAATCAGTTCCAATGGAGCAGTAATGAACTGAACCAGCTTCACTCAGTGAAAGAACTCTGGGAGATGACTAAGAACTATTACATAGAATTCCCAATTCCTCTATTTTTGTCTGCCTGCATTTTTGATTTCCTTCACAGGCTAATAGTACACTATTTCAAAGTCTGATTCTTTTTGTACAGAGAAATAACTGTTAAGACATGTATACGTATATTGTATTTAACTTATACTTTAACATATTTAACATGTATTGATCAACCTGCCATCTGAGGGGGTGGGGGAAGGAGGGGAAAAATTGGAACAAAAGGTTTGGCAATTGTCAATGCTGTAAAATTACCCATGCATGTATCTTATAAATAAAAAGCTATGATAATAATAAAAAAAACCACTTTAATATCTGTGTGATTCTGTGCAAATCACTCTGTCTTCTTCGGGCTCCTCATCTGCAAAATGATGATAATTATAACCTTACCTCCCAAGGTTGTTGTGAGAATCAAATTTTTAAAATTTGTAAAGCTATTTGCAAACATTAACGTACTATATTAATGCTAACTACTAAAGCAGAAGCAACATGTGTAGAAGGCTGTTTTTTAAGAGTCTGCGAAAGGGAGGAATTTGCTACTGTAATAAAATAAACCTTACAACAAATTTAATCTGTTAAAAAAGAAATGACCTTGCACTCCTCCCTGGCAGGATGATGGTGAGGAAAACACTTCTGGCAGTACTCCTCCTCACCGTTTTTGACAGCTTCAAGCCCACTTGCCTTGGAGTTTAAACATATGCTTTCCATTTAGCAAAGGAGGCAACTAAAGCAGGAAAGGAAATGTCATTAGCAGTCATATAGTAATTGACAGAAGTGGTAGAACAGGGTCAAAGTGACCCAATTAAAAATAATGCGAATTTATAGTCTGAATTTCCATAGGCTCATTACAGTAGGAACTCCCATTTCTTTTTTTATTTTAAAAAGCTTTTTATTTTCAAAACATATGCATAGATAATTTTCAACATTCACCATTGCAAAACCTGTGTTCCAAATTTTTTCTCCCTCCCTTTCCTCCACCTCCTCCCCTAGATGGCAAGTTGTACTAAACATGTGCAATTCTTCTATATATATTTCCACAATCATCATGCTACACAAGAAAAATCATATCAAAAAGGAAAAAAGTGAGAAACAAAATGCAAGCAAACAACAACAAAAAGAGTGAAAATACTATGTTTTTATCCACATTCAGTCCCCACTCTCCTCTCTCTGGATGCAGATGGCTCTCTCCATCACAAGATGATTGGAATTGGCCTGAATTACCTTGCTGTTGAAAAGAGCCAAGTTCATTACAAGTGATCATTGTATAAGGAACTCCCATTTCTGTCATACCTCGGATTATCACAGAATCTCACAGTTGGAAAGCACCCTGGAAGCCACCCAGTCTAGAAAGAAGAGTCTTCATCAAGAACATAAAATCTGAAATGGAATTCTGTAATTTTAGTGACCCAGTGATTAGAGCTCTGAACCTGGAATCAGAAAGACCTGAGTTCAAATATGGCTCTCAGATACTTACTTACTGAATGATGCTAAACAAGTCACTTAATCTTTGTTTGCCTCTGTTTCCTCATCATATACCAAACAGGTATAATGATAACATCCAACTTCTTTGAGTTGTCATGAGGATTAAATGAGACAATAATTGTAAAGCTCTTAGCATAGTGCCCAGTATATAGTGAGTGTTATATAAATTTCAGCTATCCATTAGATTGTAAGTTCCTTGAGGACAGGGGCTTTCTTTGCTTCTTTTTTGTATTTCTAATGCCTAGTATCATGCTGACAACATATTAGGCATTTAATAAATCTTTATTGATGGGCTGATAGACCAAGCATGCCCATTTTTGCGGAGTTGGGGAACAGTGTCATTGATATATTGATTAGTTTTGTAAACTGCTTTTCCTTCCCATTCTCTATCTTTTTTTAAAAAAATGTTCAATATAAGGAATAGCTCATTGGAAAGGAAAGGGGAGAGGGATATATTTGCAAAAGAAGATGATATAAAAACAAAGAATAATAATAAAAATTAAATAAAGGAGAAAGAGAGAGAAAGAAAAAGGAGAGAAAGAGAAACAGAAAGAAAAGGGAGGAAGGGAGAGAGAAAGATGGGAAGAAAGTAGAGAAGGAGGAAAAGAGAGGGAGGAAGGAAGAAAGGGAGAGCGGGAGGAAGGAAGGGAGGAAGAAGGGAAAAAAAGAAAGGAAGAACTTTTTCTAGAATAAAATCACCAAATTCTCATCCAGATTTGCTTGAAGACCTCCAGTGAGAGGAAATCCACCACTTCCCAAGCCTGCCTATAGTTTCCCAAACAACAAGCTTAAACCTATGTCTCTGCAACTTCCACCCATTACTTCTAGCTCTGCCTTTTGGAGCCAAGCTGAACAAATCTAATAGCTTTTACACATGAGAAGCCTTCAAATATTTGAATATAGTAATCCTCTCCTTGCTAAGTTTTCTCTTCTTCAGCCTAAATATCTCTGGTTTCTCCAATTGATCTCTACAGGACATGGTTTTGAAGTCCTGAGACATTCTCTTTTCTATCTGTTCTTTAGCAAATTCTTTCCCCAATGTGGTATCCCAAACCAAATACAAAACCCAAAATGGTACCCAAAACCAAATGCTTCATATCTAGCAGAGTACAGAAAATCCCTTACCTCCCACATTTTGGATACTAGGTTCCTCTTAATGCAAACCAATATTTTCTTAGTTTTTTTTTTTCCCACTGCCATATTACTTTTTAAATTCATATTGAATTTGCAGTCCATGAAAACTTCCTAGACCTTTCCTGTATCTAGTGCCATTTAGTCACACTCCCCTGTCTTATATTTGTGAAGTTGATTTCTTGAAACCAAGTTCAAGACTTTATATTTAGTCTCTTGTGAATTTAATCTTATTAGATTCAGTTGATCTAGATTAGATATTACTAGTTGAGATTTTTTTCAGTCCTGTTATTGAATATACTGTCTGTCATTTACATACCAATTATGTAAACTATATTTTTTTTGTCTGAGTTTATTGATATGAATGTTAAATAACAGAAAGGCAAGGACATATTCCTGGGACACTCCACCAGAAACTCCTTGAGAAACTACTCCTTGAGATCTAGTAATCAACCAGCTCTGAATCCACCTAACCCACTCTAGGTTTACAACCACTCTGTGAAGTACAGAATTCAAATATCTGCAGTAGGTCAAACAACAGGGTCACTCAGAAAGTGTCAAAATAATTCAAACTCAGATTTTTTGACTTCAGGTCCAGTGCTCTTTCCATTCCTAATCCCCTAAGAGATAATTCCCTAATCTGCTGTCTATATGTCATATCTATCCCTTTCTTCATGTTGCTTTGGTCTTCACATAGTGTAAATTCCAAGAAAGAAAGAAATAATCTTTTGTGAGTTTCCTGGTTTGGCACAGAAAAAAATGAGATCTGGTGGAAAAAGCAACAGTTCTGGCTCTTAAGTCAGGGTACTAGGGTTCCAACCTTATGTCTGATGCTTTCTATTTGTGTGACTTTGTCTTTTTAATATATATATATATACACACACATACATGCATATATATATATATATATATATATATATATATATATATTACACATTTTTTTCAAGGAAATTGGGGTTAAATGACTTGCCCAGGGTCATCCAGCTAGGAAGTATTAAGTGTCTGAGGATATATTTGAACTTGGGACCTCCTGACTCCAAGGCTGATGCTCTATCCACTGTACCATTTAGCTGCTCCAGATCTATATGACTTTGGATAAATAATTTAACTTGCTTGAAAGTAATGAGTGGTACTAAGTAACCTCTGAAGTCCCTTCCAGTTCTAATTATGATCTCATCAAGAGCTTCAGATTGGAAAGTTTTCAGAAGAGTTTAATTGTGTGTCAGCCATAGAACAAGAAGACTCCTTTCTTTCTTCTGTTTCCTCCAAATTCCTTAATTCCCTTTAAAGCTATTCTAGCACTTGTCCAGGATGTTAATGTAGCATTTAACACAATAAATGGCACATAGAAGGTGCTTGATAACTGTTTGTTGATTGATTATTGATTAACATAGAGACATGGATATTAGCTATTAGATCCTCCATAGCAGATTGTGACTTGGAGCTGGTTGATATGGTGATGTGATGGGAACACTTTTCTCTTCACTTATATCCTAGAGACTAATTACTTTTTAAGGCACACAATCAGGAAAAATAGCTCAGCAGCCTGTCATAGGATGAGAAGAGTTAATAATTAGAAGGAATCTGCAAAGTCATTTCACAGATGAGAAAATTAAGACCCAAAGAGATGGAATCATTTGACTTAGGTCTCATAAGTAGCAATAGTTGGGATTCCTTCTTAGATCTCTTTTCAGAATTGTTACACCATAGCAGAGTGTAAGCTCTCTGAGAGGAAGGGTTGTTCAATACTTACATCTCTATACTTACAGTACAGATGTAGACACTTAATAAATGCATGTTGTTTGATTGGCCATATTGCCAATATTGAAATCTCCTAGAAAAATGGGAAAACTACAAAATAAACAGTTTCTAAGCTGGACTTGGGGTCCAAAACCCTGGGTCATCAAAGGAGCTGAGCATTGGAGGTACTCCACCCTGGCACATTCAGTTGACAACAAAGTGCATGAGCTGAAAAAAACAAAGGCCTTCTGTCAGAGAGACTATCCGCTTTGTATTCTGAACATTCTAGGCTTTTGTGTGCTGTCGGCTGACTGTTTATGGATGAGTGGATGGTTTTGGCAGGGGCACAGCTCTAAAACTGTGTAAGCCCATATTGAGACAATAATGCATTGTGACTTCAGGGAGTCACAGAACCTAGTTCAAATCCTGGTTTTGCTACTTCATTAATTCATCCAGTAAATGTTTATTAAGAGGCAGCAGTGTTTAAAACACTGTGCTAGGCCATAAAGGAGATGCAAAGTTCCTGCCTTTTTGGAGCTTACAATCTAATGAGGAATAAGGCCTTGTAGAGGGCTGAAACTCTGTATGATTGATTTCAACAAGGTGTTTAACTCAGTGGAATTGATAAGACAATGGTTATCTAATTTAGCATGGTGATTAACAGTTCTCTAGTTCAATATGATTGAATTAATCTTATCATAAATAATGGTTTCCTAGTGATATAATGATTGGCTTATACTCAGTATGATGAATGGATTTAATTGTAATAGAATATTTAAGAGGTCAGAGTCAGACCTAGAGACAGACTGGAACAGACTTGGGTAAGACAGAGGACTGGAGGCTGGAGCACAAGCTCTTAGACTGAGACAAACTTCAAGACAGAGACCGTGGTGGTGGTCTTCCTGCCTCCCCCACAGAAACCAAGACACATTCCGGAGGACCTCCAGAAAGCTAGACAGGCCCCAGGAGACAGAAGAAGGAGATAATAAAGAATTTGGACTTTATCCCTGGCTGTTCTCATGGTGATTACTCTACTGAGCCAAAGGCTGGTCCAGAGACCTCCAGAAAACCCACGAGAACATTACTATGCAATGCAACAAATATCTGTTAGGGCACAATGTAGTCCAACCAACAATTATTAGTGTCAGCTGATGTAGCTTTAAGATGCTTTTTTAGCTATCTGATCTTGGGCAAGTCCCCACCTCTGTCTACCTCAATTTTCTTATCTTAAAAATGGAGATAATAATATCACTTACTTTCCAGGGTTTTTTGAGGATAAAATGAGATAAATTTTAAAAGTACAAAAGAACTATTTGCTATTATGTTGTTGCTGTTGTTGTGTGATCAAGTACAGAGCAATGTGATAGCTAATAGGGGAGATACAAAGATTAGAAACTATCCTCTGCCTTAATAAGACACTACCTGTATTTCCTTCCCCCATATTAGTTCTCAGTTTTTCATTTGTAAAATGAGGAAATTAGGTAAAATACATGGTCTCTAAAGTTCTTTTCTGATAGAATAAATTGTTTAATTTCTCCAGTCTTTGAATTCCTCACCTATCAAATGAAAGGGTGGAACTCTGAGATTCCTTCCAGCTCTAAATCCATCATCTCTGATCTGAGAGCTATCTCAGAAGTCAGCAACTTAGCAAAGAGAGGGCACAGACAGTAAGCTTAAAAATGGAAACAAGGTACGTGAGTAGATTGTTTTAAGACACAGAATATAGGCAGCAGAAAATGTCATTGCCTATATAATTCTCTACATAACATTTTTATTTCAGAAATGAGCTTTAGAAAGGAATAAGGACTATCTCTCTAATGTGAAATGACTTCAATCCTATCTGATGTTGCTCAAGGTACTAGTTTTTCTGTGTTTCTTAATTCCAGGAATTTGAAGATTGTTAGAATCCTTACAAAGTGATGTCAGTTGCCTAATTTAGCATGGTACTTGGCAAATTCTCTAGCTCACTAATGTATTTAAGTACTCATTGGAGTTCACATTTTTGGAGATTCACAAATCAGTATTCAGTATGAGATTCACAAGTCAGAAACCCACAATTCCACTCTCAGAGGAACCTTTGAGTTCACACCTCTAAAAGAAGCATAAAAAGGAGCTGAGTTAGTGAAGTGAGTCACTTCAGAAGAAGCCCACTCTCGGAGGTGGAACCAGATTCATTCATCCCATCTCACACCACCGTGGTGGCTGGCCTCTTGCACTTCCCCCACTGAGACCAAGGCTGGTCTGAAAGGCTCTCTAGAAAGCTGCCCAGCCCCAGGCAAGGAGACAAGACTCAGAAGGAGAAAATAAACATTTGGATTTTAGTCAGCTGGCTGTATTTGGAGTGATTATTACCTTGAACTGAAACTAAGGCTGCCTCCAGAGAACCTCCCCCAAGAAACCTGCTCCCAGAGAGAACCATTATATTATATAAAAGAAGAGAACACCAGAAGATGGCTTCAAATCCCTGACAAAAAGTGACATATATTTATATAGACATACATAGTACTTTAAAGTTTTTAAAGCACTTTTCATATATTATTTCACTTGAGCCTTCCAACAGGAGCAGGCTGGATTCTTAACCTGGGATTTTATTTTTTTCTTTTAAATATTTTGATAATTGTATTTTTATGTGGCTAAGTGACATAGTGGATGGAACACCAGGCTTGAAATCAGGAAGATTCATCTTCCTGAGTTCAAATCTGACCTGAGAGACTTACTAGCCATGTGCTCTGGACAAGTCATGTAACCTCAGCTGTAAAATGAGCTGATGAAAGAAATGGCAAATCACTCTACTATTTTTGCTAAGAAAATTCCAAATACAGTCACAAACAGTTGAATACAACTGAACAAGAAAATTATATTCCATTATAATTTTTTCCTTTGTAATCCTATGCATTTTATTTTATGCATTTAAAAATATTTTTCTGAGAAGGTGTGAGTATCATGAAACTACCAAAAAGGAGGTGTGATTAAAAAAAAATGTAAGAATCTCTGTGCATTATCTCCATTTTTAGATGCAGCTTGGTGGTGCAGTGGATAGAGCATTGGGAATGAAGTCAGAAAAATTGAGTTCAAATCTAGTGGTGTGACCATAAGCATTCATTCTTTAGACTAGTAAGATAGTAAGAGAGGTCTGAAACGAGCCGTTATTTTCCAGATTCTAAGTCTGGCACATGATCTACAATGCTACATTGATTCTAATCTGAATATATAGTAGTAATAACTCATGTTTGTATAGAATTTTACAATTTTTAAGGACTTTCATGACTATTTTCTTATTTCATTCTCATCAAAATTGATGCAACTAATACCAATCTCAAATTACATATGACAAGAAAACTAAGGCATGGAGGAAGGAGTTGTGATGTCATGTAGGGAGACCTGATAGTAGAATAATTTGACTGTTGTGAGACTCTGGAAAACTCTATTAGAAAGTTAGGTAGGAGCCATCCACCTGCTTTCTGTAGCTCATCTGCTTCTGACTTTTCAATTTGTTCTTCCCAACCACCTGGTATTTTAAGTAGTAATCTTAGGATCTCTGGAAATTTTATAGATTCAGCTTTCAGCAAGAATAAAATGACTCTAATGTACAGATGAAATTACAAAACTTCCTCCAGAGACTGTTCAATAGTTTGAGACTAGGATTAGTGATAGCAAATGGTATAGGGTTAGCCGGGTATGAGCCATGGAAAGACAAGGGTAAAGTTCAAGGAGTCAAAGACATACCTAGTAAGAGCTAAAATAACGGATAAACTCTTTTTTTTTTTTTTTTTTTTTTTGTCAGGACCAGTGATCCATAGAACCAGACCTTTATATATCTAGTTGTAGAGGTCAATCAGCATATCAACAAGCATTGTAGTTTTTTTTTGTAAAAATGTTTGTTTTTTCAATGTACATGTAAAAGCAAGTTTAACTTTAATATTTCTTTTTAGAATTTTAAGTTTCTTTCCCTCCTTCCTTTCCTTTTTCCCTGAGACAGCAAGAATTTAAATGTTAGATTATGCATATACAGACATGCAGAATATTTTTGTATGAGCTATATTGCAAAAGAAAACACAGACCAAAAACAAATAAACAAACAAGAAAAATATGCTTTGATCTGCACTCAAACTTTATCATTTCATTCCTTGGAGGGGGAGAACATTTTTCATCATGAGTCCTTTGGAATTATATTGGATCATTGTATTGCTAAGAAGTCAAGTCATTCACAATTGATCATCACATAATATTGCTGTTCCTGTTTACAATGTTCTTCTGGCTCTGTTCACTTCACTTTGCATCAGTTCATGTAAGTCTTAACAGGTTTTTCTGAAAGCATCCTGCTATTCATTTCTTATAGTATAAGAAATCCATCATAATCCATATTTCACAACTTCTTCAGCCATTCCCCAATTAAAAGACATCCTTCAATTTCCAATTCTTTATTGCCACAAAAAGAACCACTAAAAATATTTTCGTACATAAAGGTTCCTTTCTCTTGAATCTTTTTATCAATAAGCATTATTAAATTCTTAATATATACCTGGCACTGTGCTAGATGCTAGGAAACATAAAAACAAAAATAAAACTATCTCTAACCTTGAAGAGTTTATATACTATATAAAGGATTCCTAATGTTCAAGTGATATATGGATTTCAGGGAATCTGTGAACTTGGATGGAAAAAAAATATATATCTTTATTTTCATGAACTTCTAACTAAAATCTAGCATTTCTTTCAATTAGGAATTTTTATTAAAAAGTATTTTGAGAAATGATCTGTGGGCTTCTTCAAACTATTAAAGGGGTCCATGACACAAAAATAATTAGGAACTCTTGCTATAGAGGGAGATAATATGCACATAAAGGAGTATATATAACATATATGTGCACTAAATAAAAGATAGTGGGGGGGGGGACACGTCATGGAGAATTTTTCAGTGTGGGAATCACATGGTTCCTTCTCCTTTCAGTTGTCCTAGGGATCTGCTGAGTGACTTTGCTTACTCCAGACATTATATAAAGAACAGGGAGGGTCACATTACATTCTCTACTTGTTTGCTTGCTTGAAGCATTGACAAGAGCAGACATATGCTACATTCCTAGTTCCTCCTGGACCTCCTGGACCCTGGAAGCTAGAGCTTCCTTTTCATTATCACTCAGAATCTCCAGGTTAGAGATTCTATTATATTTCTATAGCGATATAATATCTCTATTATATATAGTCCTAGAATATTAAAACTATAAGAAATGTTAGAAATCTTTTCCAATACCTTTATTTTCCAGAAGAGGAGAGAGAGCCCAGATAAGAAAAATCATTTATTCAATGTCATAGGAGCAAGTGAGTACGGTAACTATCAGGGTTCAAATCAAATTAAGAATCCTTAAAAGTTCAATGCTCTTTCTCCATACCATATTGCTATTAACTTAGTCCTATGAAGGACAGTGTTGGCTGGCTAAAAATTCCTGCTAACTGGGTCCCCATGCCATATGTTCTGAAAAAACTTCTGAATAAAGATCATTAAAAGGATTTCATCTCAAATGGCATTTCTCTGCATTCTATCCTTCACCTAGGTCAAAGTTCAGATAGATGATAATGTATTTTATTGAACTTCAAGTTATTCCCCCCATTTCCAAAGGAATTCAGTCAGTAGCTTATTTATTATCTTTCTTTCTGTCCTAATCTGGACACTCATACTGATGAACTTAAATTTTCCCCTTTGAACACCCCCACTTCCCACTTCATAAATTTCCTCAATTCTAGTACTGCAAGTGACCATATTCTAAATCTCATCATCATCAGTCTGTACCACCCATATAATTTTAAATTCTGAAATCTCTCCTTTACCTATAATCTTCAGTTCTTTCATTTCTGTTTTCTCCTAACTTATTTTTCATCTTAATTTCAATCCCTAGTCCTTCCATTTCTCTTACTTCTCTCAGTCTTTTAGGCTTGGTTTGACCTCTCTTTCCTCCTTTCACAATCATAATCTCATTTTTCAACCAGTTGAATAAGGATTCTGCCATTTACATTCATGTGCCATAATTCATTCAATCATTCCCTAATTTATTGGCACCCCCTTACTTTAGATATTTTTTCTGACTAATTTAAGTATTTGTTTTACTTGAGTCATTCAGCCAAATAACATTTATTAATCATCTGCTATGTGTCAGGCACTATGCTAAGCTCTTGCAAAAGATTTTCTCTGCTCTCAAGGAAGTCAGTATAATGAATATTAAACAAAATCTATGTATCAAAAAACTATATACAGGATAAATTGGATATTATGAATAGAGGGAAGGCACCAGAATTAAGTGAGATTAAGAAAGGTGTCCTGGGACTTGAAGGAGGCTCAGGAAGCCAGGAGGCAGAGATGAGGAGAACATAACAGATATATATATATCAGAAAAAATTTCCAGAGTTGGGATTTGGAATGTCTTGTTTGAAGGACAATAAGGGGACAGTCCCACTAGATCAAAGAGTCCATGGCGGGGTGGGCAGGGGGATGGGAGGTGAAGTAGGTGTAAGGTATAAGAAGACCAGGAAGAGGGAGATGGAGGGGCAGATTGTAAAGGGGTCTAGATACTAGAGTATTTTACCTCTGTATCTCTGAATCTGGAAGAGATAGGGAGCTGCTGGAGTTTGGGGTAATGGCGTGATATGATCAGACCTGGACTTTAGAAAAATCACTTTCACTATTAAATGGAGGATGAATTGGATTGAGGGGAAATTTGTGGCAGAGATACCAGATATGAGGTGAGGAGTCCCTGCACCAGAGTGGTAACCATGTCAGAGATGGAGGCGTATGTCAAGCCTAAGCAATAGATTGGCTATAGGAATAAGAGGGTTTCGAGTTGAAGATGACTCTAGATTGGGAACTTAGACATCTGGTCAGATACTGGCACTCTCAACAGCCACAGACAAGTTTGGAAGAGGGGAGGATTTAGGGAAAAAGATAAGCAGTTCAGATTTGATTATACTGAGTTTAAAATATCTACTCTGCATACTTATTACATCAGGTTTTTTTTTCCTTTTTTTCCCCCAGTGATAGGGGAAAATGGGAAGTAAAGAAAACAAATGCTTGTTAATTGGAAAAATTTTTAATTAAAAATATTTTCTTCTCTGCCCTTGACTCCTTGCCCTTTGCCCTTGTCTTTTTGTGATTCATTCTCTCCCAATCATACTTCTCTGACTCAACATCCTAGCTACTGAGTATTTGTGAAGGAAGTCTCCTAGGATTGTTAAATTCATATTATAGAATTTCAATTGAATTCTCTCCACTTCAGAGAAATCTTTTCACTCTTTCCTGATTGCCTATCTTGCTTTCTTCAATGATTGTTCCAAATCTACTTCTCCATAACCCTCACAAACTACCCCTCCTTTTCAACAAATGGCATTTTTATTAAGAATGATGTAACCATATGTTGAGGTCTGTCATCCTACATTTCCCTTACTCCACCATTAAAAACTCCTCCATATATATATATATATTTTTTTTTTTCTCCTTCCTACAACTAATTTCTCTATTTGTATCTCTCATCCCCTTCTCTATTGTCTCCTACATGACCTAGCTCTGTAATCATTTCCTCTCTCATTTTTTAAACTCACCATCAGCTTCTTTCTGCTGCTGCTGCTGCCTAACAACATGTTCAAAACTCCTCCATCTTAAATATAGAGCAAACACCCCTTCACTTAATCTGCCATTTGCTCAAGCTATCATCCTGAATTTCTCTTCCTTTTCACTGCCAAAGTGCTAGAGTCAACATTGCTTTACTACTCACTCCTTTCTCAGTTCCTTACAATATCTTCTGAGACCTCAAGTATTCTGAAACTGCTCCCTGAAAAGTGACTGATAAACTCAGCTGCTAAATTCAATGCCCTTTCCTCAGTTCTCATCTTCCTTTGATTCTCTGAAGCTTTTGACATTTTTGATCAAACCTTCCTTCTGATTACTCTCTCATTCCTTGGTTTCAATAATATTGCTCACTCCTGGTTCACTTTCTACAAGTCTGACCACATTTTCTCAGTTTCCTTTGTTGGACCATCATTCATCTCCAACTTACTAAGAATCAGTGTTTTCCAAAATTCTGTCCTGATCTTTCTTCTGTTCTTTCCTTTCATGATCTCATTCATTAACATGGGTTCAAATGTCATTACTAGATAGATGATAGGTTGAACATAGCATTATGGAAAGGACACTAAACTTGGAGTAGAAAGACTGAGATTTAAACTCTCTCCCCTCTCCCCACTATTTGCTGATTGTAGGATTATGTGCAAGTCATTTCACCTCTGTGTACCTCAATTTCCTCATCTGAAAATATGAATAATACTACCTTTAGTACCTCTTTCACAGGGTTGTTATACAGATGTAATAATATATGTAGAATGCTTTGCAAAAACTTAGAACTGTATTCACTTTTATGATTATGATGGGTATCTGTAAACCCTACCTTAATCCCACCTCTTTCTCTCTTAAAATCCAGTTCTTCATCTGTAAAACTCTGCTGAACATTTTTATATGAATGCACTGTTAGCATGTCAAATTCAGCATATCAAAAATGAAATTTATTATCTTTCCTATTAGGCCCATATCTCTACCTCTGAGCTTCCTTATTTCAATTGATGGCAACATTATCCTTCTATCTATCCCAGTTGACAAAATCACAGTTATTTGTAACTCTTTTCCTCACCTACCAAATCTAATCAAATGTCAAATACTGTCATTTTTATCTATGCAACATCTCTTGCATCTGTCCTCATTTCTTCACCCACAGAGCAACCACCCTAGTTCTGGACCTTATCATCTACTTCCTGAACTACTACATCATTTACTAAATAGAACTTCCTGCCTCTAATCTTTCTCTTTTCCAAGTGAGCCTTCATATAGTTGCTAAAGTAAACTTCCTAAGATATAAGCTTAACACTGTGCTCAAAAACTTTAAATGTCTTCCTCTTTCCTCTAGCATAATGTATAAACACCTCAGACTGTTATTTAAGACTCCCCCCAATCTGTGCCAAATGATCTTCCCAGTGTTATTTTATATTATTACTATTTAGACACTCTGTGCTCCAATCAATCATTCACTCTTAAGTATCTACTTTGAGCCAAGCACTCTGATAGGCAGTGGGAAGGAAAGGACAAAGAATGAAACAGTCCCTACAAGGACTTATATTATAATAAAATTCAAACTGGAATATTTGCATAAATTATTCCAAGAATTCAACACTCAATCTCCCACTTCTGTGTGTTTACAAAAACTATTCCTTCTATTTGGAATGAACTCCCTTTTCACCTCTGCTTTTCAGAACCTTGCTTTTCTTCAAGGCTCAGTCCAGGTTGCAACTCCTCTGTGAATGAATGACTAACGCATTTACTGCCTTCCTTATCTATTCAGTTGTTAATGTATTTCCACAGTTTTTCTGGTATTATATACAGTGATATTATAAATCTAGGAATCAAGTCTCTGAAGAATTTAAGTTGATCAGGACCTAAAAGAAAAGAGAGAGAAATACGGTAAGTATATATACATTATACTACACGCTCAACCTAAAATTATCAAAAAAAAAAAAAAAAGGCAGGAAAAGTATATTATTAGAGACATATATAACCACAATAGATGAGCCAGTCTAAGTATTGAGAGTGAAGTATAACAAATGGACAGTTCTCATGTTCTGTTGTAGTAGTCATGAAATGTCAAGAAAACTAGAACTAGATCCCTGGAATACTGGAAGGATACACTGTAGAAGATTTACCAAAAAACTTGGATAAGAGTCAACCTCAAAGAAGAAAGAAAGAATAGATTGTGATGTGAACCAACAGAGAGAATACACTTATTAATGAGATCAATTTAAGTAATGAAATTTTTAAAAAATCTATTTATATGTTTTCTTCCATCAGAATAATGTAAGATCCTTAAGTCAGGGACTGTTTACCCTAGTGCCTAGTATGCTTAGTATATATAATAGGCATTTAATAAATGTTTCACTGAGTTGATATTCAATATTCTGGACAAATTAACTGGTGGGAGACCTAGAATAGCCAATTTAAATTCCAAGTTATGTTATTCATTTTATGAAATGTCCTTGGGGTCTTTCAGAAGTTCATAAACTTTGTCTTCTAAGATCTGCTGATCTGTGAGATGGTAGTTGATCTTGTTGACATTCTCATCTACTCATGGGACCCTGCCAAGTATACCAAACTGGTCTGGGCTAGCCTCCAGCTCCCGTGCCCACACTAGCTCTTTGCAAAGCTCCAGGAGCACCAAGGCAAGCGAGAGGAGATAGGATCTTGGAGCACATTAACAGGCTGGCCCCGATCTGGTGGGATCCACACACTGGTAAAATACATTCTACATTCTTCGGGGCCCAACCGCTGCCTCTTTCTAGGTTTTCACCTTGATGGAAGCTTTCCCTGATGTCCTGAAACCCTCCCACTATGTGCCACTGGACACTAGAATATAAAACGTTTCATTCCCAGAGTTAGGATAAAATTTTATCTGATCCCTGTCTTTATTGACACAGACCCTTACAAACAGCTGATAACAAAGCAGTCTATATCCATAGTTGCAAGTATGAATTGTATATATCTCATCGACTGTGCTTTCATTCCACGTGGCAAAACCCTGTGCTTCTTTTTTCTTTTTCTTTTTTTTAAAATTCACTCATGTTTTTTTGGCAGGTTAGTAGAAGTGATTTTTAATGTCTTTTCTTTTTGAACCCAGCTACTTCATGATAAACACTCTCTCTTCTTGAACCTTCTTCATGAAAATGAAAAAAAAAATTTCACAAAATTAACAGTGATATATCTGACAATTTATCATATTACACATCTACAATCCTTCAGATATCTGCTGACAGATGAGAAGTACATTTCATCATCTGTTCTCTGGGAGTGAGATTTGTTATTACAGTCAAAACCTAAATGATTTTTAGTGATGTCTTAATTTATAGACATTATGCATATTGTTCTCCAGCTTATACTTGTTTACTTCATTTCTATGTCAGTTAATCCAAGTCTTCTCATATTTATCTTAATTCCTCATCATTTTTTTTTCCCCCCTGAGGCAAATGGGGTTAAGTGACTTGCCAGAGTCACACAGCCAGGAAGTATTAAGTGTCTGAGGCTAGATTTGAACTCAGGTCCTCCTGACTTCAGAGCTAGTACTCTAGCCACTGTGCCACCTAGCTGCCCCCTCATCATTTCTTAGTGCACAATGACATCATATTGCCTTCATATTGACTTTGTTTCCAGTTTTTCTGTTAACAGAAAAAAGATTGCTATGAACATTTTGATATATATGGGACCTTTCTTTTTGTCTTTGACCTTGGTATAAAAGAAGATTAATGAGAATATTAGGTTAAAGGGTATGAACAGAGCATTTGAAGAACGTTTTCAAACTTAGAGACTAAAGAGTATAATGTTAAAGAACATGTAGATCAAAGACAAATCATAAAAAAAGATTATTTCATCAGAGGAAATGACTCCAATGGGGAACATGAGAAAATTTTTGGATGTTTCCAAAATAGTGATTAGGGGATCTTTTATTTCTCTAAACACCCTCAACAAAGAGAGAAAAAATAGCTCAATGAATTGTTCCTATAACTAAATCCTCTTTCACAAAAACCAAAACAAATATCAAAATACAAATTCTGAAAAGCAAAGATAAGATAAATAAAATTTAAAACAAATTTGAATTGATCAAAAAGCTGATTTTAAAAAATTAATAAAGTATGTGAACTATAACTAATTGATTTTTTTAAAGAGAGAAAAAAAACAAATTACCAGGCTAAAATAGTTTAAAAAGAGAATTCAAAATAAAAAAGGAAAAAAATAAGGAAATTTTAGAAATTATTTTGTCTAATCATTTACCAAAAAAACTAATAAAAAGAATTGATATTTACAAAATTATGTAATGCTCAGATAAACAGAATGATAGAAAATGTAAATAATCAATTCTCAGAAAAAGAAAATTTAACAAGTCACAGATGAAATCTCACTCTGAAGTTCACTCTCCCATTGCTGAGTTCATAAAATATGTTTTATTCTTTGAACCATGGCATCATGCCTTATTTAGTTATCTTTTTATCTCTCCTTGATGGCAATTTTTCAATTCTCTTTTATGTGTTGCCTGCCCATTCTCACCATTAGAATATAAGTTCCTTTAGGGCAATGACTGTCTTTCTTTTTGCTTGTATTCTTATCTTGAGCATTTATCCACGGAGTCAGACATGTACTAAATACTAAATAAATACTCAATGACATGACATGATCATGGGGAGAAAAGGACCACAAAGGTTCAGGAGAAAGGAGCCGAGATACAGAAACAAAGTCCAGAGAGTTAAGTGTGTCTAGTCTGGGCCTTTCAACAAAAAGTTCTAAGAAACTTGACAATGGGAGAGCAAGTATACAAGTGCAGGGGAAAGAGAGAGAACAAGAGATTTCATCCAAAATAACTACAGAATATATAAAATACCTTAAAATCTAGCTATATTAGAAATATACAAAATTATATGATTATAACTAGAAAATTCTTTTCATAGAAATACAGATTTAAATCATTTGGAGGATACAGTTGGGTTTGTCAATATAATTATATTATATTTTATAATGTATTATTATATTTATAACATAGTAGTGCATATATAATAAAATAAAATAACTCAGGAAATCACAATCATAGAATCACAGATTGAAAGCAAAAAGAGACCTTAGAGGCCACTAAGTTTGATACACTTCTTTTGGAGATTAGGAAAGTAGGGTAGAATTGGTTCGATGAATTGCCCTGTAAGTATTTAAGGGGCTATTTGAAGGAAAGTAGGGCAGAGATTGGTTTGATGAATTGCCCTGTAAGTATTTAAGGGGCTATTAGAACTTTCAAATCCTTGATTCTGCATCTAGTTCCTTATCCACTTCACGATGCTGTCTGTTAACCTAGATCTCAAACAATTCTGTAAAGCATCAATCACTCAAATTATTTGGTACTGGGGTAGCAAGTTCTCTCTAGGCTTACTATCCAAGACTCAGGCTGGCCATATCTCCCCCACTGGATACTTGTAAAACCCTTGAGAGGTTGGGGAGTCTTATCTAATGCTTTCAGGTTGAGCCTTCATGAGCTATGTTCCCTCCACTGTTAGCCACCAGTTACTAATGCCCCAGTTCCAGTTATAATAATTAACATCAATTAGCTTTTTCAAAGTGATATTGACTTCAGGGATACGGCAAGAACTAAAGTACAAGTATAACCCCCCTCCAAAACTTCAGCAGCATCTTCTCCTTCATACCACCTCAACTCTCAAGAGTGGACTCAGATTTAAAGCAGTTTTTATACATCAAGTTCACATCCAAATGCTGCCTGGTGCTAGTTCCCTGTGCAAAGTCCCACGAGTTGTTCATCACTCATTGAGGCATTGGTGCTGGATGCAAAAATCTGACATGGACTCTTCTCCAAGATTCCCAGATTCATGGATGGCTATGCCGGACTTAGAAGGGGAGAAGAGCAGAGGTTTCTCTCCTTAGAGGTGGTTCCTCTCCAGAAACGGTCTATCAAGAAGTTAACCAAAAAGAAGTCAAATGAAGAGGCCCACTCAGGACTTTTGAAGGTGCCCCCAGTTCTGTTTCTGCCACGATAACCATTCCAAGAGGGCTGTTGCCCCATGACTTGATAAGTAATTAACAGTTTGACAATTATGCTCCAGAGTCTTTCAAGGCCTTCCAGCTTCTTTTATTTGGAAAACTTCATCTTTGGCACTCGGTACACGTGCTAGCTGCCGGTTATGCTTGCTGAAAAATAGAAAAGTTGATCAGTAGAAGAGATTAAAGAAACAAGACTCAGAAACAATCAAATCATAGTGTTTGATTAACCCTCAAAACACCAACTACTGGGATAAAAACAAACTACTGGGCAAAAACTACTGGAAAAAAATTACAAAAGTTTTCCCATAACTTTTGGACTAATTCATAGCTCCTCCAACAATGGAATATTCATTTATCTTCTTTTAGCTTATCCAACTTTTACCTAGTTCTGTCTTTTATTACCTTTGCCATTTGGAGGGGCATAAATTGTTGTTTAAATTTTTTCTTTTTATGAAATGATGTAGGGCCTGTTTTTAGATAATTGAAAATATTTTCCATTCTTTTGAAAACTGATTTCTGGGAATTCTTTTTGCACCCTCATCAATGGATAATGACCTTGTACATTGCATACTTGCTATGATTCCATATATATTTTGGATATCAGTCTTTTTATCAGATGTTTGATGCAAATATTTCCCAACTTTCCCCTCTTATTCTATCTGCATTGATTTTGTTTGTGTAAAACCTTTAAAATTTTTATGCAATTGCAAAATTCTGCTTTATATCTTATTGTGACTTTTATTCCTTGTTTGGTTAATGATTTCCCCCCAGCCAAAATGCAAAAGATTCCTTTTCCCCCTAGCCCTCTAATTTCTTTAGGTTAGGTCAATTATCTATGTATAACTAATTGGGGATTGAATGTAGATGTAGGTTTTATAAGATGGTAGTCTAAATCTAATTTCTGTCAAATTTCTACAGTCAATTACCCTCTTCTCCTTGGATGTTCTCTCTAGATTTCCATGACACAATTCTATTCTCAGTCTCCTCCTCCATAACTGACTAATCCTTCTCAGTCTTCTTTGCTGGATCTTCATCCAGTTCACAGCTACTAACCATGGGTATCCCACTAGGCTCTTAAATATGTCCCAAACCGCACCCAATATCTTTCCTCTCCAAAACATCCCTCTTCCAAATTTCTCTATTATTGTCATGAACCACTATTTCACCACTCATCCAGGCTCATCCTTCACTCTCACTCACTTCCCCTATTCCCTCATATCTAATTAGAAGCTAAGTACTACTGTTTCCCTACCTTTATTCCATCTTTTATTTGAATTTCCTTTTCTCTTTTAGCACTCCATCCTGACTCACACTTAGCTTATTGAAATAGCTTGTTGTCTCTGCCTTGAGTGCAGGATAGACTTTACATTATACTACATCTTGCATTTAATTATCAAACTGATCTTAAAGTACAGATCCCATTACCTCACACCCCTTTTCAATAAACTCTCTTAGCTTCCTATCAGTTCAGAATCAAATATAAAATCTCAGTTGGGCGTTTAAAGCTTCCTTAACCTGCTCTCTTCCTACCTTTCCAGTCTTGTTACATATTCCTTCCGCCTCCACATCCTCTCCTCCAGAAACACTGACCTCTTTACTGTTCCTTGAAGAAGACACTCCATTGAGACTCAAGCATTTTTATTCACTGTCCATTTTACCTGGACTTCTTTTCCTGCTCATCTTTACCTCATGAATCCCCTAGCTTTCTTCAGATCTTAGATAATTTCCTACCTTCTACACAAAGCCTTTCCCAGTCCTCCATAATTTTAGCACCTTCCTTCTGAGGTTCTCTTCCCATTTACCCTGCATATGCAGCTTATTTATATATAGCTATTTACATTTTATATATCTGTGAGCTATTTGAGAGCAAGAAGTATTAAAACTTTTCTTTGTATCTTCAGTGCTTCCTGCAATGTCTGATATAGATTAAGCACCTAATAAATGCTTCTTGACTTGAATTGAAAGTGCCTTCTACTTTTCCCAGAAATTTTTATCAGATAAGAAGTCTCCCCTCTATAGTTCTTGGGTTTGTTGAACCTTGTACTACTGAGTCTAATGAATTCTAGTTCTTGTTTAGAATATATCCCCAATTTACATTTCTATTTTGTAACTAATATCCAATAATTTTGATGATTATAATTATATAATATAGTTTGATGTAATGATATACTGCCCTCATTCCTGCTTTTTATTTCATGCTTTCCCAAGTTTCTACATTTAAACATAGCCTTTAATAGGAATTAAGGCTCCTGAATTTCTAGGTCTTTCATTTTTTCAAATAAATTTTATTAATATTTTATTTCTATAAAGTAACCCCTTGAAAGATTGATGGATAGTATAATAAATCTATGAATTAATCTAAGCATTATCATTTTTGTCTTATTGGTATATCTTTAATTAAGAATAATGAATATTCTTCCTATAATTTTAGTTTTGTTAATATCTGTAAAGAGTAATTTGAGATTGTATGTCTTGATAGGTTAACTCAGATATTTTATGTATCTGTAGTCATTTTGAATTATATTTTTCTATTGTTTCTGAGGATTTTTATTTGAATTATATCTTGTTATCTTGCTACAACTATTAATTATGTTATTTTTTCTCCTGATTCTCTGGGATTTTCTAAGCACACTATCATGTCATCTACTAATGGAGATAATTTTTTTTCCTCTTTTTTCTTTTAGTTTTCTTTCTTGCCCTATTGCTAATAATTAGCATTTCTAGAACCATGCCAAATAGTACACAAGGGAAGAAGCATCTTTGTTTTACCCTTAAATTTATTGGGAGAGATTCTGTATTTTGCTTTAGCAGATAATAATAATGTTTGCTTTTAGATGTGTCATTTTCATAATATTGAACAAGTGTTCTTCTCTGCCTCTGCTTTGAAGGTTTATTGTCGGATATTTTTGGGGAAGAGGGAGGAGGCAGAATGTGAGGCAATCAGGGTTAAATGACATGCTCAGAATCATAGAGCCAGTAAGTATCAAGTATCTGAGGCCAGATTAGAATTTATGTCCTCCTGACTCCAGGGTCAGTGTACCACCTAGCTGATTCCTTTTTAGTGTTTTAAACATAATTAAGTACTCTCTTTTGATAATGGGTTTTTTCTTTCTCTATTTATATAATCATGTGTTTTTTTGTTTGTATAATTAACCATATATTAATTTTATACCGTTATACAATTATGAAATATTATAATACATTAATTTATATTACTAAAATTAATAATTATAATTAATAGTATTAATATATCAATGATATAGTAATATGTTATGATATATTATACGATAATATTGACTGTGTTTTTATATCTAATGTAAGCCTAAGTCACAGTTAATAATACTATATTGCTAAGATTTTATAAAATTTGGATCGATATTTATTAATAAAATCGTTCTTTTCCTCTTTTCCTCTCCTCCTCCCTGGTTTGGATACAATAACATATTGTCTCTATAAATGGAGTTTGGGAGAGTAGCTTTTTCTAAATTCTTGAAAATATTTATAACATAGATAATACTTGAGACTCACTCAAACATAATAGAGAGAGGTTCATCTTTGGATTCAGAAAAAACCTCATCCTTAAATTCTGCCCCTAACATATATCAGCTGTGTGACCATGGACAAATTATTTAATTTCTCAGAAGCCCCAGATTATTTTTAAGATTACAAACTAAGATAAATTGCTGATTTGCTTAGATGGAAAGACTTCCCCTCACCAATAAAAAAAAATCACAAATACCAAGCAATAACAATGGGAAAAGGTACCAATTATTTTTTTAAAGATTTGATATGATTCATTTGTATATCTATCTAGACTAAAGATATTTTTCAATGATAGTTTATTTATGGCTTGTTAGTTTTGCATTTCTGAGTTTGAGTTAAACAAGATTTAAATTTCTTATTTTGTTAATTTTGGCATTCCACATTTTTTAAAGTAATCATCTATTTTTTTGAAGTACTCATTTTTGTTGTGCTTGCTTTTTCCTCTAATTGACTTCTAAAGAGAAAATCAGTATACTATGGGAGAATTACTTGTGGTCAAAGAGACCTCATTATCATCCATAGTTATCGCAGGTACCATATCACTATCCATAGTCATACAAAACATGCAGCAGAAAAGGTGTTGAATTTGAAATCAGAAAACCTGTGTTTGAATGCTGGTTCTTCTTCTGCTTAGTAGCTATAAGCACTCAGGTAAGCTCCATTCACTTCTTAGAGACTTATTTTCTCTGTCTGTAAACCAAGGAGGTTAGTCTAAATGATATCTAAGATTTCTTTCATCATCATCATCATCATCATTTAATACTACATGAGTGCTATTTTTTAATACTACATGAGTGCTATTTTTTTTTAAATTTTTAGCAGATTTAACTTACACAGCTCTCGCAGTCCATGGAACTGCAATGAGGTTTCAAACAAAGATTTTCTTATTTTAAATCTACTGTTCTTTCCAGTACATGTTGTCAGTCATGACATGACCTGAGAACTAGAGCTCCATACTATCGGCAAGATGGTGTGGTGGCAGCATCCAGCTCCTATTTTTTCAGTCTTTTTAGTCATCTAAGTATGGATCATCCTTGGATTACCTCTCTTCTGTCTTTTCATATTACTTTCTTACCATCCATTGATTATTTGCTCAGAGAATGCAAACAATGCTATATAAGCTTCAGGAAAACATACAGTGTAGGCTACATCTACTTCTAAAATTAATTATACCACTAATTCCAAAGACAAATAGTGATTTATTTAGTTGTTTGATGTTTTATATCATATATTCTGTTCCTCTTTATTAGTGCAATCATGAGCTCATCCTTTTTTCTCTTTTTTTTTCCCCCTAATTCTTCCTTTCACTTTCTCTTACAAATACACATATAAAAGCAAAGGGACATATATTGAAATACTTCAAGAATCTTTAATTCTATCAATAGGAATAGGACCTCCATTAACTCAGGTCACAACACCTCTATTACTTAACAGATGATCTTTAGTTTCTATGACCAAAATATTTGTCATCTAGCAACCAACCTGGTGACGAGCCTTTACTAAAAAGTCAACTCAAAAAACATTTATTTATTTCATAACTAGACCCTTTAACAAAATAGATATATATTTTTTGCAATGAATCATGAGAATTCATAAGGCATTTCCAAGTTAATCCTCCCCCCTCCCCAAACAGTTAAATAAAATAAAATAAAAAAGTGATTATGACTAATTGTAGTTTCTTTTTGTTAATTAAAAGAAAATCATTTTCTTTCTTTTCTTTTCTTTTCATTTTTTTGAGACCAGGTCTTCTTATCTTGCCCAAGCTAGAAGTGTGGAGGCAACTTATTGGCTGAATGGAAGCGCTAATTTGTCCATTACCTTCCAGCTGCTTTGTTTTAGACTTGAACCAAATTGCCTCACAGTGGTCCCCTGTTCTCAATAACTCATGTAATTGGGTCCAGGTTTAGTGTGGACATCCTTCCATGGGCTTAACGCAATGAAACTCAGATCTCCTGCATTCCAGCAATCCACCAGTCTTAACCTCTCTAGTATCAGGTGTGAACTATCATACCCAGTCCTTCTTTATAAGTCAATACCAGTGTCATCTAATTGTTTTCAAGCTGAACTTGATTGCTATTAAAATTGTCTTCATTTACATAGTTGTATTAATTACATCACTGGACTCTTTCCAGCTTGATAGTATCTGCTAGAGCTCATGCTCCACTAAAATAGCCTTCATGAGCCCTACATCATCTCCATAGCAGTGAGTCATCAATATAGGACATTTCTGCAGGAGAGGAAAAAAGAAAGAAGAAATATAGAATTAACATTTAACATTTCCAGGGAAGATCAATTAGGAGCTTCAATACTTAGGCTCCATTTGCCCTGCTTTTTGTAACTTTAATTATGTACTATAAATTGAACTAAGCTTTTCTTACTACAGAGTTATTATTGCCTACCAGTACAAGAGAGAGGCAACATAGTAAAATAGAATGGGTACTAACTAACTCGGGAGGTAAGAGATCCAGGGTCTAGTCCAAGCTCTACCATAATTAATACATGTGGTTTGTGGTCCCAAAAGTTAAAAGTTTAGCCAGGCATAAATTCTTAAGATAAAAAACAATCTGCACTAGAGCTATAATTTGTGTGTGTGTGTGTGTGCAGGGAATTCCACATGAAGCCATTCCATGTAGAAACATTGATTGGCATTTATTCCACCACCCTAAAGAGGACAGGTTTTGCCCAAGAATCACACAACCAATGTGTGTCCAACGCAAGTCTTGAAGCCAGACCTCTCTGATTCCAAAACCATTTCTATCCACTACTTTAGGATATCTCTCAATCAATAATTACCCTTCACAATTGAAATGTAAACAGAATTCTGTAAATACTAGACATTAGTCATTGTTTAGTTTCATATATATATATGGATAAATCATATATTTGACCATGGTTATTGATACCCTTTTTCTTTCTTTCTTTTTTTTTTGCATTTTTAATTTTATAGCTTTTTATTTACAAGATATATACAGGGGTAATTTTTCAGTATTGACAACTGCAAAACCTTGTGTTCCAATTTTTCCCCTCCTTCCTCCCCCAGATGGCAAGTAGACCAATACATGTTAAATATGATAAAGTACATGTTAAATACAATATATGTATAGATGTCCATACAGTGATTTTGCTGCACAAGAAGAATTGGACTTTGAAATAGTGTACAATTAACCTGTGAAGGAAATAAAAAATGCAAGCGGACAAAAATCGAGGGATTGGGAATTCTCTGTAGTGGTTCACACTCATTTCCCAGAGTTCTTTCGCTGGGTATAGCTGGTTCTATTCATTACAGCACTATTGGAACTGATTCCACCAATTTCTGTATGTGTATTCCATCAACACATATATCAGTGTCCCAGTTTTCCCACATCCCCTCCAACATTCTGCATTATCATTCCCTGTCATTCTAGCCAATCTGACAGGTATGTAGTGGTTTCTCAAGAGTTGTCTTAATTTGCATTTCTCTGATTAATAATGACTTGGAGCATCTTTTCATGTGGCTAGAAATAGTATCAATTTCTTCATCTGAGAATTGTTTGTTCATATCTTTTGACCATTTAATTGATACTCTTTTTCAAAGAATTCTTGTAGTGCATCTTAAATAGAACTCATCATTTACCTTTACAACATGTCTATGAATTTAATAAGTGATCCATGTTTTTATTTCCCTCCAAAAATGAAGAAATAGGTTCTATAGAGGTTAGATGGTTTCCCTAGATTATATAATTTGTGAGTTAATCCAAGAATAGAGCTCAGACCTCCTGACTCCAAAGTCACTGCTTTTTTTTTTTTTTCCCATTACACTATATTGTTCCATCTTCTACATTTTTGGGAACCGCCTACTAAGCAAGTCCTAACCCGAAAAAACTGAGTATGCAAAGAGAGCATTCAGGTCTGAATGAGGCTGAGGCACCTTGTTCCTGCCCTTACTGTATTAAAGCACTGAGTTTAAAACATTAAGTCATCTTTCTGAACACCCTCTCTTTAAAGTCTTCTTTTGTCAATGGAATGATTTTGACCTGATTAGAGTTTGCTCAGTAATATACAATCAAAAGAGTTCTTTGTCAAAGAGCCAATGTCATACTTAACCCACTTAAAACACATCAAACATTGTGATTCTGACCCCAGTAATTCGGCTTTGTGATCATTTGGACATACTCCATTGCTTTATCTTTTCACTTCTCAAAAAGAAAATTTTTTTAAATGAATGAATTGTGTAAATAAAATTTCTGTAATGTAACTTCAAATGCTTAGGACAAATTTTCAAGCTCCTTTTATGCATTTTAGAAGCCTTTGTTTACATATAATTGATGTGATAATTACAAATCATTTTGTCTATTCTTTTATCTATTTATCTTTATTCTGTTCTTATATCTGTATGCTATTATATAGAATATCTATATTCTGTTTATATTTAATTAGTTCAAGGTGATTAGTCTACTTAAAAAAAGATATAGATTTTTGAGAAAGGAAGTGACATGGTTAGATCTAGCTTTAGGAAGATTATATTAACTATTGTGTGCAGGATGCTTAGAAAGGGGAAAGCCTGAAATCAAGAAGACCTCAATTCAAATCTGGTCTCAGTATTGTTAATAACAATAATACTTATTAGTTGTGTGATTCTAGGCAAGTCACTTAACTTCTGTTTCAGTTTTCTCATCTGAAAAATAGGTATAATAATGTGGACCTAGCTGCCAAGACTGTTGTGAGGAAAAATATTTGTAATGCTCTTTGCAGATCTTAAAGCACCATATAAATGACATTAGTTATTATTATTATTATTATATATCCCTTTATCCATAAGGCACTTCCCATTTCCCTCAGCCAGAAGTAATCTCTTTTCCTTCTGAACTAATATTTTTAAAATATAAATGATGGCATTTGGGAGCAGCAACACAGGCTTAGCTGTCAGTGTGTTGGAGGAAGGGGAGTAGTTTTAGAGTGGAAGCTCCCTCCCTCTTTCCTTAATGGAAATCTGTCTTTCAGCTCACTCATCCCTAGGGACTGCTTTCTTTTCACATCCTCAACCAGTGGCCTTTCTGGATACTACCAGTGCCAGCCAGCAATTGAAAAGTGATATTAAACTTTACTGACCTTTGTTTGCAGCTGGAGCTTCTTAATTCTTACATCAGAAAACACGAAGACCCAAATACCACTTTTTCTCTCTCTCTGATGTACTACACTCTCCAATAACCATGTGCCTGGCACCCCTAGCCAGATACATTGGCACATAAAGCTGCTCACCTCCTGGGGATTCTTCCTCCGTTTCACTTCTAGCATTCAAAGAAGCAGAATCTGTGCAGATTTGAAAAGCCATATGAATTTAAATATTTTATCACAAAAATACTGTGAAAACATGTAAAACAATGCCATTGACTAAGATCAATTTTAAAAACAGTTTGCAGCTGCTAAAAGAGGGAAGAGAAGACCAGTCTCTCCAGACTAGGAGAGAAGAGCAGGTGAGAGTTTGCACCTGACAGTCAAAATTCCACCAGTCTCACTGCCTTGCGTCAGAACCTCCTGTAGTTGCTTCACAAGCTCCCATCTGCTCTCCACGTGATCCACTTTTTCCTCTTCTTTGCTTGTTTCTTTGTGTCTTACTTGCCTACTTTGTCTTTTGCCTGAGGCTCTTGGATAATTTGTCCTCAAATCAAGTCAGAAATCTTCCCAGAGTTTAGGGAATATTGGGAAGAAAACTATTTGACCCATAAAAAGAGCCATCTCCACTATTGCTCTTTGCTCTCTGTCCAAATCTTTTGGCAGAGCTATAAAAGGTAGGTTACACAAAATCTATAAACATCTTGGATGACAGAGTTAATATTAAATATTATCTTGACAGACTAGAATTTTGTACCAATTCTCAGAAAAGGACATTTAAAAGAAGAGATGGGAAAGGAAAAAAAGGGAGGAGAGTGAGCATTTAAGTACCTACTATGTTCCATTTGCTGTGCTAAGCTATTTACAAATATTACCTCATTGGATTCCCCACAATAACTCAGTGAGGGGTTATTTTCCTAGTTTTACAGATGAGGAAACTGAAGGAGACAGACTTGCCCAAAATCATACAACTAGTACATATTTGTACTAAGTCACATCCAACGCATACACTACAAAGTCTACTTTGTACAAAAGTCTACTACTTGGGCTTAAAAATCAAATGTGTTATGTAAAAATAAATTTTAAAGTCATTTAATCTCTTAAAATCACAGAAAACTCATGAAGACTCAAAGGGACAGAGATCTTCCTGACTCTAGGTGCTCTATTCACTTCACCACCTAGTGCAGTGTGACATAGCAGTCCAAAAAGCTAATATAATCTTGGGATCTGTTGTTAGAAATATAATTACCAAGATGAGGAAAACAGATCATTCTTCTCTAGTCTAGTTTAGCCAGACAACTTCTGAAAGATTATGCTTAATTTTACAAAGAATGCAGACAAACTGAAGGGAATCTAAAGAAAAGCAATCAGAATGATGAAATTGAAGGAAGAGGGGAGGTATTTCATTTATTAAAGAGGAAACTTTGGGGGAACATGATTATAGCTGTTTTTAGGTACTTTCAGGGCTATCACGTGAACTTGGTCCCAGAGGACAAGCAAGAATAGTGGGAGGAAATCCTGTTTAGTGGGAGGAATAGTGGTAGGATACTTCAACATGACTTGTGGAATAATTTATCAACAAATAAACTCTGGAAACAGAGAACAATCCATCTCAGGAAGTATAGAGTTACCCATTACGGCAGTCTCCAAACCTTGTCACTCGTACTTGCTGCATTTATCCAATCTTGGCCAAATGTTGTTCTTTCTACCTTCACATCATGTTTCCTCTACCTCCACTTCTCTCCACTCTCATCACCTCACACCTAGACTAAGTCCCTCCTCCCACTCCAATCCATCCTCCGCTCAGCTGACAAAGCAATCTCCCTCAGGATCAGGTATGACTACCTGCTCTTATCAGCTCCAGGGAACTACTGATCCCTATTATCTCAAGGTTCAAATAAACATGAAGTCTTCGGTTTGGCTTTTAAAGCCCTTCCCAATCGGATTCCTCCCTATCTTTCTAGTCTCCCGACACTTTGGACCAATGTTCCCTCCTGCATCTGATGTCATCGCCAACCATTTTGAACTGTCTTGCTGTTGGAGACTGATGACTTTGCCCAGTCATTCACTTACAAGTCAAGACATCCTCCTCCTGTCATCTAAGGATGAACAAGGACAAAGGACCTGACACTTTATGCCCCCTCCATGCCTTCTAGGATTCAGCTATGCTAGCCTCTGGGCAGTTCCCTTCTGAGATTATTTCCCATTTCTGCAATTTTGTGGAAAGACAGTGTGCTTTGATGTTGTTTCACCTATTAGAATGTGAGCTCCCTGGGGGCAGAGACCATGTTTTTGCTTTTCTTTGTATCTCTAGCACTTATCACAGTACCTGGCAAACAGGTACCAAATGCTTGTTGACTATTGACTATTGATGTTGCAAAGGGAATGTTTGGTCAGATAAAAGTTAGATTAAATGGCCTCTGAAATCCTCTCTAGTACACATATACAGAAATATACATAGCTATATACACATGTATATAAACATACCTAAATAGACATATATAAACATACACAAATATACATGTATACATATATACATATGTTCCCATATACACATTTATATAAAACACAAGATGGAACCTCCTGGAATCTTTATCCTATAGGTGCTGCCCTTTCTACATACATATAACTATCTGAAAATAGCAAATAGGAAGCATCTTGTAACCTGATTTCTTTTAGCCTGCTTTGGCCTAATTTCCCCAAGCCTTGTTCCTATGGGCCTGAGCTACTTTGTATGGCTCCTATACATGAATTAGAAACCATTAATGACCCAGTGCTCTGCTATTATACTTGACCTGAATTCAGGCTTAAACATTGTCACTGTGAAATCTCAGTGCCTAAAGTTAATTTGGAATTTGTTCTCACTAAAAAAGAAAACAATGAATAAACTCTAGATTATTATTAGAAAAGGCCTGACATTTAATTGGATTTTTTTCCTAACAGTTCCTAAAATACCATCAGATCTGACCCATCAGACACATGAAGAGTTTGCTTAGGGGCATTATTCAGGGCCAAATATGGGAAAAGTCAAGCAGTATATAGAAAACAAACAAATGAGTCATAGTGTTGAGTAAACTATTCCTTGGCTCAAATGCATGAAAACTCAACAAACCAAAGTGTCTTTGTGAGATACTTTTTGCTAGTGTCCAAGGATGAAGTGAAAAAATGCTGCCCCAGGAATCTAGAGACCACTAAAAAGCTGTATAGTTTGAAGGGGTGTAGAACTATAGAATCTCTGAAGTCCCTTCCATATTCTATAAATTTGACAATTCTCCGTCAGGCTTAATTTTTCTTAACTTGTGAGATGAAAGTATTACTAGCTGTTCTCTAATGTTCCTTTCAGCTTGGAATCTAAAATCTCCAGAAATGGAACCTGATTTGAACTATCTGACCTTTGGTCAGCAATGATGAGGCTGAATGTGTCATTTATGTGTTCATGTTTGGATACCTGTGTGTACTCAAGCTTTGCGTTTTTGTTTAACTATTATTTACTGAGCACCATCTCTCTGTGTTGTCCCTGAAGCCAATGAAGGCAAATTTAATAACTTTATGATAATAATTAGGCTTGTTGTTGCTGAGTTGTTTCCAGTTAAGTCCTGAGTTGTAGCTTGTTGTTGTTCAGTGATTTCAGTAATGACCCCATTTGGGTTTTTCTTAGCAGAGATACTGGAATGGTTTCCTGTTTCCTTCTCCAGCTCATTTTACAGATGAGAAACTGAGGCAAACAATTAAATGATTTGCTCAGGGTCATACAACTACTAAGGTTCTATTTGAACTCAGGTCCCCCTCCCTTGAGATGCTCTATCTACTGGGCCATTTAGCTACTCTAATTAGACTTGGGAAGAAGATGTAATGAGAATTTTGGATTTGGAGAAAGTATGGGATTTAGTAATTCTCTTTTCACTAGTTACCTGTATGTCATTGGGCAATTTCCTTTTTCTGAGCCTCAATTTCCTTCTCTGTACAATGGGGAGGAAGTATCAAACGACCATTTTTAAGATCCTTTCTAGTTTTCATAAGTTCCTTGATTCCACTAACAAGAACTCCTCTCTCACCTCTGATGGTTTACATTCCCCATGCCTCCTCATTTCTATTTCTTGGCTTCTCTGATTTCTGATAAGTTCCAGCTACAGGAAACCTTCCTTTCTATAGGAAAGCTTCCCAAATCTCCCATAATTCTAATGTTTCTCCTTTCTTGATAATTGCCAGTTTATCCTGTATATTATGTAATTTGTACATAGTTTTTTTTAATGTTTTCCCCATTAAACTAAAAACTCCTTGAGAGCAAAGACTGTGTTATGCCTTTTTTGTCAGCATCTCCTGCATTAGCACAGTAGTTGGAATTGATTGACCCTGATAATCATTGAAAAGGAAGTGTTCTCATTGAATCATTCCATAAATTAGAGCATAAACCAGGTCTGAATAAGATCTAGACAGCTCTAATTGGAAAGAAGTTTTTCCTTACATCAGCCTAAATCTCCCTCTTTTCCATTCTCTTCCATTGCTTCTAATTCCTTTCTTTGAGACAAAATGCTCAGTCAGGTCTCTGAATCATTCTCTATTCAACTTCCTTTGCTATCAAAACACATTTGACTGGATATGGGCTGTTCTATCTATGAAACTGTGAAATACTTGAAGACAGTTTTTATGTCCCTCTTAAATCTCTAGTAAGAAGACTTGAGTTCATCTCATCTCTGCTATTTACTAACTCTTTGAGTTCTATGGAAGTGCCTTAATCTGAGTCTTACTTTCCTGATCTCTAATCTGGTGATAGGGGAAAGGAGAGAGCAAGTACTTGAGATGGAGAAGTGCTGAAATTAATCTGTAAATTCCCTCTAGCTTTAATACTCTATGATTCTAAAGTAGCCATTTTAAAAGGACATTTTCATCAAAGTGGGATAGCTTGATGGAGTAATTATATTTGTTCATTGCAGTGCTGTGTATATGTGCATATTTGTGCTAGAACCTCCTTATAAGTTACTTTCCATCCTCTCTGCATATATCTATTTATTCATACACTGTCCTCCCAAGTTGTTGCCTCCTTAGAGTGTGAGCTCTCAGAGCACGAACTGCTTTTTGTCTTTCTTTGTAACTCAGATAGTACCTGGCAACATAAAAAGTGCCTAATAAATGCTTATTGAATAACTGTACACAACATAGTCAGAAAAGCAGTTTTGTCATGTGCTTATTCAGCAGTACAACTTTATTCTTCACAGAATTCCTTAGGTTGCTCCATGGCACTCCAATATTCTGTGTGACAGCTTGGAAAACACTTAGTCCAATTGCCTGACTTGACAAATGAGTTCACTAAGGACAATTACCCAACTGTTGGAAAATCCAGGACTAGAATCCAGGTCTCCAGACATCTTGGCCAACCCTCTTTCTCTTTGCCTCTCTGTCTGAATAGCATCAATTACTGTAGTACTTTGACAATGGTGCATAGTTAACATGGAACATCTGGAGCCATATGGGTAATTCATTCAGAGAATTAGCTAGTGGTCTCAGCATAAGTGAGGAAACCCGGAACCAGAATTTTAAGCCTTAGCAATTTACTGTATCCTTGAGGGAAAGTCTCTTAATACCCCTTTATTTGAACTCTCTCATCTGTTTAATTGTAATTCCAAAGTTTACCCCCACAGGGTTATTTTAAAAGATCAGTCAATCATGTTTGAAAAAGCACTTGGACTAGATTAGAAATAAAACATAATTACCAACAAACCCTCTTAGGTTTTAGAAATAATGCCTGTCTTTATCCCATGGATTTTGGCAAGCTGACTTCCATCCCCAGACTTCTAAAGAAGTTTCACCATAAAATAACTTGTTCTGTGAATTAAGCAACTTTTGTAATTAAATAAATTATAAATAGCATGGGTGTTTAACAAGACAATATCTGCTAAAAATGTATGATCAGTTCAGAAGGTCTTTAAAAAATTATGCATGTGGTAACAATGTTTCGTGTACTTCCATTATCAAAAACATTGATGGATCTGGATGGATGGAGCAAATAGTTCGAAGGATGGGAAAATTTACCTGATGGGATAACTTATTAAAGCTTGCAGAACTTAAAAATAATGTCATTTTTGGAAGTAGGAGCACCTACCACCTATGCTCATTAATACTTTACTGTCATGAAATCAGAGATTTTTAGGATTGAAGAAAAGCTTAGTAGTCAAGAAAGCAGGGTGATATCTGGTAAAAGTACTGGATTTGGAATAAGAATAAATGAATCTAAATTTCTGCTCTTACTTGGATTGGAAAATGCCATCCGCATTCAGAGAGAATTATGGAGACTGAATGCAAATTGAAGCATACTATTTTCACCTTTTTTTGTTTGCTTTTTCTTTCTTGTGGTTTTTCCCTTTTGTTCTGATTTTTCTTTCACAATATGACTAATATGGAAATAAGTTTTGAAAGATTGCACATGTATAACCTATATTGGATTACTTGTTGTTTTGGGAAAAGAGAGAAAAGGAACAGAGGTAAAAAGAAGAAATGTGAAACTCAAAATCTTACAAAAATGAATATTGAAAACTATCTATCTTTATATATCATTGGAAAAATAAAATAGTGAGAAAAAAATTCCTTGTCTTCCACTTATTATCTCAATATGATTTTATTCAAATTACTTAACTACTTTCAGTTTTAGTTTCTTCTTCCATAAAGTGAGAGGGATAGGGTAGTTGACAGTCAAGGTCCCATCTAACTTTATATGTACCACACACACACATATACACATATATTCACATACACACATATATACATATATCTATATACACTGATGTATACATGTATATAGATGCATAAATATATATTTAATTTCTTTTTTACATGTCATATGATGCTACAGTAATAAAAGAGGATGGGATTTTGATTGTGATCAGTTGGTTTAAATTTAAATTTAAATCCCTTTAAGACTAATGGGCAAGTTGATTGACCTTTTTTAGATTCAGTTTTCTCTAAAAACAACAACAACAACAACAAAGGGATTGAACTAGTTGATCTTTAAGGAACCTGAATTTATAGATTCTGTGATAGTCCAGTCTGCCATCTCTCCAATTTAGGAGTCTTCTTTACAATAGAGGATTATTGGTTTAGAACCAGAGAGAGATTCGAATCCAAGTGCCTTAAATTTCAGATGAGGAAACTGACTCAGGGGGATTTAGTGACTTGTTCCAGATTATATAACTATAAATGGCAGACCTTAGATTTGAACAGCTCTGACAAGAAGTTAGACCTGCTTGAGCACTTCCAACATTAAGGAGCATCATCAAACAGTGAGATTAACCAGCTTTCAAAATATTCCATCCTAAAATAGGATTTACAAAATGGTGGTTGATGAGATAAGAATGTCTCCCAAATCCAAACAAATAGCCTAGGTTATCTTCTCATCATAGAAATATCAATCTAAAATGTAAATATAAAAGAAGCTCCAATGTAGTAGCTGCTACCAGTAGACTTCCAGATTGAAATAAATATACAGGTACAGATATAAAATATAATATCACACATATTTTATAATTACATTTTGATATAATTGGTTTCCTTAGAAATTTTAACCATTTTGTTTTATTTATATTTTAAAACATTATTCTGAAAAGGAATCCATAGGCTTCACCAGGCTACCAAAAGGTTCTATGGTACAAAGAAAGGATTAAAATCCCTATTCTAATAGTTAGGGAGACTAGAGAAAATCTCCTTTAGAAGGTGATATTTGAACTTAGTCTTGAAAGAAGCCATTCTAAAATGAAGAATTCTAAAAGATGAATATGAGGAGGGAGAATGTTCCAGGTATGAACACAACCATGCAAAAACACAGAGATAAAAGATAGAGTATGTTGTCTAAGGAACAGCAAGTAGATCAGTATGGCTTTGATTTAGGGGGCTGATGATTCTCTCTTCTCTGAGCACCTCCCCATCATAATCCTGGACTTCACACTATAGACCATGTTCAAAAGGAACTTCCATCCTAGGGCTTTGCTTTCTTGATTGGTGACTGCTTATCCTGGAACATTATTTCTGGAAAGTCCTAACATGCTTCTCACTCTCTTTTCTTTAACAAATTTCTCAACAACCTGCATGCTAGTCACTTCATTCCATCTGGAATACCCTTTCCCAATTTCCTATTCTTCCCCTTTCCCCTAATCCCCCTTCCCATTTAAGTTCTGAAACCATGAACCATTATCAAATTAACTCTGCCATTGTTCCTGAATAGTTTCTGTCAATCTACTTTCCTACAATACATCTCATCAGTACCGTAATTTTCCAGACTAAAGTGTTCCTTTTTGGCCATTATGTGTACCTATGTTGTCTCACACACACACACACACACACACACACACACACAGACCTTTTTTTTTTTTTTTTTTTTTTTTAGAATATAGGATTCTTGATTGTAGACATTGTCTTTACTTTTGGATTTGCATTTTGAGCGCTTAACACAATGCTTGGCACATAGACTGTAATAAATGTTTATCCATTTATTTATTATTGAAAGGCAGTGTGGTGTAGTGGATAGTTCTGGACTTGGAGTCAGAAGATCCAGATTTGAATTCTACCTTACGACTTGCTAGCTGTATGGTTATGGGCAAGTCATTAATTATGGCACTTGGAGCCTCGGTTTCCTTCTCTATAAAATGAGGAAGTTGGACTTGATGACTTCTAAGGTCCCTTCCAGCACTAAGTCTGTGATTTATTATCTCACAGGAAACTCTTCTATGAAACTTACATTCCATTAGAGTTTACATTCCATTAGAGTAGATGCCAAACTAAGCCTGCCAGAAGCAGACTCAAGCCCAGCCCAGGGTCAAAAGAGGACAATGACTTCTATTTTTGAATCCTCAGTGTTTAACCCATAGCCTAGCACACAGTAGGCACTTAATAAATGCTTAATTGATTAACACATGCCTTCACAAAGCATATTTTGCTCTGTTTTTTGCCTCAAAGCATGGCTGAACAACATTATTTCTGTTGTTACACCTGTTGAGGAATCTTTTATGATCTTTGTTCATGCATGAGAGATACCTGCTTGGAACAAAATTTTTTTAAGTCTGCATCTTATTCTTTCCTCAATACTCAGACCATTTCTCAGTCTACTCTGGCTATGAGGATGGAGTTGATTGTCAAGAAATGTCATAAAAGGTTGTCTCTTTCCATCCTTTATTGTTACTAAGGATACCTGGAAGTAAAAAGATAAATATGAAGGGAAAAGAAAGCAAGAATTTTAAAAAGCCAGACTTTGATTGAAACAAGCATCCACAAACCAAGACCCAATCCCTATCACAGAAGAAAGACAAATATGCTAATAGCTTCCTTCAATGTGCAGTTTTTTCTAAGGCTCCTAATATAAAGAATGTATATTGGCAAATCTTTAAAAATACTGACAGAAGTCCAAAAGAAAATTGCAAATGCATTTCCAAACAAAACCCAGCATATTTAAGAACAAAACTCTCAAAACTTTTAAGGAAAAATTCTGAAATAATTATCTCTAGCATAGATACTATCTTATGAAAAAGTAAAGAAGAAAGTAAAAATTGTGAAATACCTTAAAGTATGACATTTATTATAATTACTAGTTATTAGACATATTGACATCAAATAATTATATTCTTCTCACTTGTCATAAGAATGAAAAAAATTTGAAATTTCTCTTTAGATTTTGAAATTTTACCTGAAAATATATCCAAATCCTTAAATATGGCTGTGCTCTTACTGATTGGTGAATCCCAGTAATTCAGTTCACACTCATTCAGTCTTGCCCATGTTATATTATTCTTGTCCACAGCCTCCCATAATTTTGCCCCAAGGAGTCCACCCTATGTGCTGGAGGTCTTTCTCAGCTTCTCTTGACATCATGAAGATACCACTGGAGCACTCTGACTGCCTATCACCCATCTTCTCCTAATGATATTAAATTTATTTTTCTCTGAGAAAAAATGATTTGTCTTATATATTAATAATCAATTATTGAATTAGGATTAAAATTTTCCCTTCTTCTATTTCTTCAATCTCTGTAGACTTTTGAAGCACAGGGCTAATAAAGAGATAAAATCTTGGACAGATGCACCCCATCAAGAAAATTTAAATCAAATCAAAAGAGAAAGAGATTCTAGTCAAGGGAAATCCAGCCCGTTGTGTTTTAGTTAGACAAGTCTGAGGGAAATAGTTCCCCTCTTAGTCTAGATTACCTTGGATAAGGTGGTATGGGTAGAGAGGAAGTCTCTTTGATTCACATAGAGTGATGAGAATCAAGTCCCAAAAAAACTCATTAGAATAAACCCACCTTTCATTATTATATTCATTTTCTCATTACTTGTTAACCAATCAGAGTTGATTTACACATTCAGAAACACCCACTCTTCCAAGGGCATATAGGAATTGAGTGGGTTCCATAAGGGCTGTTTAGCATTTCAGAGTGTCACTGACCCCTTTTATTAATTTATCTTCTAGTAATAAACTGATTAATTGCTCATAAATTATCTCTTGAACTTTTTATACATCGCATTTATTTCCTTGAAATTGCTGATTGATTACATGCTATAGTCTACTCACACCCACCATTGTGCCCTCTGCCCTTTGCCCTTTCTAAAGAGGGCCTTTGCTTCTCCCTTGCCTTCTGCTCCTTTCATCCTTTGGAGGTACTTGCATTGCATTTCTTACTGCCATAAAACAATGCTGGTAGAATGCTAATACTTAAAAAGTCGGGCCTTTGCTTTCATGGGAAATTTGGGTCGGTAAAGGAACTTTGCAATTTCCTGAAAGCAATCTAGCCTGCTCTCCTATTTAACTCTTGGCCTAACTCACTGTCAATTTGTACTGTTTGTTCCAAATATACATACTGATGGAAAAACTCTTCTTCCAAATACTTGTTGAAATCTGGGCAATGGACAGTCTTCATCCTGTTAGTCTTTCCATTGAGGAGGGACAAGCCAAATTCCTTTGAATGATTACAAATCTCTTCCAGGAGATACTACAATATTCTGAGGCTTGAGGCAATCAACACCTTGTGACCAAATAGGAGGATCTAGAAGACCTTATTATTCCCAGGGAATTTCTTTTCAACTTGTTGCATGTGTTTGATCTCCTCCATCACAGTGGTGAATACTTTAAACAAGTATACATCTCCTTTTATTCCCTGTCTTATGTTTATTATATTGAAAAGAATGATTTCAGTTTTTATATATTCCAATGAACTTTGAGTAATTTTGTAGTGTGGCTGGGAGACCCTTTGTAGAAAAAGAGCCTGTAAGATAATTTATTTACCTTTTACTGGATCAAACATTTTTTCCTTATTCAATGAAGAAGTCAAATGAGATCTTATATTCTCTACATCTTTCAATTAGTTGTGAAATGATAAAAATGTAGTTCATTATTCAATATTGCTAGTGAAAACCGATTTATTGCCTACTAATACTCTCAATGAGAATGCCCATTATTCACATATAGATGATTCTCCATTTTTCAGTCCATTTTGTGATTGTGGAGTTGGAATCCACTTGTCAAGAAGTTTCTATAAAAGATCTCTTGTTTCTATCCTTTATTGTTACTACGTATACCTGGATTCAACAGATAATGAAAAAAGAAAGCAAAAACGTTAATAAGCCAGACTTTGATAGTGAAAAAAGCATCTGCAAATGAAGTTGCAAGACCCAGTTCCTAACACAAAAAAAGAGGCAAATGTGTTGATGACTTCCTCCAATAGGAGATTCTTTTATTAATGCTTACTGTGTGCAAAAGCTCTGACATAGCTAATGAGTATTTGAGGAACGATTTGCTTTCCTGATTCCAAGTCCAACAATCTTCATTTTGGATATTCACAATTGAGGTATAGTCTAAAAAAAAGATATTTTTGAGTTATGATAATCACACTATCCCGAACAAGTAATTTAACCTCTCAGTGCCCTTAGGCAATTCTCTAAAATTGTAAATTACACAGAAGATGCCCATCATTTCAGAAGAAAGTATAGTACAGTCCAAAAAATATGAAATAGCAAGATGGAGCTGACATTGGTGACAACTTCTCCCTTGCCATGAAATTTTAATTATTCAGTCAGGTTCTAGTGACTAACATGTATAGATAATCTCTGCCCTGAAGGAGTTTCCAATATGAAAGTTAAATCCAAATGACAACTCCCAGGTAGGACTATACTCTTCCAAACCATTCCTGAAGCCCAGCCTTCCTGGGTTTGGCAGGGTAGGGGATGAATATCAGGAGGACATCCAAGCTGGGGAAGATTGACTATAGGTAAGGTGGGTAGAAGAAATGTTTCCAAATTTAGCAGGAACCCAACTTCAAAGAAGCAGTGTAGGTGTGCACTGCTGAGAAACTCCACCAGCAGACAGATCCAGCCAGCTGGCAAGCTGCCCTCAGGAGACCGGCAGTCTCGTGTCCTGGGAAGACACCAGATTTGCTATGGAATATCAAGAGACCTGAGTTCAATTCCTGATTCTCCCTCTAATTTGCTTTTTCACAATGGGCAAAACATATTCTCTTTCTCTAGTGAAGTAAAGGAATTGGACTACATTATTTCTAAAGTCTTTTCCAATACTAAAAGTCTAAGAATCTTTTAAATATCAATAGTAGGAATCAAGCAGAGGACAGCTGGGTGGCAAAGTGGATAGAATGCCAGCCTAGAAGATGGAAGACTCAACTTTGTGAATTCAAATCCCATCTCAGACTCTTAAGAGCTTTGTGATGGTGGGCAAATCATTTAATCCTGTTTGCCTTCGTTTTTTCATCTAGAAAAGAAAATGACAAACCATTCCACTATCTTTGCTAAGAAAACCCCAAATGGAGCCATGAAAAGTTGGATATGACTGAATAACCACCACTATAACAAAAAGGATAAAGTAGACCAAGACATGAATGAGTTAGTTATATATAATAGATAGAGGGATATACTAGATCGTCAAATTTGGCTTCAGAACACTTAGCTGTGTGACCCTGGGCAAGTAACTTAGCTTCTGCCTCAGGTTCCTTAGCTGTAACATGAGAATAATTGTGGGGCCTACATCTCAGAATTGTCATAAAGATCAAATGAGATAATAATTGTGAAGCACTTAGCACAGTGCCTGGCACATAGTGACATATAATAATATGTAAGAATAGCACTTAAAAGTTAGCTATTGTTATTATGTGGTCCAACCTCTTCATTTTACACATAAGGATGCCAAAGCCCAGAAAGGTTGTCTTTGTTTAAGGTACACAGATAATAAATAGCAGACCTGCCATTTAAACCCTGGTTTTCTGACTCCAAATTCTGTGGGTTTTTTATCGACTGCACCCATTCTCACAAAGGCCTTTTGCATGTACTGCACAAGTGGGCGAAAGTGTCAATCTGGCCAGTAACCATTTTTTAGCCACACCCAGACAGAGAGATAATGATCATTGTCAGAAACATCATCTTCAGACAGGAAAAGGTGGGGATATTCCTACCTGACTCTTGTCAGTTTGATCTACCTTTAAGTATGGAAACACCTCAAGGGCAAGATTACCTATACCTATAGACTGATTGCATAGTTAATATTTCATAGCAACAAAATGATTGTCCCCAGTGATTAGAATAAGCTTGTCTCTTCTAAAAATGACAGTTTTGTGGAGTGTTAAGACAACTGAAGTGATCAGGAGACCTAAGATCTAGATCTGAAGTGGAGGACAAGAGGAATAAATATTTATCAAGTGCCTTCGATATTTCAGGCACCCTGCTAATCACTGAACAAATATTATCTCATTTGATCTCATTCACCACTGACTAGATGTCTGTCTTTGGGAAAATCCCTGGAGCCCTTGTTTTCCCCATTTATAAAACCAGGCAATTGGATTACTTTGAACCTATGTCATAGCCCTCAATATATAAATGCTTCTTGGAGTATTTCCTTTGATGGATCCATGAGCTCATTGATGTGGGTGGTACAGATTATATCCTATCCACAATTTTTATCCGAAGTGATTATAGTCTGGGTATCTGTGTCCTCTCATTAACTCTCCATAGGTAATCCACCCAATGTGTTTGGGATATTTTTTTCAACTTCTTGATATTGTATAGATATAAATAGAATGTATGATTGACACTCCCTTCCCAATCATACCCTCCTCTCTCTCTGATAATTTCCTTGTCAACATATTTCCATGTGTTCTTCACTGGTATAATTAATAATAATTATAATAGCTGACATTTATGATGCTCACTGTGTGTCAGGCACTGAGCTAAGTACTTTCTATAAATTATCTTGTTTGATTCTCACAACAACCCTGTGAGATAGGTGCTATAATTATTTCCATTTTACTGATGAGGAAACTGAAGCAAACAGAGGTTAAGTGATTTGCCCAGGATCACATAGCCAGTCAGTGTCTGAGGCTAATTTTGAGTTCAGGTCTTCCTTACAACAGCCTGGCACTCAATCCATTGCACCCAGTAGAGCTGCCTCTACTTATTTCAGCCTACATGTATTCATCCTATAGTTCTCAATTTCCCTCTGGCTAACCTACAGTTAGTTCTTCAAAGACTCAAATATTCCATGACATAACTTTACTAAAGAATACCTATGTCAGAAAGATGGATCTGTGTTTTATAGATGATTTGAGGTGATTAAAATTCCCAGAGCAAATTCCCAGAGCCACACTGGCCTTCTCTTCTCTTCCTGTTCAAGTCTAGCATCTATTAACTAACTATTACTTTAGCAAGTAACTAAAAATTCCTGAACCTCAATGAACATAATAATAGTTGTATGGTATAATTTATAGGGTTGTTCCAAGGGTCAAATGAGATCACATATATAAAGTCCTTTATAAAACTTATACACATGCACATATATATGAGAGCATTATTATCTCATGCACTGAGAAAAATTTTTCTTAGCTGGGATCCAAAAATTTCTCAATAGGATGAATGATAGGTGAAACTTGATAGTTTGGTTCTATGGAAAGAGCCCTAGATGGGAGGTTGAAGCACCTGGATTCAAACTCCAACCCTAACACTTAGTACCTGTGTAACATTTGGCAATCAATCAATCAACAAATATGTATTTAGCACCAATATATTCCACAGATTGTACTAAGTGGGAGGGAATCAAAGACAAAAGTAGTCACTTAACCAATGTGAGCCTCAGTCTCTTCATCTGTAGAGTTATATCAAATGATCAGTAAAATCTCTTCAAACTCTTAAGTTCTCTGAGCCTGTGATTCTGTATAATGTTTTACACTTTGATTTTAATAATTAGCTACATGGGAGAAATATGGCAAGGTATCAATTTATATTTAAAAATCTGGGATTTTTAGTGGATTGGCAAGTTTAATATAAGTCAATATTATGATGTACAATACAAAGGTAATAATGTGATCTTTTTTTCAAATCTTTTATTTTATTGGTGCAAGAACCTTTTTGCACCTCACCTACCTATGTAGAGTAGAATTCTGTCTCCCTTATTTCAAAACTGGCTCATTGTCCACTGTAGTACATTGCTATTCAGTGTAAACTTAAACCTCATTAACAGATGTGTAATTAAAAGAACCCATGTGTACAAAAATATTTAAAACAGCTCTTTTTGTAGAGTCAAAGAACTAGAGAAGGAGGGGTGACCATCAAATGGGGAAATGACTGAACAAGTAGTAGTATATGAATGTGATGCAATGCTATTGTAGAAATGCTATTGTAGAAATGAAGGGGATGGTTTCAGAAAACCTGGGAAGACCCGTGTGAATGGATGTCAATCACAGTGAACAGAACTAAGTGAACAATTTCTTAAATAACAACAATATTATAAAAACAACGGTGAAAGACTTAGGAACTCTGCTCAACACAATGATCAAGCATGAATCCAGAGGATTCATGAAGAAACATACTTCCTACCTTCTGAGAGGTAATGGACTGAGAATGCAGATTGAAACTTCATTGTTTTTTGGACATGGCCTTTGCATAAAGTTGTGTTTGTCTATGTATTTTATAGCAGGGATTTTGGTTTTTCTTGCTTTCTCAATCTCTAAGAAGGAGGGAGGGCTATGTGGAGGAAAAAGTGGATTCTCATTTTTAAAAATAAAATTTAATTTTTAAAAATGTATAATATTCTGCATGATAGAGATCCTTGGATCATAACATCCTTTCCTGATAAGACCAAGTCTAGAATACTGTACTAAATTCTAGACAGAATAAATAAGGAGTAATTTTGCCTCTCTAAACCTCAGTTTCTCCATCTTAAATCTAATCTTATCATGTGGCACAACTCCAAATATGTAGAGGAAAAAAAAAAATCATATTCTCCCTCTCCTCCAAGTAATCTCTTCCCTGAGATAAGCATTTCCAGTTTCTTCAAATTTTTGTTTGGTCAGAATGATTTTTCTAATTCTTTAACCATCCTAGTCAAATACCTCTGGACAAATTTCCATTTGTCAATAACTTCCTTGAAGTGCCACATACCAAATTAAGAATCAAATTCCAGATGTATTCTGACTAGCAGAGAAAATTGGGAATCTATCACTTTCTTTGATCTAGAAACTGCCCTTCTAGAAAAAATGTAGTCTGTGAATACTTAAGTTTCTTTGGCTGATTTATGATATTAGGTTATAACTGCCTGTATGACAAAACAAATGGAAGAGAAGATTGAATGCAAATAGAATTAGAGAGACCAGAAATGTATGCTTCCTCCACAAATCATCAAATAAATATTAGTTTTACTTTGTTGTTTGGTCGGTTCAATCATCATGCATCACTCTTTGTGATCCTATTTGGGGTTTTCTTGGCAAAGATACTAGAGTGAGTTATCATTTTCTTCTCCAGCTCATTTTATAGATGAGAAAACTGAAGCAGCAAACAGAGTTAAGTGACCTATTCAGGATTACATAGCCAGTAACTGTCTGAGGCAAATTTGAACTCAGGTCTTCTTGATTCAAAGTCTTAGTACTTTCTCCACTTTTCCATCCTTAATTTCATTCAGAAAAATGAAAAGTGAAAAAGAGTGTTTATTACTACCTGTTAGGATATTAACTCTGTGTATATGAAATGTTACTAAGAAAACCAAAGATGACTAGCATTGTTAATTCTGCTTGTGTTTATTAACTGCCCTGTGCTCTGGCCATAATCATCATGTGTATTGGCAAATTATCTTATGAACACTTGTAGGAGATGAGATTCAAAGCTCAGTTTGACTACCATTCTCAACTAAAACTAATGAGATTGTTTACAATTGGCGAATAGTCATGAATATTACTAGAACATATGACATTTCTCAAAAGGATAGAGAATCAGCAAGCAGATCAATACAAATATGAAAAAGGCATTTTAAAAAGACTTTGACATGCAATTAAATAGACAACTCCTAAAGTTTCTGCCGTGACCTATATCTTAGATGTATATTCCAAATAATCATTTGGACCCAAAATTGGACAGAACAAAGAAAGAGAATTGGCTCACTTTAGGTTCATTGCAAAATTACTTAGATGACAAAAAGCTTCTCTCTAAAATCAAGGCCTATTTTTGATATCGATTTTTTTCTGGTAACCCTGCATCTGTGACTTATAATCCTATAATGTTCTACCATCTGCAGAGAACAATGGCAAGGTACTTACTGAGCAAGAACAGATTTCATCTTATTATAAACAAGGAATTATAAAGTAGAAGGAGTATAAAATAAATCATCAAAGAAAAGTATGAACAAAAAAGAAGATAGGCTAATCATATAACAAGAGGTGGAGCTAATCGTTGAACAACCCATATGTTTCATCTATACCCTCATGATATCAAGAAAAAATAAAGCTCCTAGAACACCTGGTGAACCTCTTGTGGCAAACCTATGAAAGAGTACAGGCCCAATAGATGATTGCAGTCTTTATCACTGGAGGGAAAACCCATTATCTATGAAATCTTAAGAGTTGAGTACTATAATATAGGATTCCAAGAAAATTATCCAAACCAGAAGTATTTAATGAGTACTTGTAAGAAAATGAATTTTTATTGGAACAGAAATTTTTGTAAGGGTCAATGTTGAAAAATTACCCATGCATATGTTTTGTCAAAAAAAAGCTATAGTAATTTAAAAAAAGAAAGTGAATTTTCAGAGAAATGGTTAGCTCAGTAAATCTATTAAAAATAACTTCTATAAAATAAAAATTTAATGTTAAAGAACAATTTCAAATAGAACAATAAAATGTAACTTTTTTAAAGGTGGGACTATTTTACTTTAATCTTTGGGACTCCAGTACAGTATTTGAATATATAATAGGCACTTAATCAGTACTAATTGAATTATTTTAATATATGTATTCTTACAGAAGAAGACAGAATTTGATTATAAACCAGTAACTCCTCTAAATTTTATCAGACATATTTGACTAAACCATAAACAAGAGGATCAAAAAAATGGGTTGAAACCAAGAGGAAGGAAAGGGTTGTGGGGAGAGGGAGGTTATAACTGGGGCTCTCCCCTGAAGGGAGAAAAAGAATAAGAGATTGAGAAGCAGCTTAGTAAACAATGACAGGATCTGAGGCTCAAGATGCTATCTTTATGATAGCTAGGTGGCAAGGTGAAGTCAGATTCTTCTTCCCGAGTTCAAATACAGCTTCAGACATTCATATCTGTGTGATTCTGGGCAAGTCACTTAGCTCTGTCTCAGTTTCCTTATCTGTAAAATGAGCTGATGATGGAAATGGCAAACTACTCCAGTATCTTTACCAAGAAAGGCCCAAATGGAGTAAAGGAAGTTGGACACTATTGAAATGATTCAATCACAACTTAGGGAATGAGACAGCCTATAGCCTCTCAGAGAAAAGGAAGTGAGAGCATGACTTATGGTTATTACAGGACTTATGGAGAACTAGAAACAGAAAAAAAAAATTCCATTTGTATCTACAAATTCCTCTATTCCCCCCTACATCTGGAGGCTTATTAAAGAATTCACTAAAAATCCTTTTCTCCTTATCAGAGTTTCTGAAGCCTGATCCTCTTCTCCCTAGAGATTGGAAGGAAAACCATACCTTTCATATTCCAAACTGTTAGCCAGATCTCAAAGTCACTGACTCCACCCTATGGAATTCTGGGATTGTCAGAGTTTTCAGAAGTCAGCTAGTCTGATCTCCACCCCATCCCCCACCTGGCCTTGAGGCACAAATACCAACTGCTGCATACCTACATACCAGTTATTACCTAATGACATGATTTTCAATGGTCTTTTTGAAAACTTCAAATGACAAGAAACTTATTAACTATTCAGGGTAACCCCTTCCTTTTTTTGACAGCTTTAATATCAGGGAAGTTCTTGCTTACTTTGAGCCCCAAACTGACTTTCTTTAATTTCTAGCAATTTATCTTAATTTTTCTGCATTCTGGGGTTAACAAAACAAGGTTAATTCACCTTTCATAGGATGGCCCTTCAAACCTTTGTAAACAATGATATTTTTCCAACTTCATTTTTATCTAGGACAAAGCTACTCAGTTATTTTATCTGATTTTCTTACAGTCTCTGATCCCTTCACTCTTCTGACTCTTTTTCCTAAGGTATACTCCAATTTGTTTGTATTCTTAAGAAAATATGAATTCTAAAACTAAACATAGAACTCCAGGTATAGTCTGATCAAAGCAGGGAGTCTCACTTTGGACACTACATGTCTCTTCAGCAGCCCAACAATTCTTTTGCATTACCTTTTTTGGCTGTCACATCACACTGCTGAGTCATCCTGAGACCACCAAGTCTTCTTCTCATGAACTGCTCTAACCACAGATCCTCCGTCCTGTGCTTGTGAAGTTGACTTTTGTGAACCTAAGAATCTTATATTTCTATTAAATTAGTAGAACCAGTCCAGCCTGCCAAGAATCTTTTAAAAATTCTGATGATGTCATCCAATGTTTTTAACTATTCCAGTTTTTTTATTGATGAGCAGCCTATGACCTCATCCAAGTTGTTGATAAAATAAATAATAAAATTCAACAGAATAGTATCAACAACAGAATTCTGGAATTATGGAGTCTTCTCAGTGCATTATGGTACGACAGCTTAATTTCAGGATGGAAGAAGAGTGCCTCTCTTTTTTTAAGGTACAAAATGGTTTTCAATATAAATGGGCTTCCTCAATACAATTATATGGATCATCAGTGCCCTATTTTTCTGGATGGGGAGGAGGCAATGCAGTATCCCATTCCAAATAACAAGAAAGTAATGAGGTTTCAATTGATAATTGTGATATTAGGAGCCTCCTAACAGCTGCTGCCTTATCTTTTGGATTCACAGTAGGCACAAGGGTTTTTGTTGATTCTGACTCATCCACCCTTGGCTCTAGTTTCATCAGTGTGGACTTTATTTGTGCTTATTTCCCCTTATTAAGCTATATAGAAATCTTAACCCTAAAAGGGACTTTAGGCTTCATTTTATTTAATATAATTGTCTCATTTGATAATTAAGGTAACTGAGGCCTGAAAGGATGAATTAGAATTGAGAGGAGCCAAATCCCCTGACCTCTAGTTATTTCTATTACATTTCATTGCCTCCCATGGAATCAAGGCACATTGTTCTCAAATGATATTCCCTATTCTTGAGGTCTTTTGGAGATGTGAAACTTAGCCTACAATTCTACTCATAATATTCAGGCATGGTAATCAAAAGAATTATAGTGACCAAACTCACCAAAGATAAGGGAGCCACCTGAAGCATGGCTTTTGGTTGTTATTCTCCTGGTTGTTTAGCAAAGAATACAAGAATATTACTCTGAAAACATGACTAAATGCCACATTGGTGAATGTCACACATGGTTGACTAAATGGGGAGAGAAGTGTGACTTTTTAGACTTCCCATCCCCGGTTGCTCCTTCCTTTTGAGGGTAGAAGAGTGGCTCTCTCTACTCAGTGATGAACATTCTCACACTTCTCCAATCCTTTGCCTCCCAATAACTCTGAACTCCTGGAGACAGTCATCCAAATCCCATTCCACACCACCTACCATATAATTCATCATTCTTTCTTCCCACTCTTTCTCTTCCTGACCCATTCTTTCCAACTACTAGTGCTCATTGAAAGCTGGCTTTCCCCTGATGACACAGACTCCCTGTTTACTCTTTCCAGTACTGACTATATTCATTCTCCTCAGCTCACTGATCATGGTGAGGGAGCTGGAGTACTCTGTACTCACCACTGCCTCTTCTAAGTTCTTCCCCTTCTTCCATTACTCAGTAATATCTCTTCTGCTGGAGCACAAGCTATTCAGATCTAACACCCAATCATAATATTGGTAACATAAAATTGGTAACTACCAATTCCCCCAGTCACCCCTCCCTTCCTCGATGGTTTGATAGTTGGTTTACAATTTTTCTCTCCTCCCCAACTCCTGCCTTCACACTGCAGCTTCAGTGTCCCTCAAATACCTTGATTACTCAGTTCCTCAACCTACCCACCACCCAACCTCAGCCACACATATACCCTACTTAGGGTCCTACCCTAGATTTTGCCACCATCCACATTTGTCTTCCAGAGTTCTGAAATCCCCTTAAGTGACCATAATCTATTGACTTTTCACCTCTCCTTCTGCTTTTCCTTTTAAAATCCTATTCTTCATCCTCAAATGATCTCCAGTCCCCTGATCCCTCAATACTATCTCCAGCCATCTCCCCTGATTAACCACTTTCTTGTCTTTTCTCCATCTTGACTCCTTGATGGATCAATTCAACTCTACACTGTCCTCCTTTCTTGAAACCCTAACTCTTATCTCATAGTCTGTTCCACCCAGTCAAGTTTCAGCCTTGAATCACTTCCATGAACTTATGCAACTGTTCTGAATGGGTTCACTAGAAATTTGTTATATAACTTCAGTGGGTTTCTCATGGCTGCTAAGTAATCCTACTCTACCTCTCTTATTAACTATTTTACCTCCCACCTCACCCCTTCCAAATTTTTCACTCTTCCTTAAACCTCCCTTGACTCCCCATACTTCATTGTCTCAGTTGAGAACCTTACCTCATAATTTACAGAAAAAATGAGGTATTTACTGTGGACTCCCTCTTCTCCCCTCTTCTTTATCTTCTATAATCAGCCTTTAGGCATTTTCTCTAGCTGTTCTGCAGGCCTAGAACATTCTCCCTCCTCAACTCTGACTACTGATCTCCCCAACTTCCTTTAGTCCCAACTAAAATCTGACTGCACAAGAAGCCTTCCTCAACCCCTCTTAATTCTGAGACCTTTGCTCTATTATTTACTATTTATTTTGGGTGTGTGTATATACACACACATATTATATATATATATACATACACACATACATAAATATACATGCACATAATCACACACAGACACATACATATATATATATATATATATACATATATATATATATATATGTTGTCTCCCCAATAGAATATAAGCTCCTTGAGAACAAAAATAGTTTTTTGCTTCTTTTTTGTATCCCCAAGGTTTAGTAATGTCTGGTACACAGTAAGTGCTTAATAAATGTTTATTAATTGATTCTTATCAGTAGTTCATTAGCTAAGTTAGGACTATTAGGATTGTGAAGAAATTCACCCAAGAAGAGTAAATAGAGCCAGAGGAAAAATGGGTAATGATTAGAAAAAGAAAGAAAAATCCGAAGAAATTGGTAGGAACAGAAGAATTCTCCTGTATTTGGGACATGGTGGCACATACCTGTAATCTGTTCTTGAGGAAGCTTAGGCTGATAGATCACTTGGGCTCTGGCATTCTGAGTTGCTTTGGGCTGAAGAATTGGGTTCTCTGCTAAGTCAATGCCAACATAGCAAGCCCATTTCCTCTCCATCCCCAGTGGGACCAAATGAGTCACTAAATTGCCTGGGGAGGTCCAGGTTAGAAAAACAGAGCAAGTCAAAACCCCCTAGGCAGATCAGTGGTGAGGAAGGTCAATGATGGCAACTGTATGTCCAGCACAGGTAAAATAAGAAGATCCAATCTCAAAACAACAACCACCAAAAAGATCCAACTCCAGAAAAGGGAAAAGAAAAAAAACAAGCAAAGGAAGAATAGGAGAATCACAAGACATCAAAGTGTCAAGGGACTTCAGAAGTCAGCTAGTGCAACCTGTGTCTGAATAGGAGTCCTTTTTCAGTATAACTGGTAAGTAATCATTCAGTCTCTACTCCAAAGCTATAATAACAAGGAAATGAATAACTTCTGAAGCAGCAATCCATGACATTTTAGGAAATTTCTTAATTATTGGGAAATTTTTCCTTATAATAAAACAGAATCTGTCTTTCTACAACTATTACCTATTTCTGTCCTCCAGCCAAGTATTGAATGTCTAGTCTCTCTAATACATAAAAGACCAACAAAATCCTTAAAGAAAACAATTTTGTTCCATTAGGTCTTCTCTTTTTCATGCTAACCATCAGTTTGGCTTGTTCTTTTGCCAGAGGTGTGCTGGAACCAGCTCAAACCAATTGAATAAAGTCTATATTAAATTTTCAGTGTGAGCTCTTAGAACTTAGGAATCAGCAAATACTGTAAACTGAAGCTTGATTTGTTGATCCATTTATTATCTCTACTGTGATAAAGTGATAGTGAAAATGTTAATAATGCCGGTTAAACTTAAAAGTGTATCATGTGTTTTCAAAAACTGACTGTTAAACATTTGCCAGCATACCCTTGCCTTACCATTCTGGTAACTCTGCTCTGGGTTTATCAAGGTCTTTAAAATCTGACATTCAGAACCAAATACTGGTCATGTCTGGTCTGACCAGGACTGAGCTCAGTAGGACCATTACTTCCCTCATTTTATACTGTGTATAATATAACCCAATAATGCTCCCATTACCTTTCTTGGCTGTCATGTCACATTGTCAATTCTCAATTGTTCTGTCAGGGATCATTTGTTCTTGATAAACCCATACTGGCTCTTACTGATGACCACTTCCCTTCCTAAATATTCCGAAATTCTCCAACCAAAACATTCTTAAATTTTTCCAGAAATCCAAATCAAACTCAATGACTTCTACTTTGAAAACTTCATCTTCTTCCCACCCCCCTCCACCTACCTTTAAAAAAAAAAAATCAGGCCACTTTCCATATTCTTCCCATATCCTGCTATCCTCTACCAATTTTTCAAAGTATCGCTGACAGTGACTCAGGATTTGAACTGAATGGAATAGAGAACAAAATGTTTGTTGTTTTTCAGTCATGTCCAATTTTGCACGACCCCATTTTGGGGATTTTCTTGGCAAAGATCCTGGAGTAGTTTCCCATTTTCTCCTTCAGCTTATTTTCCAAGTGAGGAAATTGAGGCAAACAGAGTTGCATAACTTGCCTAGGGTAACAGAACTAGTAAGTGTCTGTGATCAGATTTGAACTCAGAAATATGAATTTTCTTGACTTCAGGCCAGGCACGCTATCCACTGTGTCACCTAGCTGCTCTCCTCAGGGTAAAGAACACAACTTTGAGATACTTTTCAATTTCTTGCGATCTGGCTTCTATATGCAATACTAAATTGAAATCATTACGCTCCAGAATCACCAGTAAAATCCAGTGACTTTGTCTTAGTCTACATCTTAGTTGACCTGTTTGACTTTTTGCTTTTTTCTCTTTTTGCCTCCCTAGCTTTTTGTGGCACTGCTCTCTTTTGGCTTTCCTTCTCCCTATTCAGTCGCTCCTGAATTTCTTTTTTGCAGCATCATCATTCATATCTCATCTTCTATGCTCCAGGGATTATTTCTGGACTCTTTCCACTTCTCTCTCTACCTCTCTTTACTCAGTAATATCTTCAGTTCCCATGGGCTCAACTACCATTTTTTTTTTCGAGATGATTCCCACATCTACAAACACAACCTTCATTTCTCTGCTAAATCCCCAAGCCATAAGCTAAAATCTTCACCCAGCTGTTCCATGTAGACATCTCAAACTCAACACAAAGTACAACTCATCTTTCATCTCCAATAGCCATCTGCTATATGAAATCTTTCCTGATCCCTCCAAGTTACCTTGTATTTATTCTGTGTATCTATCTCTATGTGTACATGTTACTTCCCCTGATAGAAATGGAAGCTACTAAGGGAAAAGATATACTGGATAACCCCAACACCCACCACAGACTGTTATATAGCAGGTGCTAAATAAATGCCTATTGATTCATAGTTCGATTTTTACCCATGTTCAGGCCATTCTCTGTATTAGAATGTCTTCCCTCATCATTGTTTGTTGCAATTCTACTCATTTTTTAAGGTCCAGCTTAAATGCCAATACTCTTTGAAGGCTGTTCTATTTCTCTTAGCTGGTAATTATTTCTGTCCCTTTCCCATATCACAAGACCTCCTTACCCCAGATCTTACAGAGCCCTTTCCCTGAGTAATTTATTATGTCTTATTTTGTGCTATAGTTATTTGTGTATGTATCAGCCTTCCCTACAGAGAGCTTCTTGAGGTCAGATTTATCTCATTTGATCTTTGTCTCACTCTAATGACTAGCCCAGTGTTCTGCTCACAGGATGTGCTGAATAAATACTTCTTGAATTGAAATTACTTGAATGGAGGACCATAGCACCTGATTTTCTGAGCCATGACTCAAAGGGGGCTTCCCATTAACCCCCAAACCTTTTTGTATTGTTTTAAAATCAGCCTCAAAAAATGATAGCATCAGTTCCTTTTCAGCCAGTTGGTTGCAATTCTCTCTTATACTGGGCAAAAATCTCATTTTAGTAGAGAATCTAGGGCAGAGGGTGGGGGAGAAGAAGGGAGGGAGGGAGGGAGGGAAGGAGGAAGAGACAAAGAGAGATACACAGAGAGACAAAGACAAAGACACCGAGGAGGCAAAAGTAGTTCCTTCTGTTTGTGGCTCAAAGGAACTTATAGAGAAGAAAGGGTGGTTGTAAAGTGAGCTGCTTTTCTACATACTTTTCTACATATTCCAAATACACATAGAGACGTACCAGAATGCTTGAGTTGGAAGTGGTCCCAAGAGACCACTTCTACATCAGTCCTTTAATTCCAACTGCACTATTTTTACAGAGTGTAGTCCATGCTATTTTGCATTGCTATTCATCTTTTTTTTTTTTGGGGGGGGGGGGAGGCGAAGGGGGAGGCGCAAGGCAATCAGGGTTAAGTGACTTAAGTCACATAGCTAGTAAATGTTAAGTGTCTGATGCAGGATTTAAGTTCAGGTCCTCCTGACTCCAGGGCTGGTATCCTATCCATTCAGTCATCTAGTTGCTCCTATTCATCCTATTTTACACATAAACTGTTTCATTTACTTGAATGTAAGCTTTTCTACAACATGATAACATTGTTTACATATTTGTATACTCAGAATTTAAAATAGTAACTGCTAATAAAGATTTGCAGCCGCTGGTAAACCATTCAAGTCAATAAGTCCTATGTTTATGAAATGTTTATTATGTACCTCCAAGGACTAAGATTCCATGATCGCTCTTGTTTTTACAGATGCTGCCTGTCCATCTTTGCCAGGACCTACAATACAATCATAAAACTTTTAAAATTTTGGAAGGAAATTTATATTATTCAAAAGAGGGGAGGGACTTTAGTAGGGGCAGGAAAGTAAGACAAAGGTCACCAGTCCCATTCAGATCATTTCACTCTTACTCAAAGAGGCTTCCCAGTAATTTTTATGGACCATTTGGATTAAATAAAATTATGATGGGAATTAAAGGAATTGAGATGCATTTCTCATTGACTCAAAGGACAGATTGAGTTGTAGTACAAAAAATAGATGTAAGGTCATAGTGTCTCAGTAAGTAAATGGCAGAATGGCAGGATGACTGGGAATGAAGAGCAAAAGTGCTCAAATAGGCCATAAGAACTCTGAACTTTAAGAATTGATATATTCCTCCTTCTTTGATTTTGCAGTAGACTTGAAAATTAAGGACAAACAAAACCAGCAGATGATAGGAGAGAATGAAAAAGAATTTGTAGAGATCTGTCTAGCAAAATCCTCAACTGATAACTACTTTATGCAGTACCTAGAATTAGCAGCAGTCAGAATATCTCAGCAGTGAACACAATTAAATTGCAGCCCGCAACTCAATGACATCATTAGACTAGCAGATTATATCAGTGACTCTGCAAAGACTTACAAAACTGGGTTGTAATCCTAGGTTTAAATTGCCCAACCTATGCTTATTCCCCATGTATGGTCTCTCCCATGAACATTAACTCTCCTACTAGTGGTTTGAGACTCTATGGAAGAGTGTACTCATTTGTATAGAGAGGAAGGGTTTTTCCTTGTTATTTATCTTGTTATGCTATTGATTGAATATCTTTTTCTTTGAACTAATATGTCTTCTTGAGTGTTTGGTAAAATAAATATAAACATGGACTCATGAGCTATGATTTTGACTAGATGCTAACCCAAAGCATGTCTTTAACCTGGGATATTTTTCAAGGAGCCTATAATTAAGGCAGAATTGAGCTATACAATCGTAGGATGATACCTTACCAAATAACTAGTTCAACAAGGTTTTGCAAGGGCTAATGTTGAAGAAGTGTCCACGCTTATGTTTTGGAAAAAAAAAACTTTAATTAAAAAAATAACTAATTCAAACCTCCCAATTTATAGCCAGGCAAATTGAGGTTAAAAGAAGTTAAGATTCTTAGTCAAAATCATTTGTCAATGGAAACCCATGGGATAAAAACTCAAAACTTTTGATTACTAGTCCAATAATCTTTCTAATATATTATATCACCTATGAGCCTTATCACTCTTTAATATTTATTTTTAACTATAAATTATTTCAAATTTTTTATTTCATTTTACATTTTAATGTGTAATATATATTACATAATAATATTATATAATTCATATTATATAATAATATGAAATACATTTAAAATGTATTTCAAAAAAATTGGAAAACTGAGGGGGAAAACTGACTATTGATCATGCCTTTGAAGAGTCTAACTTTCCATAACACAGGCACCACTTCTCACCTGCAACCAACATACCCTAGGGAATAAGAACTGGACCTGAAATTTTATTAGTATGAAGAATTCTCTGATGAAGAAACTCTTTTATCAATGTGTAACTTCTCTGCAAATTAGAGTTTTAGAGAGTTGCTTAGAACAGCTGAGAGGTAAAGTTAGTTACCCAGTATCAGTTTCTTCAACTATAAAATGGGGACCATAAATAATCACATATACCTCCCAGGATTCTTGTGACAATCAGATGAGATAATAATTGTAAAGTGCTTAGCTGTGGAACAAACAGAACCAGGAGAACATTGTACAGAGCAACAGCAAGATTGTGTGATGATCACCTATGACAGACTTGCTTCTTCTCTGCAATTCAGTGATCCTAGACAATCTCAATAAACTTTGGATGGAAAACGCCATCTGCATCTAGAGAGAGAATTGTGGAGACTGAATGTAATTCAACATAAGCCATGTTCACATTTTTTCTTCTTTTTCTTCTGTTTTTTTTTTCCTTGTGGTTTTCCCTTTTTTTCTAAATTTTCTCTCCCAACATGATTCATAAGGAAATATGTTTTTAAAAAAATGAATGTACATGCATAAACAACCAAAAAAAATGTTTTCAAGTTGTACACTTTGGGGTCAGGGACTCTTATTTTTGCCTTTGTGTGAATAGTATATTGCTCTTAAGAGTCTTCTAATAAATGTTTTTTTTTTAATTTTAAAAAAGACCAGTATTAGGTCTGAATTATAGAAATTATAAAGAAAATTATAAAAGGAAAAGAACCCACATGTGCCAAAATGTTTGTAGCAGCTCTTTTTGTAATAGCAAATTGGTAAATTCTCATCAATTGGGGAATGGCTGAATAAATTATGATATATGAAAGTAATGGAATGTTATTGTTCTGTAAGAAATAAAGAACAGACTGATTTTAGAAAAGCATGGAAAGACTTACATGACCTGATGCTGAGTGAAGCAAGTAGAACCAGGAAAACATTATACACCACAACAAGATTAAATGATCAACCATAATAGACTTATCTCTTCTCAGCAATTCAGTGATTCAAGGAGATTCTAATAAACTGTGGATGGAAAATGCCATCCGCTTTCAGAGAGAGAACTATGGAGATTGAATGTGAATCAACACATACTATTTTCACTTTTTTTCTCATGGCTTTTCCCTTTCATTCTGATTTTTCTCTCCCAAAATGACTCCTATAAAAATATGTAAAAAATGAATGTACATGTATAATCTAAAAATATTTAATTAAAAAAAGATTTTTTAAAAAGAACCTAGCATAGTGCCTAGCACATAGTAAGCACTATGCAAATGTTACCTATTATTATTATTATTACTCAAAATAAACCTATGGGATAGGTCATATAAAAATTAAAATCTCCATTTCTATCCCAAGGGACTGAGCATATTATCTATAGTCATGCTATAGATAGAAAGCCAAATTCCTTTGCATTTGTGATTTCATATTGATCCCCAAAGCACTTTTAGAGAAGGCAACACTTAGCTGTCCACACCCAGAATATTGTATAAAAATATTAAAACATCAGTAATGATGATGCTAGCCCACATTTCTATAGTGTCTTATACTTTACAAAGTGCTTTCTTCATGACGACTCCATGAAATAATGAATGTATTAATATCCCTGTTTTAGAAATAAGGATGTAATTGTGACTTGAGTGCTGAACTGAAGTTAAAAAAATCTAGGTTCAATTTCTGCCTCATATATTTACTAATTGTATCTCTCTAAGCAAGTTGTTTAATCCTTCTGAGCCTAGGTTTCCTTATCTGTAAAATGGAGATAATAATAGTACCTACAGTGTCCTTTGATTAATAGAAATCACTAAACAAATTATAGTACAAATTATAGTATAATGTAATGGAATATTACTTCCTCATAAAAAATTATTAAGTAGATCAGAACAGGGAAGGAAACATGCACATCACCTATGGGTCTTCTCACTCTTTAATATTTATTTTTAACTTTTAAAAAATATTTTATAGAAACAATTTTGTATTTAAAAAAAAAAAAAGAAAGAAAGAAAACCTGAGTGAAAAAACTGACTATTGATTATCCCTTTGAAGAGTCTAACTTTCCATAACACAGGCACAACTGCTCACTTATAACCAACATACCCTAAGAATAAGGACTGGACCTGAAATTTTACTAGTATGAAGAATTCTACTACTATATGCCAGATCCCATTAATTGTAATTCTCTGATTTGTTCATCACAGCAGTCCTAGAAATTAGGTGCTATTCTTATATGCATTTTACAGTTGAGGAAATTGAAGCAGACAGAGGTTATTGCCAAGAGTCACATGGCTAGTAAGCATAAGGCTGGATTTAAATCCAAACTTTCTTGACTCTAGGCTCAGTGGTCTATCCACTGTTCCACGTGGTTTCACAGGAAGACTGTAGACTGATGCAGAGTGAAGTAAACAGGATGAGGAAAACAATAGACATAATGGCCACAATGATATAAACAAAATGAACAATAAAATGGAACTAAATGCTAATTACATCAACCAAGCCAGGCTTCCAGATAAGAGTTCAGAGATGTCCCTCCATCCTTTCTTTGAAGAAATGGTGGGTGATGGACATAGACTGTTGCATAGCCTGTCAGGCAGGGTTGATGTATTGATTGATCTTTCTGAACTGCTATTTTCTCTGCCTTTCCAAATCATTGTTACAAGGGAGGACACACTGGGGAGGGGAAAAGAGGTGGGAGGTCTATATTGTATTCAGAAATAAAGGAGAAAGAAGAACAAAAGACACCAATGAAAGCAAGATGTTTAAAAATAGCACCTCCCTCACAGAGTGGTTGTGAGGATCAAAGGGGATAATCTATATAAAGTGCTGTACAGTCTTTAAAATGTTATATAAATATGAGCTATGGTTATTCATTCAGTTGTAGAGATATTCAGTGATTTGCCCTGTGGTCACATAGCTAGATAGTGTCAAACAGAACCGATTCACATTTGGGTCCTCTGATTCCTGTTCAAGCATTCTGTCCACTACACTATCCCTACTCCTGCAGTTCATGAATCTTGATAGTTTGTAATTTTCATATATTTATGAAGGTCCCTTGGAAGTCATTAAGTTCAATCACTTCATTTTACAGAAAAGGAAGCTAAGGGCAAATGTGTATCAAAAGTAGAATAAAGAGCTTAGCACAGTGCCTGGTACATAGTAGGCACTTAATAACTGTTTATTTCCTTCCATCCTTCCTTATTCTGTCACTTACTGTACGGTTCTAGACATCTGATTTAACTTCTGTCTGTCTCAGTTTCCCAACTGTAAAAATGGTTATCATAACAGAGCCTACCTTGAGTGGTTGTGGGGATTAAAGAAGATCTTTGTAAAGTTCTTAGCACAGTGTTTGGACCATAGTAGGCATTTAAGAAAAGCTCTTTCCTTTTTTCACTTGTTCTGTCACTTGCTATATGGTCCTGATTAACTTCTATTTGCCTTAGTTTCTACAAGTGTAAAAATGAGAATCATAATAGGACCTACTTCTCAGGATAATATCTTTAATGTGCTTAGCACAGTGCCTGGCACATAGTAGGCACTTAATAAATAATTGTCCCATTCCCCTCCCACATTTTATCCACAGTAATGTTGAGGTGTGAGAAATGAGGGTTGAGAGATCCCCTAAAAGCAATGGGATCCCCTGGCCAGTCCACAGACTCTGTGAAAGAATTCACAAACCCCTCGAGGTTTATGGCAAGAATTGGCTTATTATGTTGAGAAGAGAAATATCTTCATCAGCGGGAAAACTCCTGTTAGGACTTTTGCTAAGATGGGTTTACATTGCAAAACAACTCAGTGGGCATTCCTTATTAGAAATTAGCAGCGATGGATTGACAGATCTCTGGTTATATCTGATTTGTTTTAATCCCGAGCTGGGGAGCAGTTTGGGGGACTAATCTTCAACTCAGTACAGGAGTTAACCATGCCCCAGGCTGAGATTTCCAATTAAATGAGATTACTTATCTGGAAGTTTCCCCTATGAACAGTGGGACCCCCTCCCAGAGAGTAGGAGGGTTTGAGACTCAAGACTACCCTTCCCCCAAAGATTAAAAGAGACACAGTTTACATCAGGGCCTTTCCAACTCTTCCCCCCAAAGATTAAAGGGGACACGTGTCCATTTACATCATTCTCCCCTCAAGTAGTCACCTCATATTCATTTGGGGCAAAGGGACAAAGGTCTCATCTTCTGTAACTGCTTCAAGCTGACAAGGGATGTAGAGTTGTCCTTCTGTTCAATGGCTATTCAGGCCAGGAGAGGAAGTGTGAGATCTGAAGATTGCAGCAGCAGCGTCCAGGGGATGTGGAGTATCCAAATCAGTTGTCCCAGGATTTTCACACTGAACGGATTCGTAGCTTGGAACCTGGAGGACACAAATATCCCAAGCAGGTTAAAAGTGGGATCCAGGGTGGAGATGATGGCGTTTGGGAATGGGGCCTTTGCAAATAATGCATCAGGTCCCATCTCTCTGTGGGCTGCCTTGAGGATGCTGATGGCCCACCCAACAACCCTGAACGCCCCACTGCCCACGGAGCTCCCTAGCTGAGAGGCTAAGAAGGAGTTAACTACTGGCAGGGGCCATAGAATGGCACCAAGAAAAGCTGGAGAGAGGGTGCTAGGAGCAAAGTTCTCATCCTTGGAGTGAGAAAGAGTTAGGAAGAAGAGTGAGAGTGAGAGAAAGGACACAGACAATTTCACCCTTCTTTCTTCAGGGTGTTCACAGAGGCCCTGTGGAAGAATCTGTAATATCTGAGAAATAAAACTGGATTATTGTTGCTCTGCAAGGAGCCAGGAAGGTCAAAGTGAGGTATGATCTCTTTAGCAAGCACCTTGATACCAACTGAGCCTTCTCAGCCCTGCAGGGAAAAAGCTTCTGCCTAATTAGTAAAGGTGTCAACAATGACTAAAAGCAACTTGAAACCTCTGCAAAGGGCCCTATGCATAAAGTCCATTTGCCAATCTTCCCCTGGGTCTGTGGCTCTTCTCTGAACAGGCCTCAGGAGAGGGAGAATTAACAGCTCCCTCAGGATTCACTTGGGCACAAACTGGGCAGGACTAGCAGACCTGCCTGATCCTTTCTCCCAGCTTGTGACCAGTAAAAGTATGCCTTCCACGGGATTGAAGGGCATTTCTTCCCAAGTGTGTAGCCTGATGAAGACCAAAAATAAATTTCCACTGACTTGCCTCTGGGATTAAAAGTTGGCTTGAGGGTGTTTGAAACCAGCCAGAAGGAGAAAGGGTATATCACCTTTCTTTCCATATAGTCCCATGAGCATGCAAAATATGAAAAGCATATTTGGAGTTGGTATAGATGTTCACTCTCAGTCCCTTCCCCAGTTCCAAAGCTCTGGTCAGGGCAATGAGTTCAGCCTTCTGGGCAGAAGTTCCAGGGGGCAGTGACTTAGCTTCCAGGGTGCTATTGCGGGTAAGCCTCCCACTAGTAAGCCACTGATGCCCTTTAACTTCTAAAATGTTCTGGTGCTCTAGGGTAAGTTTTGAGGCTTTTTCGGTGAAAAGGGCTGTAGCAGCCACTACTCTAAGGCAGAGCTATTCTAGGGAAACTGAGTCCATTTTCTTTGAGAAGTAGGTGACTGGTCTGGGATCGAGTCCAAGAGGCTGAGTTAAGACTCCCAGGGCCTGGCTTTTCTAGATCAGATAGAGAGCCAGGGCAGGGGCAGAACTCAGTTTGGATTTTAGAGTGGCTGCATCTAGAAAAACCTCTCAGATGGGAATGCAGATCAAGATAAGACTGCAGTTAAGCGGCTCCAAATCTCTTAACTCTTTAGCTAAAAGTTTGTGCTTAAGAAATTTCTCAATCCTGACAGAAGATTTTCCCCAGATTTCAGAGGGAATATGGGAGAGCTTTGAGAACAGCACAAAAAGACCATCTGGAGATCTGAGAAGAGAAAATTGGGACCCCAATGTCACCATTAAATCACGCTCCAATAAGGGAGCAGGATAATAAGGAACAAGTGTTTAAATAACAGATCACCAAACTGGCAAGGGAGAGGGAAAGTCTCCAAACAATTCTTAAGTTCCCCCTGCAATCCCCATTCTATAGGGTGAGGGGCAAGTGAGACCAGAGTGCCAGAGCAAGAAAGAATGAAAAGTCCCCATAGCAAAAAGAAATTCAACAGTCTTACCAGCCACATCCGTCCATTAGGCTGTCATGGGGGAGCTTGACCAAGCCTCAAACTCCTGCTGTAGGGCAGGGCATTGGGGGGCAGCTTGTCCCTTGTAGGCAGTCTCTCTTCCAGTGTCTCTCCTGGTTGCACTCAGGGCAAGGACTGGGGAGTTCTCTCCGCAGAGTTTTAGATCCTGTCCATGACATCTGAAGCACAAGCCCCTAGGTTTCCTGGAAATGTCAGTAGCTAAAATATGAGACCGTTCTCCATTTCTCGCTTTAACCCAGTGGTCTTTTTTTTCCTCTGCTACAGTTTGCTCCCCATTATTAAAGACTTCAGTAATTGTTTCTAATGGCTGAGTGTGAGAAGTTTGAGGGCCCAAAACTGGCTTCTACAGCTTCTTCCATATATCTGGGGCAGATTGTTTAATATTAACATCTCCCCAGGAAAGATCAAATAGGAGGACATTGGCTTTGGACCTCTAAAAAGACTGGGTGGGGTCCTCAGAGTAATGGCCAGGTTTTTCTTTGGTCTGGGAGAAATTTGATATTGAAAGAGGCACCTCTGTTCTGAATATCCCTCTCTAAAAGTCTGCTGTTTTTCTCAGGGGGCAGAGGTTAAAATCAGTATCCTGAGGAGGAGAAAAAGGACCAGAGAGATCAGAGATGTATCAGAAAGATTGAGGAGTAGGGATTGGGAAGTCTCAGAATCTGGTTCAGGTGAGGAAGATAGAGTTAAAGAGATATTGCCGGACATAAGGTCCTGTTCTGGAAGGGAATCAGAAGCTTCTTGATAAGGACTGCATAGGGGTGCAGAGGAGGGATCCTGTGTCCTTAGAGAAGCTGGAAAGAGGAGGTTATTTAAAAGATTGGTATCTAACTTTGATTTCCCTCCAGCAAATTTAAGCAGCATCCTGCAGTGCTGTTTTAATTTAAACTCTTTAGTTTTGAGATCTTTTAAGCTGAATTTGTTTCTGTTTTTTAAGAGGCTGCCTAAGGAAGAATCCTTAGAGATAGAGATGGAGGTAGATTGTCCCATTTTGCCACAAGTCTTAGATTTCTTAGATTCTATAGCTCCTCATCCTCTCTCAGGCATCCTAGAGAGGGAGATGACAGAAGTTCTCTGATTAAGGGATGCTTCTCTTAGAACACAGGAATTCCCAGTGAGAGTGTCCCCAGCCAGAGAATTCTGCTAAAGTGTGGAGCTTCCAACAACCCAAATCTCCATGGATAGTTGGGTGTCCTACCTATAGAATAGACAACAGCAAGAGAAGGCTTACCTCGGCCAGAATTTCGGGGATCCCCATACTGGGCCACCAAATGTTGAGGTGTAAGAAATGAGGGTTGAGAAATCCCCTGACAGTAATGGGGTCCCCCTGGCTGGTCCACAGGCTTTGCGAAAGAATTCACAAACCCCAGTGAATACAGGCTTGAGGTTTGTGGCAAGAATGGGTTTATTACACTGAGAAGAGAAATATCTTCATCAGAGGGAAACCTCCTGTTGTTGTGCCACAGTTCCCTTTTGATGTCTTGACCTAGTTTCCTAATTGTCCTATTTAGTTACTCTGCCTCAGGTTATAACCTTTGTCCTCTTAAATGATTGATGAGATAAAGGTTTTATATCTTTAGGCTATAATAATTCCTTCTTAATGTTTGACAGGAGAAAGGTCTATCCATTTTAGACATCATTAGAATATCAGTAACCTCTCCAGTACCTCCCTTCATTGTGTCATTCTAGGTGCCACCCCCCATTAGATTATCCCCATCCAGGTACCTCCCCCATTATGTCATTGTTATTATTATCCTATAAAAATCTTGCTGTCCCAATACTTAGGGCTGGATTCTTTGAGCTGATAGTCTTGTTCAGCCTTGGGACCAACCATGGATCCATTTGGTCCCAGTATCTCTCTTCATTTAATAAACTATTAAATTGGTCTCTAATTTCTGTCTTGCTCAGTTTCTCCGGTATTACACTGTTAGGACTTTTGCTAAAATGGGTTTACACTGAGAAGCAACTCAGTGGACATTCCTGATTAGGAATTAGCAGCAATGGATTGACAGGTCTCTGGTTATATCTGATTTGTTTTAGCCCCAAGCTGGGGAACAATTTGAGGGACTAATCTTCAACTGAATAGAGCAGTTGACCATGCCCCAGGCTGAGATTTCCAACTGAATGAGATCACTTATCTGGGAGTTTCCCCTATGAATAGGTGGGGCTCCTCTCAGAGGCCAGGAGGGTTTGAGACTCAGAACCATCCTTCTCCCAAAGATTAAAAGGTACATAGTTTACATCAGAGCCTTTCCAACCCTTCCCCTCCCCACCAAGATTAAAGGGACACAGTTTACATCAGCAACAGAGAGAATATGTGTCTGGAAAACCTAGATCTTCCCAGCTCCAAGTCCAGTGCTAGTCCATTACACAGCACTTATCTTCAATCACCATTAAATGAAACATTTTTGAGGGAATGAATCACAATAACTCATGAAAAGTGTCTATTGAGAAAAGTTACAACCTACAACTGTGGAGAATATACCTACAGCAATGAAAGTCACAGATCTCTGAAGTATTGAATTGAGTATTATAATTAAAATGGGTTTTTTTATAAAGGTATTATCCTACAGAAGATAAAGCTTCTCTTCATATACTCTCCATATTTCTCCCAGAAACCCTTGCAGGAGGATATTGTTTTTGGCTTTCTACTAGTCTACTACTTATTTTTTTTATTTCAAAAAAAAAAAATGCCAGTTCTATATATAATTCCAACTCCAGTCTTTCTCCTGAGCTTCAAATGGGTACTACCAACTACCTCTTGAACATAATATAACTGTATGTCCCTTACATATCTCAAACTCATCATATTCAAAACAGAGTTCAATTATCTCTTCCCCCAAAACCTTCCCTCTTCTCAAATTAGGAAGAGCTGAAAGAGTTATGGTATATGAATGTAATAAAACATTATTGTGCTCTAAAAAATGACAGTCAGATTTCCCCCCCCCCAAAAAAAAGGTTTATCAAATGATACAAAGTAAAATAAACAGAAACAGCAGAATATTGACCACAGTAACAGCAACAATGTATACTGATCCACTATGATAGATTTAGCTCTTCTCAGCAATACAATGATCCAAGACAATTCCAAAAGACTCATGATGGAAAATGTTATCCACTTTTAGAGAAAGAAATGTGGAATCTGAATGCAGATCAAAGCATAATGTTGTTCACTTTCTGAATTCTTTCATATTTTACAACATTACCAATATGGAATTATGTTTACAGGACTGCATATATATGTGCATGCCTTCTATAAAATTGCCTACTGTCTTAAGGAAGAGAGAGAGGAAGGAGGGAGAGGAGAAAATTTGGAACTCAGTATTTTATTTTAAAAAATGAATGTTGGGGCAGTGAGATGGTGTAGTGGATGAGCACTTGCCCTGGAGTCAGGAAGATCTAAATTCAAATCTGGCCTCAGACAGTTAATATTTACTAACTATATGACCCTGGGCAAGTAACTTAACCTCAAATTCCTTTTGCTATTGAGGACACCAGCATATTTCTAGTCACTCACATTCATAATTTTTGTGTTATCCTAGACTCTTCACTCTTCCTCTGCCTATCCAGTCAGTTGTCAAATCTCATATTTACAGTAATCCTTTCTGTATCATAACTTTCCCTATTGCAGTTTTAATATACTTCAGGTCAACATAAGATATTAAATGGCAATTTGGGGAGAGTTTGCAGACGTCACAGATGACATGAGAAGGCCAGCAGATGACACAGAAAAAGTTCAGAAGCTCAAAAATGCGTAAAATATGGATAGAGTACTATAAACATTATATAAAAGAAAATATTCAGACTTCTTCTCTGGTATGAAAGGAGGGCCAAAAAATTTTACATAGATTTTCCAGATCATAGAGTCACATGCCCCTAAGCCTCACAATGTAGACAGGCTAACTGTCGCTTCACCACATCACTTGTAATCATCTTCTCCTCTCCACTTATGCAGAGGCAGCCATAGCTCAGGCCCTCATAGCCTCTCACTCGTGCTATTTAATCGTTTTAGTTCTTTTAGCTATGTCTGGTTCTTCAAGACTCCATTTGGGGTTTTCTTGGCATAGATACTAGAGTGGTTTGCCATTTCCTTCTCTGGGACATTTGACAGCTGAGGAAGCCGAGGCAAACAGGATTACTTAACCTGAATTAAGTCTGAAGTCACATCTGAGCTCAAGTCTTCCTTATTCAATCCACTGCACCATCTAGTTGCTCTCTACTATGCAGATAGACAGACAGACAGAGAGATAGATACCTAGTTACAGACAACTTCCATATTAAAATGAAGGACAGAGACTGGTTTTGTTCTTTGTGAGAGAGGAGGGGTATTTCCAGTGCTTAGCACAGCACCTGGTATAGAGTAAGGACTAATAAAGGTTTGTTGAGTGATTGTCTTTGCAAACTAGAAAAAGGATGCACCATCTGTCAGTGATAAAAAGATTAATAAAGGTGAAGTGTTTCCTGCTACCCTGGATGTTAGAGTGCGGAAGCTAAGGCTTATTAGCTCAGTGTTCCTTATACTTCTGAGATTTGTCAGTCTTTCTGGAGTCAGAAGGACTCCCTCACTATAAGCACTGGTAAATGGAGGCCCCTGCAGGGGCCTGTCCTCAAAAGAAAAAGAATTGTTTAATACTGAAGGAAGGACCCACCCTTCCTGCCAAGAATGTGAGCCTGTCTTTGGGGTAAATTGGATTTATTTTGAGACCAAAGAAATTCTCTCAACTAAAATTCACAGTGGAAGTAGGAAGCTGGGCTGGTTTGTTGTTTTGTTTGGTTTGGGTTTTTTTTTTTTTTTTTCATGGAAAGGTATTCTACTCTCCACAAAAATGATTTTAAAAACAGTCCTCCTGGCATCAAGGACTTTAATCCCTGACTGTTATGGAAAGTAAACAATCTACATGCAGATTGGTCTAGTCAGAGTACTTTTTTCTGTCAAGTTCAGGCAGTATTCTGAGTGGGCAAAATTCTATAACCTATGGTTTTAACATATTGTTCTTTCACAAGTATTTAAGAAAGTGCACTCTTCCTAATTCCATCAAGTGCTACTTCCTTTTGGGATAATGAACACAGTATTGGATGGCAGGGAAGAGGTGGAGAGCAGAGAGAGAATGCACCACAGCCTGGAGCAGTTTAATAAGTGGGGCAGATCCAGATGTGAAAATGGTCTGTGGCTTGGCTAGACACTGCACTCACATTTTGGAGCAGACGCTGCATGACGTGGAATAGGAATTTAGATTTCCTCTCCGAAATTTTTTTTTTTTCCAGTTTGGGAGCTGTTTTTCCTTGAAAGGAATCTTCCGTAGTCTTTTATTGAACTTCAGAAAAAATAACATTTCTATAAAACTTAACAAATATATGTCTACATAGAGAAGTGAATATAAATATGCCCATATGTGTGGATGGGTATTATAGCCATGTTTGTGATTTTATCTGTGTAGAGAGCTCCTAGCTGCCTCTGCCAGTGAACCGTCTTGTGCAATTTATAGTCCTAGAAAGTTGACTAAAAACATTCTGATGAGAAAAATGTGTGTGTATGTGTGTATAAGAGAGAGACAGAGACAGAGACAGACAGAAACAAACAGAAACAGAGGGAAGAGTGGATGGAAGGAGAGAGGAAGAGAAAAAGAAGAAATAAAGAAGAAAGAAGAAGGAAGAAGAGGAGGAAGAGGAGGAGGAGGGAAAAAAGAGGTAGAGGAGGAGGAGGAAAAGGAGGAAGGGGGAAGAGAGGGGAGAGACAGAGACAAAGAGAAAAAGACAGAGAGAGACAGAGAGACAGAGGGGGCAGGGAGAGAAAGAGAAAAAGAGGGAGGGAGGGAGAGAAAGAGAAGTCTGATTAAGGGGCTACTGGAGTCACAGAAAACTCGAGTGGGAAAGGACCAGTAACTGTTCAAAAGATAGGGGAAGGGGGGGTGCATAAGCAATGGAAGAAAGACCTTTAGGGAACACAGAAGAGTCAGTGTCCAGATGGAGGAAATTCCAGAAGAAACGGAATACCACTGATTACCCTACTAAAAGACAACCAAACACAGAAATCTGTTAAATACTGAAATTTCTCAGCACTTTAAGCACAAACCACAGAAAGCAAAGTGGAAACCAGCAGTAAAAACCTAAGAAATTTAGAACAGCACCAAACAAGGCCTGATCACCCCCATCCAGATGTATGGAATGGGTCAGACCCTGTCCCTGGCACTAAATCTCAAAGCAAGAACTGAGGTAACAAATATGAGCTAACAGAATAATATATTGCCATGAAGAAATATTGCTTATGAATCATCTAAAAGGAAAACTCGGAAGAAGAAAAATAACACAAGCACAAGGAGAGTCTCCTTGTGAGAAGTTGAACATGTGAGACCTGAACTTAGTCTTTTCCCATCACAAAGCCACCTTTACTGTCTCTCATACAATCAATCAAACCAACAAGCATTTATTGAGCATTTACTATATGAATCGAAAAGGGGTCCTGCCATAAAGGAGTTTACATTCCAATGATGGAGATAATACAGACAAATAAGTATAGACAGCATATATATAAAATGAGTGTGAAAGAATTTGGCACATATGTACACAGACGTGTGTGTGTGTGTACTGTATATCTGTATATACATGTATGTTATGTGTGCATACATTTGTAATATCTACATATACGCAGATGTTTCTGTATCTATCTATACCTATCTGTCTATAATATAGTGTATGTTGGGGTAGCTAAGTGGCTCAGTAGACAGAGTGCTAAGCCTAGAAATAGGAAGACCTGAGTTGAAATCCAGCCTCAGATACCTGCTAAGTGTGTGACCCAGAGCAAGTCACTTAATTTCTGTTTGCCTTAATCCATTGGAAAAGGAAATGGTACAATAGAAGTATCTTTGCCAAGAAAATTTAATGGACAGTATTATCCATGGGGTCACAAAGAGTCAGATACAAATGAATGACTAAATAACAAGTACTGTGTATATTTGTGGGTGAGTGTGCATACACACACTATATTCTTTGTTCAGTCATTCAGTATGTATATATGTATATATGATATACATATATGTGTATATATGTTACATATTTATTTATTTATTTATGATCTTCCCCAAAGAATCAGAAATGAAGAGATAGATAGGAAGGAAGGAAGGAAGGAAGGAAGGAAGGAAGGAAGGAAGGAAGGAAGGAAGGAAGGAAGGAAGGAAGAAGGAAGGAAGGAAAGAAAGGTTTCACCAAAGGTGAAAAGCAGCTCTATAAAGGGCTTGACAGCCCTCATACCGGAGAGCTTCCCTGAACATACCCTACACCCTGGCCAGAAAGGTAAGGGTTCTTTCAGACTCCCTTTTACCAAAAGAAGGAAATTTCAAGGAGAAACTCTGTTTTCTAGAGCTAAAGCCCAAAAAGCAAGCTGTGCCCTGAGTTTGACATAGCAATAATCCATTGTGCTCTGGATGATCTCACTCTCTGGCAAAAAACACCAAAAGGGGCAGCTAGGTGGTGCAATAAATCAAGCACCAACCCTAAAGTCAGGAGGACCTGAGTTCAAATGTGACCTCAGACACTTAATACCATGTTTCCCGATAATAAGACACTGTCTTATTATTTTTTTGGACAGAGAAACACCAGAGGGCTTGTTTTCAGGGAAGGGCTTATTTTAATGAACATTGACAGCAATTTTAATAAACACGTAAATGTGAACAAAAAAAAGTACCTTTATTCAATAATGATCATGCCATCTTCTTCAACAACATCGTCGTAAGTGTCCATACCCTGAATTCCGTCCTGGATGTCTTGCGCCTCTATTTCCTTCAGAAGAAGTGGCCCCAATCTGTCATGTCCAGCAATATAGCTCTCTTTAAATGAACATGTCTTGTCCACGTAACCTGCTTGTAGTGCCTTGGTGACACAGCTGTCAGTAATTTTATCCCATGACTTCTTCACCCAAGTCACGACTTCTTCACCCAAGTCACGACAGGGCTTCACAAAGTTTCCATGCTGATTTCTTTCCATTCTATTTTCAGTGTAGTCATTGACTTCCATGCGCAAATGGTCCTTGAATGGCTTGTTTATTGCAATATCAAGGGTCTGGAGAGAGGCAGTCATTCCTGCAGGAATCATTACTTGATCTATTCTTCTCTCTGCAAGGAAGTTCTTCATTTCTTTAGCGTGGGGAGTGCTGGCTGAATCCCATATTATCAGACCTCTTTGGTTACCTCGCATAACAAGTGGCAGCATTAAATCAACCTACTTTCTTATAACGGCTTGTGTACACCAGGCTTTTTTGGTTTCAAGAACGTAAATGCCTGATACACATTCAATCTTATCTTTCTTGCCCTTACTGATGATTAGAGGTGTGGCTTTCTTTCCATCCAAACGAATTGCCAAAACACAGGTGACCCGTGCAGACAGAATAATAAAATTATGACCATCAGTCCTTCTTTTCACTCTACCATGACCCTCAATAATGTTTTAACCCCATCATGCTCCCTGAGTGCTCCTTCTATCATCCATGATGCCCCCTGAGTTCTTCTTTTATCCTCCATCATGCCCCCTCACTCCCGCTTACATACCGGGTTTTTATGTTGTCCTGCCTCAGCTCTCCTCCGCGGCACTGCTCTCAATGGCGCCAGCAAGCAAATGACTGGGGAAGAACAGGATGACGCGCTCACTGCTGCAGCTCTGATTGGATGCAGCTCGGAGCGTGGCGTGCGTTTCACCCGGGGGGGCAGGGGGAGAGGAACGGTGCATACAGAGGGTACCGTAATGTAGCGTGTAGCGCAGGGGATCACCTTCACTACAGTAGCAATCTCAATAGGGCTTATTTTCGGGGGAGGGCTTATTTTAGAGGAATCTTACACAGTGAGGGGAGGGCTTATTTTCGGGATAGGTCTTATTATCGGGGAAACACGGTAGGATATACGGTGACATATTTAACATGTATAAGACTGCTTGCCATCTGGGGGAAGGGGTGAAGGGAGAGAGGGGAAAAATCAGAACAGAAATGAGTGCAAGGGATAATGTTGTAAAAAATTACCCAGGCATGGGTTTTGTCAAAAAGTTATAATTATGAAAAAATAAAGAAATAAATTAAAAAAAAAAGTAGCACCTATATCACAGATTTTGTTGTAAAAGTTTAGATGTTATAAAATATTCTATTAAAGTGCTTAATAAAAACTGATTCCCCTTAGAACCAAAGTGGTGGAATATAGGCTGAAGGATGTCCAAGATTAGAGTGCAGAATTGTTAATTGAACAAAAATTCACTAAAGAGAAGAACTTCTTTAAAAAAAAAAAAAAAAGAATAAGCCAAATGACAAAAGAGGTACAAATGCTTACTGAAGAAAAAAATTCCTTAAAAATTAGAGGGGCAAGTAGAAGCTAGTAACTGTAATGATGAAAAGCTCTTGAGTCATTGCATTGAGGTGCCAAGCACATGAGGCTAAATAGCAATTGGACAATATTCTATTAATATATGCTTGGAGAAAGAATGGCCCCGCCCACTCTGTGCAAGTTTTGATATGTTGTAAAGGAAATGACGTAGAGACGATTTGGTGGGTGAAGTAAGAGAGGCAGAGGCACTACTGGCCGGGTTCATGTTGAGACTGCTCTCACTTCGTATCACCAATCCTCCTTTACCTCCGCAAAGAATAAAGATCAAGTATTTTCCCTTAACCTGAATTCCTGACTCCAGCTGATTTTAAAATACACAGTCATCATAAGTAATTCCATGAGACTTCACAAAAACAGTAAAAACAAAGTCAAAAGGATAAAAAAAAGAAGAAAATATGAAATATATCATTGGATAAATAAAATTGGATAGAATATAGAACCAGTAGAGAGAATTTTTTGAACTTCCTGAAAGTAATAATCAAAAAAAAAAAAAAAAAAGAGAGAGAGAGAGAAAGAGAGTCTAAACATCTTTCAAGAAATTGTCAAGGAAAACTACTCCAATATCCTAGAATCAGTAAGTAAAATAGAAATTGAAAGAATTCACTAATCACCTCCTGAAAGAGATTGTCAGTGATTCAAAACAATTCCAAAGAACTCATGATGAAAAAAATGTTATCAACTTCCAGGAAGAGAACTGATAAACTCTGTATGCAAACTGCAGTATAATTTTTTCACTTTATTTTTTGCTTTTTTTAGTTAATATGGAAATATGTTTTGCACAATTTCACATATATATTTGATATATTGTTTGCCTCCTCAGTAGGTGGAGGAGAGGTGAAAAGAAGGGAGAAAATATAGAACTCAAAATTTTAAAGAATCTTTTCTTTTCTTTTCATATTAAAACTAATAATAAACTATTAAAAAGGGGGGAAAAAAACATTTTCCTCAAGAGTCAAGGGATAGTGCTAAAGATTTTCTAATATATAAGCCCTGGTAAAATTAGGTACATAATAAAGTATGCCCCACAATCTGCCAATTAGTCAACTAGAATTAGTTTTAATAAACAGATAATATAGTAAGAAATAATTTATACAAAATTTTAAGGGAGTTTTGTACCAACTTAAGGGAATTCCCTTAAAACTTAGAAAGCACATGTGGTCAAAGAACAACTTATAGATACTAGTTATCAGAAGTCTTTTCTTCTTTGCAGGGTTCTTTGCCACTTGATGGCCATATAAAGTCTTCCCATCCTCAATGTGTCTAGTTTTTCCTTGACACACTTCTCAGCTCCCAACACTAATGTTGTCATTGGATACTGGTACTATGGTGGTATATAGAGGGTATGTGTGGTGTACGTGTGTGCTAATAAATGTTTAATAACCAGTTGTACCCCAAAAATGCTCATAATATACTTGTCAGTTTATTCTGTCTTCATAATATTTTCTTAATAACACTTTCTTAGTCTAGACCCAGCTTCTTAAACTGTGAGTCTAGACCAGTACTTAAACTTTTTCCACTCATTACCCCTTTTCACCTCAGACATTTTACATGACCCCAGGAGTATAGGTACATGAAATAGGTGTACAAATCAAACACTGATAATAAATTTTAATTTCATAACACACCTCTGTTCCAAATTTGCTTTCCTGACTTGTTCATTGATTTAGTCAATAGAAAATTCTGTGACCTTTACATATAAAATAATTGCAATGAGTTAAACCTCTTTTGCTTACAAATGCTTACAAATTTCTGGAATGGTAGATTGGAGCCAGTTTGGGAATAGAGGAGTTTTTGTCTTAGAAGGGATAGGGAGTCAATGGAATTTGTAATAAGTAAAAGACCAACATGGTCACACTCATACTTTAGGAAAATTACTTTGATTAATATGTGGAGCATAAATTGGAGAGGAGAGGAGAGAATTCAGGCAGGGAGACTCATTAGCAAGCCATTCTAAGAGTTTGGACAACTAGCAGACCAGAGTCAGCTCCAGGCCTTGAAGAAGCCTCAGAGAGAAAATTTTTGTGAAGATCTTCCTACAGTGTTAGTCAAAAACATTTCAACAACTTATCTCCTTTTTTTTTTCTTTTTAATCTCCAGGTTTCAAAACCACAACATGAAAAACAAAATCTGCAAACCCAAGTTTTTCTTCCCTGCCTCCTTCCTTACTCTGTCTACTTCCTCTTTTCTCTTTCACACTTCCTCCTATTAAGGGTTATTTTCTCTCTTTCTGTAATTCCCATGCTTGCTTTAAAAAAATTTTTTTAAACATGAGTAATCTTGCTTCTTAAAATCCAGTTTTTCTTTTTCAGATAGAAAGTCTAATGACTAAAGCAATCATTATGCAGTTATCCCAAGTACTTAATTTCCAGCACAATATCTCATAATAAGACAAGTTCTGGCCTCCTTTTGAAAATACAATTCACATAATTATTTTCCTTTTAGTTCAAAGACAAGTAACTATATTGGGATGGGGGAAAACAGGACTGGGTTGTGGAGGGAAACATCTGGGACAAAAATTGAATTGCCCCACCCTAGTTTCAGATACATTTTGTCCCATAAATGACACATGATGCTACTTCTAGATTATGTATTACAGTGCCCCAGTTTTTCACACAGGGAACATTTTAAAGTACAAGACACCCATACTTGGGATCATAGTAGCTAGTTCTGTAAAAGAAAATGGTATTGGATAAGAGAAGGTAGCAAAAGTTTTTTTAACTGCCTACTATGTGACAATTACTATGCTAAATTTTTATAAATGTTGTATCATCTGAACCTTTACAATGAAATGTGGGAGAAAGGTGCTATTTTTACTCCATTTTACTGTTGAGGAAACTGAGGCAGACAGAGGTTAAGTGACTTACCCAGGATCACACTGCTAGTAAGTTTCTCAGGCCAGCTTTAAAGTCTTCCTGACTTGGAGTTGCTGTTTATTGGGCCTTGGACTTCTAGCCTTCTGATCTTCAGAGAAAGTCAGATCTAGGCTCTTTGGGAGCCCCGCTCCTTCCTCTGAATCCCTAGAAACCTTTCAAGATCATCTGCACCAAATTTCTCATTTTGCAGCTGAGAAAACTAAGACCCAAAGAGATAAAATTACTTTCTTAGAGTCACACAAAGAGAGATAGGGAAGAGGTAGGTCACCCCTGTGATTTCCTGTTAGCTGGGCCAAAGTTATTCTCCACTCTACCATGCTTCATTTCTTTATGAATCCGTAGCTTTGTGTTTGCAACAATAAGGCACAGTTGATAAGAGAGCCAGACTCAGGTTCAAGAAACGCTGATTTTGATACAGCCCAGGTTTGTGATCATAAGCCCTCTCATTGCCCTATGCAGTTCTCTGCATCTGGACTATAAAGTACAGATGAATTTCTAGATTGCCATATTGTTATACTACATTGATGTTAAAATCACATTTGTCTGCCACTCCTTTCCCCACCAAAGAATGAACTCCCCCCAAAATGGTTATGTAATGCATTTATGGGATCTTTGATCTGGCAGCATCTGTAGAATCAATCCGAAGGTCCAACTCTCATTTTACATATGAGGAATTCCCCATGGTAGTCAGTAGCAAGTTTCATTCTAATAAATTTTTATTGAGCATATACTCTCAGTACCTTTTGGGGAAACAAATCAGTTAAGCCTTTTTAAAAAGGAATTTATATTATATTGCACTATTTCTGGATCGTTGGTATTTTAAAAAGATTTTTATGAACTGCTACCTAACCCATCACCCAAGATTTCAATCTCAGATTTATCTTTGATATATCCCTATATTCTAACTCTAATGTCTATCACTTCAGTCCACACTCTCTCTCCCAGTAAATATTCACTGAATTAGATTGCATCCTAACCATCCTTTTTATTCTCGATATCACATGTACAGTTCAGATACTAGAAGGACTAAGGGACACACACAGCCTTAAAACTGGCTAAAAGAGCCCTGGGCTGAAATTCAGGAGACTGGGCCTCCATTTCCTATTATACACTGTAAGATGAGTAAATCTAGCATCCTTCCAGCTTGGACTGTCTGTGAGTCTTTGAACTTTGGGCTCCAAAAGAATTGGAAAATGAGTAGATGCCCATCAATTAGGGAATGGCTGAATAAGTTTATCCGAAGGTAATAGATTATTATTATTCTATAAAAATGATGAACAAACTGATTTTAGAAACACCTGGAAAGATTTACATGAACTGATGCTGAGAAAAACAAGGAGAACCAGGAATACATTGTACACAGCAACAGCAAGATGGTACAATAATCAACAATGAAAGACTTGGTTCTTCTCAGTGATTCAGGATACAAGGCAACTTTGGATAGAAACTGCCTTCTGCATCTACAAAGAGAACTATGGAGATTGAATGTATGCTATGTCCACTTTTTTTCTGGTTTTATTTTTCTTTCTCATGGTTTTCCCCTTTTGTTCTGATTTTTCTTTCCCAATATGATTCATAAAGAAATGTGTATTTAAAAAATTAATATGCATGTATAACCAGAAAAAATAAAACAATTAATTTTAAAAATTCTGAGCTCCATTTGAATCCACATCAGATTAACCTCCATTTCAGTAAGAGTTCAATGAAAGATCTTAAGTAAATTACTTCTTTTTTTGGGACCTCAATTTCATTCTCTGTAAAATGAAGGACATTGTCTAAATTATTCCCTAAATTTCATTCCCACTTTAACATGATAGAATTCTAACATAACAGGGAGTAAAGGATTGCCCTTCATTCCTTTGTCAGGCTCCTCTCTAAAAGTCTCTATCTGTTTACTATAAGGGTGACCCATTTCCTCCTCCCACATCCTGCCACCAAAAATACAGTCAGATGCCAAGTGTGAAAGAATAATTTAATTATCAAAAATAAGTATTTAAGTCAAATCAAATCAAAAAGCATTTATTAAGCACCACCTACAGGTCAGGCACTAAGAAATACAAATACAAACAGAAAAAAAGATGGCTCCTAATCTCAAGGGGCTTACCCTCCTAATGACAAAAAAACAACATGTAAGGGACAGATAGGTGGATAGGTAGGTAGCATAGAGCACCAGCCCTGAAGTCAAGAGGACTTGAGTTCAATTTAGGCCTCAGACATTTACTATGTGTCACTGGGCAAGTCACTTAACCCCACCTGCCTCCAAAAAATAAAAGAAAAATAAAAAGATATGGAAAAGTGGGGCTGCATACATAGTCTTTGGCCTATTGCTAAGCTTATATCCAAAAGGTTCAAAGAAAGAGGAAAAGAACTTATATTTACTCTCCCAAAATTTGTAGCTTCTCTTTTTATAGTGATAAAGAACTGAAAAGGAAAAAAGTTCCTATTTGTTGGAGGCTGAACAATGTCATATTTAAATATACAGAAATATTATTGTGTCATAAAAAATAACGAAAAAGATGATTCTACAGTATCTTGGGGACTTATGTGACCTAAGACAGAATGGAGTGAACAGAACCAGAGAAAAAAAGTATACAATAAAAAACAACAATGTAAGGAAAAAACAATTTTAAAAGACTTACAAATTCTGATCAGTGTAATGACCAACCATGTCTGATTCAAAGGGATCAACTGGGGTCTCAAGACTCAGAATGAGACATTGAATTTGGGACATGACTATAATTTTGCTTAACTAAGCATATTTGTTGATGGATTTTTCTTTTTCTCTTCTTTTCTTTCTTTCTTTTTTCTTTTTTTTTTTTTTTTGAAGTAGAGAGAGAATTCCAAGAAAAATGAAAAAAGAACAGAAGGGAGGCCAGAAGGAATCATAAGTAAGTAGGACAACTTTGAAGTTCCATGTTGTATTTATAAGATAGTTAAAAAGAAGAGCAAACTCTACATAACAGAGACTTGTAGTGTCATGTACAAACTCCTCCTCTTCTCTGCAATATATATGGAAATGTCCATTTTATTTGGTGCTTGTCAAATTCAGAATAAAAAATTAATTTTTAAATGATAAGCAGAAAATATTACATAGGACTTTTATACATGGTTTGAAAAGCACTCTTTTCCCAGTAGTGCAAGGGTTATTATTCTTATTTAAAAGATTAGGAAATAAAGCCCAGTGAGGTTATACAGATAATAAATGCCTAAGCTGGAATTCAAGCCTAAGGCTTTTGTACTCTAAGTCCACTGCTTCTTAAAAGTATATTAATATAACCTGCAATGATTTTGTATTTAAGATTACTAAAAATTTATTTTCTAAGCAGGTGTATTCTACATGTTTATTTTTAGGTTATTCTGATGAGTCTTCCTTTGTTTGCTTCCATGATATAAATGATAAAACAAACTGGAATCATATATTTAAGAACCACCAACATTTATAATCAAACAAACATCCAAATTATAACTTGTAAGAAGCTATAAACTACCAAACTATTTAGTTAACTAAAAGGAAAATGTATAAATGTACATGAATAAGATAATAACAGGATCATCATATTGCTCCTGGGTTCCCTTTGACTTTTCATCTGTAAACTTTAACTTTTGTTACTTTAAGATATAGCCCTATATGGTGTTCTAATTCTGCTTTCATCACTTTGCATCCTTTCATATATCAGTGATTATGGATTTGGAGCTGGAAGAGACCCTAGAAGTCACTGAATTTGATCCACTAATTTTACAGATGAGGAAAACGGGTCCAGTGAGGTTAAGGTTTTTGCCCACAGTTTCCCAGCTTGGACAAGGTCAGACACAAGTGGTAAAACTGGGAAGCCTTTTCATATCTTTGATATTCTTCATATTTGTCATTTTGATTGCATAAAAATATTATATAATATTGCTATACAGGTAGGTCCCGATTAGCATCAATGAAGAATCCCATTATTCAAAACTGACTCTCATATTTCCAGTGGGCTAGAAATAGTGTCCATATTTCATGTCATTATAACTATGAATAGTGTGAATTTGAATACTTGATGATTACTGACTCTCACCAATTGGTACCTAACAAAATTTATCCAGCCACTCCCCAGCCATCAAACACATAGACTATCTTTGTTTTTTGTTTTTTTTTCCATTACAAATAAGACTGCTCTGTATATTTCTTGTACAGAAAGCTCTTTTGTTCCTTCTAGTAATGTCATCAGGATGTAGTTCTCCTAGTGGGTCAAAAGATGAAATTGATTTTGTAATTTTTATTGTATGATGCCACATTACTTCATGTCTGACCTTTGCTTTGTTTTCGACAAAGATATTAGTCAATGCACATGTTCTTCTGTCTCTTTCGTTCTCATTTTGCATCATTTCATGTTTCTTTCTATATTTCTTCATCTTTCCATTTTTGACTGCTACATGAATTTACTCTAATTTTTTTTCTGGCATTTTTCACTTAAGAGACATTTCCACTTAAGTTGTCTATTACAACTAAAACACTGTAGAGAGAAAGAGCCAACACTGAGATTCAGAAAGATATACCAATCAGCTGGCCCTACAATCAAGAGGACCTGAGTTCAAAAGTGTCTTTAGATACTTACTAGTTGTATTACCCTGAGCAAGTCACTTACTCCTGATTGTCTAAAAAAATAAAATAAAGATAAATTCATGCCTTTGACATTTACTGTCTATGTGACTCTAGGCAAATCACTTTTATTCTCAGTAGTTTTGACATCTTTCTTAAGAGGGATGCTAAGTTGCAAATCAATTGCTGATTTGCATTGGAAGAAGTTTCTTCATTAGCCCTTCTCTATATAGATGGATTCACAAGATTGGACTGGGGGGAAAAAAAAAAGGAAGATGGTTTATACAGCTCTTTGTAGTTTACACAGTCCTTTACATAGATAATTTCATTTGTGCCTCACAACAATAATCAATAATTTATTAAGTACCTTCTATATAGAAGAGAAGACTCGAGAGCTGGCTCTGGAGTCAAGAAAATGCTTACTGTGTGTCCCTGGGAACGTCATTTGACTTTGTCTCAATTTCCCCATCTGTAAAATGACTTGGAGAAAGTAGCAAACTACTCCAGTTTCTTTGTCAAGAAAATCCCAAATGATGCCATGAAGCATCAGATACACAACTATATAACTATACAACAACTATCCACTAAGCTCTTTGCTAATGACACCTATGAGAAACATTTTGTGCTTATGTTGTGGAGACATGAATATTTTCTCTTCTTGTTCTGAATAACAGATGTGATGGTCTGGAAATAGCCACTAGTTTTTTTCCTTATTCCTTATTTAGGGAAATTTAGTATGCACCCTCATTCATGTGAATGGGTTAGCATACATTAGGGAATATGTAAATCAGTCAATCAGAAGCATTTATTAAAGACCTACTATGTGCTAGGTACCATGTTAACTGCTAAATAGACAAAGATAAAAATGAGATAGCTCCTGACATTAAGGAGCTTACACTGGGGGGAAGGAGGTAGAATCATCATAACTAAGCATTTAATTTAAATAGTGCCTTAAATTTTGCAAAGTATTTTAAATACATTATTTCATTTGCTCCGAAATACAACCCTATGAAATAAGTGCTATTATTATCCCCCATTTTACTGATGAGGAAACTATAGTTGAGAGAGGTTAAATGAACTTGCCTTGGGTCACACACGTAGTAAATATCTGAGGCAGGCTTTAAGCTAAAAACTTCCAGTTGAATCAAGTCCAGTGTTATGTACTGTGCTACCTAGCAGCCCTTAAGAGAAGAAAAGGACAATTAGAAAAGCAAATGGAAAGGGGGAAAAGAGTTCCTTTCCAAGCCACCAAAAGAGAGACTGTGATGTTGTGGACGAGGGGAGAGGAAAGGAGAGGAGAGGACAGACATCCTAACCCAACTTAGTGACAAACAGAACTTTTTTGTTGTAAGTCGAGTTGGTTTCCACAATTGATCGAGGAGACCTTTTGGGTTTAGGGCTGTGCAGTTAGGTAATAAAGAGCAGAAAAATTTAAATAGCCCAGGGATATTCTGGTCCTGGGTATGGCTGAGTGGAAAGTTTCCAAAAGCCCAAGGGCATTCTCCCTCCCCAATTCCTCCGTGGTCTAGCTGCTTGAGAGCTGGCACCATCTCATGGGGAGGAGAACAAACAGCACAAATCAATGGAGCAGAACCTGTTGCAGGTTCTGGTGGCAACAGCTGTAGAAAGTGGACTAGAAATTGGCACTGAGGAGAGATCAGGGAAGGAGTCCCCAAGCACTGGTTTCCACTTGGAAGGACTGAATCTCAAGCTTTTTCCCTGGTCTGAAACATGACCCAGATATAGTCATTTCTGTTATGTGGAGGTTGTGGCCCAGAATCATAGACTCAGGATCAGAAGAGACCTACTTGGCCATCTAGTTAAACAGTACATGAACAGGAATCCACTCTACAATACACCCAGTAAGTGATTTCCCAGCTATGGTTCAAGACCTCTAGGGAGGGGATCTCACCCCCTCCCAAAACATATCTTTCCACTTTTGACTGGTTCTAATTGTTAGAAAATTTTTCCTTACACCAATCTGAAATTTGCTTTAGTTTGACTACCTTCCGTTGCTCATAATTTTGCTGCCAAACAAAGCAAATATAATTCTTCTATTTCTTCAAATACTACAGCTATTATACCCTCCCAAAGTTTTTTCTTCTCCAAGCTAAACATCCTTGTTTCCTTCACCAGTCTCTTGGTGGCATGGACTCAAGGTCCTTCAACACCCTGATTGTCTTTACTGTTTGCTTTTTCAATTGATTAATACCCTTCCTAAATCATAGCACCTAGAATTCAATATAATATTCAGTCTGAGCATGGTAAAATACAGTGGGACTCTCAGTTGGCTATTCCTGAACACTATGCCTCTTCTTATGTACACTAAGAAAGTATCAATTTTCTTAGCTGCCATATTACAATTATTGACTCATTTTTTTAGCTTGCAAGTTGTATACAAATGCCAGATCTTTTCTGTATTCATTACTGTGCAGACATCTATCCTCATCTTGTATTTATAAAAAATTTTGAACCCTATCTTGCCATCAGCTGTTGTGCTTGGTTTTCTCATTCCATTATCATCCTCATCATGTCCCACTAGGGATAAACTCCTGACTAGGAAACTCATCACTATGGAGATTGCTTCAGTTTTGCTACTCAAAGCTCATCAATATCTTTAGTTCCCTCTGTTTCTTTGATTGGAGAACTGAAAAGTGGAGAAAAAACTCCTCCTATATCCTCCCTTTATAGAGGGCTCAAAACACCAGTCATTTCTTTATTTGCCACCAGCTGCTCTTCTTAGTTTTGATTCCACCATCATCTTCCTTATGCCCCTCAGCATTGTACCCTCTTATACTTCCTCCATCCCCCTTTCAGCTTCTTTTCACCTATTTTCTTCACCCATTAGATTGTGAGATCCTCAAGGACATAGACTATCTTTCCTTTTGCTTTTTTGAATCTTCAGCATTTTAAAACTGCCCGGCAGATAAAAAGTATTCAATAATCTTAATTATAACATACATATTTCATGAGAAAACTTTATATTTATCTCTATTAAATCTAACTTGATATTCATTAACTCTTAATACTATGCTTTAAAATCAAATGGGCATCAAAGTCAAGCTCAAAGGTTTCTCGTAGCATATCTTATAAGTAGTTTGTACTTTTAAGAGAAACTGACACAACTATGGGGAGAGTGTCAGATATGGAAACTCCCTGATCCCAGTAAGTGGGAACAAATGAGTCAGAGATTTGTTAAAAAAAAAAAAAATCCCTCCAAAGCATACCTAGGTCCTTTGTAGCAGGAGATTCTGATAAAAGGGTTAGGTCTATTTTGCAAATGAAGAAACTGAGGCTAGAAAATCATCTTGGATTTAAGTCCAAGTTTTCTGAATTCAATCCAGTGTTCTCTTGTCAGAATATCATATTTCCTGTATTAAGACTTGTTTTTTTCTTCCCATTTCCTCTCTTCTCAGAACTTAGGAAAGGCAAAAAGGCACCATGTAAGTGTAAAGAGTACAGATGACCCTTCTCTAACTTGTCTAGTATTTCATTTTCCTTCCTTCTCCTTTCTTGGAAACAAATTCTATTCTGCATGTTCTTGCATTTCCTTCTGCTTTACTACTTCCTTCTCATTCTGAGGTGGTTTTGCCTTCATGTAGACATCATCAGCTGATAAGCTGTTTATTCTATTTGACATCTGACAACCAATTTGACTTAGTTTTATACCCCCACTGATTTCTGAGTTTAGAAAAAAAAGGGGAGGGGGGAAGAAAAACCTGAGTTGATGGAATGGGCCATTTGTTTTGATGCTCATACAGATAAAATCTAACTAAAATCTTAGCTAAATCCTCTGAGGTTAGACCACAGGGTATTTAGCAGTGTGTACTTTACAGAGTGGGTAATTTAATCATAAAGTCATCTAGCCCAGCCTCTTATGTGATGGGGAGGAAATTCTAACCCCAGGAGAGGAAGTGACCTACCCAAGGTCATATATATGGTTAGTGAAGGAACAGTGACAAGAATATGTCTTCTGATTCCTAATATTATATATAATATATATACATACTGTATCTGTCCATCTATATATCTACATCTATATATATATATATTGAGAGCTGATAGTCTCAGAGTACAAATTGAAGTGTATTTTCTTTCTTTTTTAAAAAAACATGATCAATGCAGATATTTGTTTTGCATAATTATACATATAAAAATAATAGAGTTTAATTATACATATAAAAATAATAGAATTGACTACTTACTGGGTAAGAGAATGAGGAGGGAAAGAAAGATATTTGGAACTGAAAAAAAAGAATAAAAATGTCTTTACACTTAGAAAAAAAGAAAGAATATCATCTTTTTATTTTTATCATCTGTGTTATTAGCAATTCAGTGACTGTGGATAGCCATATTTATATTGCTATCTCTACATAGTGATAAAGGAAGTGAAGTTAAGGCAGCCACTCTCTAAGCCTAAATCAGACATCTACTCATACAGCTGTTACATACATTCTAATTCAATGTATTAGAAAGTTTGAAGAAGAATCATTATCTCCTTTAGTACTTTATAGCTATTTCTTACATGTTAAGAAAAATAATCATTAATTACAAATGATTTGAGGAGATCCAGAATTCTCCCTTTTCCTAAAGCCTGATTTTTAAAAGTTCAGTCTCTTGAAGGCATTGTTGATAAAGAGATTGAACTAATTTTTTGTTCAGATTCTACTCAGATGGGATATCCAATGTTTTGCTCAGATTTGGGTGAGACATAAATTGTTTGAATATATCGCCCAAGGACTGAGTATAGAAATAAAATTTTTGTAAGGATAACATGATATCATTTTCAGCCCCTGGTTGTAATATTTTTTCTCATTAATTGTTCACTAATCAGAATTGATTGTCACTTCTCTTCCACAAGAACATATAATCCCTGAGTCCCCTATCTTTAAGAGAGATATCCAAATGACCTTCCTTTTATTAGTAAATGTGTTAGCTTCTAGAAGAAAAAAAAAAACAAACATTTCAAGGGAATTGAAAAAATGCAAATGAAGATGGCCTAGTTGTACTAGATCTAAAACCATATTATAAAGCAGCAGTCATCAAAATCATTTGAAAATAGCTAAGAAATAGAGTCGTGGATCAGTGGATTAGGTTAGATTAACAAGACACAACAGTGACTATAGCAATCTAGTATTTGATAAACCGAAAGAGATCGGATTTTGGGATAAGAATGCACTATTTGATAAAAACTACTGGGAAAATTGGAAATTAGTATGGCAGAAACTAGGCATTGACCCACACTTAACACCATATACCAAGATAAGGTCGCCATGGGTTTATGATTTAGACATAAAGAATGATACTAGAAGCAAATTAGAAGAACAAAGGATGGTCTACCTCTCAGATCTGTGGAGAAGGAAGGAATTTGTGGCCAAAGAACTCTAGTTCTTGCATTTATTATGCAATGCAAAATGAATAATTTTGATTATATTATGTTCAAAAAGTTTTTGTACAAATAAAACCAATGCAGAAAGGAGTAGAAGGGAAGCAGAAAACTGAGGGAAAATGTTTACATCCAAAGGCTCTGATAAAGGTCTCATTTCTAAAATATATAGAGAATTGACTCAAATTTATATGAATTCAAGCCATTTTCTAGTTGAAAAATGGTCAAAGATATGAACAGATAATTTTCAGATAAAGAAATTAAAATCATTTATAGTCATATGAAAAAATGCAAGTAATCTAATATATATTTAATATGTACAATTCTTCTATACTTAGAATAGGGGAAAGGAAAGTTAAAAAAAAATTGAAATACAAGCTTATGCAAGGGTGAATGTTGAAAACTATGCATATATTTTGAAAATAAAAAAGGTTTTTAAAAATAAATGTGTTGACTTTATTAATAAAATGATTTAATTACCTAGAACTATGTTTCTTGAACTTTTTTAATTGCCACAGTGTTTATATAGAGAGGGAACTGGGATTGATTTTATGAATCCAAAGGACACTTTATTACATGTGCTATTCATTACAATAGCAGAAGGTATAATGAATAAAATTTAGAATGATGTCAACAACAACAATAACAATGAAAACCCTGCCTAAGAATCAGAAGTCTCCAAAAATATAACAGGTAGCTTTGGAAAGTGGTGAGTTTATGATTGATTTGTGATTGATTTCCACTCTCTTAGGCTGAGTGGGTGCCCCAAGGAGTAGATTCATTCCTCAGGCAAAGAATTGACTGATACTGTAGCTACAAATAATCTAGGAAGTGACCCTAACAGTAGTAAGCACCTGTCTTTCTACCCCTACTTTGATTCAAGTTCCTCTAGATTGCAACCTATATTTTTTTAAATGTTAAAATTAAATCACACATATAACATTCAACAATTTGCTGTAGATTTGGTTCATTTTGGCATCCCCTGCCTTTAGTTTTTGGGGAAAATCTCCCAAAATAAAGCTCTTGCTTTATTTCCCATTAAGATTCTTAACTGCTTCTCAATTCTTTATGACTCACAAGGGGAAAAAAAAAAAAAAAGCTTATACCATCATTAAAGATAACTTTACTGCAAGAAATTGTAATCAAAATGACGCAGTAGTAAAACTCCAACCAATGTCATTCACATAAATAAAATGGAGTTATCTTCATAACCAGAAGTTCTTGCTTCCTTAAAGACCAGAGTTCACACCTTTGCTTTGCTTGGGAATGAGTTTTCCCAGAAGCCACTGTCAGAGAAGAGTGATTGTTCATCTCTTCACCCCGACTCCATTATCACAGTAATTCATGAATGAGACTGTCATGGTTAGGAGACCTCTCTATCTTTACTCTAGCATTTCCTCTCAACAGAAGGCTATCCAGTATAGTTTTCTTAACTGTTTGAGCTCTGCCAGTCTCTGGAAGCCCAAGAGAGGGAGGTCTCTCCTAGAAGGATAACTCCTGTTTTAACTGGTTCTCTCTTACATCTTAGATTCTTAAAGATATTATCTCAGCTGAAATAGTATATGTTAAAGTGTTTTGAAAGTCTTAAGGTGCTATACAAATTGGTCCTATCAAGGAGTACAATTTATTTCTTAAAAAAAAAAAACTTATCACAGAACTAGAATTTAAAAGGTGCTCATAATCTGAAGAATGGCTGAGAGAACTATATAGAATATGAATAACACTGTAAGAAATGATAAAAAGGAGAGTTTCAAAAAACTTGAGATTTGTACAAACTTGAGTAAAGTAAGCAAGAGCAGGGGAATGTATTATATAATAACAACAGTTGTTGTTAGAAAAAAAAACAATTTTAAAAGACTCTGATCAATACAACGATCAATTATGATTCCAGAAGATCTGTAATGAACCCGTGATTCTGACAGAAATGATGGACTAAATACACAGAATGAGACAAACATTTAGAAATATTGTCAATATGGGAATTTGGCACAAATATTTAGCTTTCTCCTCCCTCCACTCTTTTCCCATGGGGAAGAAAGTGGTAGAAAGTAAAAATAAAGACTTTGTAATTGGGAAAAATAAAAGAATAATTTAATACAACATTATAACAATTCATGACATTCCTTTCATTTTCAACTCTGTCTTACTTTCTCTCGTCTTCTGTTAGTATTATTAGGGTCCCAAGCATGTATAGTTCCAGGTAGAAACCAGAGAAATGCAAAGAAAAGATCTGCCCTCAAAATAAGGATTACTTTCCCCCCTTTCTCCCTAATATTATAATTATTGTGAATGTCTTTTCCCTGTCTTAAAAACTGAAAATTCCCTGAGAAAGGGAAGTAAATCTGATTCATCTCTCTTCTGAAATACAATACCTATTTAATAAATGTTTATTTATTGCACAAAGGGCACTTATCAAAGCCAGAGAGTTATCTAGAACAAATCAACATTGAATTTCAACTGAACAAGGCTCAACAGTAACTTTGCACATTTGAAGGTGCCATTCTGGAACCAGAGATAATCTTCATTCATACAGAAAGGTCAGGGGAAAAAACCCACATCAAGAGAGTCAAATGAAAGGCCAGGCAACAAAGTAGACTAAGGAAATGCTCAGAAAAGAGCCTTAAGTATAAGGAACAGGAACGGGAAGTAAAGAAAAAACAATTAGGTCAGAAACAAAGCAATTATTAGAACAATGAGCATGATACCCAATATAGAGAAAGCTATAAAACTAATTATAATCCAAACATTTATATGCTTAAGTGGAAGCAGGAACCAATCTAAGACCATAGCCTTCTGGTAGGGGGGAATTAATCATATTTTTACAAATTATGAAGTTATCCAGCCTGGCTAAGGTGGGGAAGAGTGAATTTAGAGGGGAAGGTTGATGTTACTAAAACTCATCTAATTCACCAATGGGTATGGAATGGCTTACATCTTTTATGGCAGGGGAATTGAACTAGATGATAATATCTCAGGCTTTTTCTAACTCTGACATCCATTATTGCTACATACCCTCCTTCCTGCCATTTCTTCTTTCCATTAGGTTCTGTGATGGCAACAATTGCTTTTAAGATCTAAGTGAGACAGATGCTTCAGAAGTATTCCTGACATCTGATGCCTAGAAGTATGGTGATAACTGAGAAAAAGTGATTTCCCTTCTTCTCATAGACCCAACATCTTTTGAAACAACATAATATTCTAAATTGTCCAAAATATGGAAATATATTTTGCATGATTTCACATGTATAATTTGTATCATATTGCTTACCTTCTCAGTGAGTAGGAGGGGAGGGAAGGAAAGAGCATTTGGAACTCAAAATTAAAAAAGAAAAAAATGTTTAAAATAGATAATAATAATAAAAGAAAGCATCCCATGTCAACTCCAAGGTCCAAAATCTGAAATGTAATAATTCTAGCAGTATGGTGGAAAGAATCCTATAAATGAGAATAATGGGGTAAATGTACAACAGAAAAAGACCATGTCCCTGGTAGCAAACCAATAGCTGAATGGGCCCCAGTGAGGAGCAAACTGATCCTGTAAAATTATCCTGTAGAATGGACAGAACTATCCTCCTCAATACAAATAATGTATTTGGTAGTTACCTAGTTAATCTTCTCAAAGTAAGCAGGAAATAGCTAGATGCATAGCTAAATGTTTTGCTTTGTGTTTAAAGAAATAAAGGATTGATCTAAAGACCAGAAAAAATGTCAGATTAGAAATGAAATTAAAACTCTTAAATTTTTACCTCCAGTATCATTGGTTAATACATCTCCCTGGTAGAATATCTTGGGAAGATTTGAACAAAGCCATTTCCAAATCTCCACAATAAATAAAGAATGTTCATAACTGTAAGGAATCCTAGTGAGGAATCCCAGTAAGTCTTGAGCATGACTTTGTATAAATTTGTTTGCTGAGGTCATTGGAACATGCTCACAGATATCTGATAGAATTTCAGAAAGTACACAAGAAGGGTTGGCTACCTTTCTGGTGTCTTAATTAATGAGCATCCTTTATTGCAGGCCTATGTTTATCCCAGAAACCTGAACAGTTCCTGGAGTAATTATAATCCTCCTAAAGGAATGATCAAATATTCTACTTGGTGAGCCAATTGTGATGGAGCATCCTGTATCTGAGGGCGCTGTTCAGTCTCAAGAGCCATACTTAACGTATTGCCTTCTTTATTCTCAGCCTATAAAAATCTCTTAGTGGAAAGGAACTTTGAGGATTCAGCTATGAAGTACTGTACAGATTGCATAACAATACCTCCCATTTGAAACTTTGAATAGCTGTCACCATGGATCCTTCTAGCCAAGGAATTCAGATGTGGTTCTCAAAATGGTGATGATGTGTGTTGTATATTGTTTGTTTATTATAGTATCTTTAATGGAGGCTGCTATGTTTGCTAATTATGTATTACTTTTGTGCAATGAGTTTCCTCTTTCCTTATGTCTTATTTAAATTAAGGTTCTGAGCAATAATAACCTTGTACCTACCCCCTTTAATACTATGTCTATTGAATATAAATTTCGGACCAAGATTAATCTTACAATGACCCAAAGCTCATACTATATTTTTTCTTATACCCCTTACCTTTTTCTTTATTAATAAAATTTGTGGTTGAATTACTCTTCCATGATTTAATCACTTTACTTCAATAAACAATTTTAAAAGTGTCATAGTAGTTCCAATTAAGTAGGGCATCTGTTCCTAATCTATTATGTCATGTATAAAAATATATATTACACCTAATAAAGAAAAAATATCTTACCATATTTTGATAATAATAATGAAAGGATCAATAGTAGGTTTAGCATTTTACAATCTTGTAAAAGCAACAGATATGTTGTGGATTTTTAGTAACTTTTCATTTTCATATCAAAGAGGGATTAGATTTGTTCTCATAGCCTTATAGAACTAGGAGAAATGAGTAAAAGTTACTAGAAATCAGGTTTCTGCTTGTTGTAAGTATAGCTATGTGCACTATCCATGTAAGATATATATATATGTCTAAATGCAGCTCTTAGAGAGGTGTGAATAGATGGGGGAGGTAGAAATTTTGCCTACTTCTATCCAAGGAGACTTTCATTCTTACTCATAAGAGAGAGCAGAAAAAGAAACCATGAGGCGAATTTTCTATTCTCTATATCAGACTATATCTGTATAATATCTATTACCTAATCCTCTAAATATTTCTGATCCAGGAATATGTTTTTTTTCAGGTTCAAAAACAACAAGATCACTAACTTCTCTGATAACTATCTGTTTAAGAAGAAGGTTACTATCTGTTAAAGAAGAGAAGATTACTCTAGTAGATTTGAGTGCCCCTCAAATGCTAGTTACACAAGCTTATTACAAATAGTGAATAGTGAGTAAATCTATTTATCCATGCAAAATTAAGAAATTTCTATTACAAAAATATACAAGGCTGAATGAGATTTTTAGATGACAAAGAGCTGAAGTTTTGCTTGACAAAGAAAGAAGTCCCAATCTTATCCAGGAGAAATTGCCTGACCTCTCTAGGGAGGCAAGCTAGAAATCATGGAAATGTTAAGGAACTAACTTTCCCTTATATGTCTGCAAAAATGTCTTCCTGTTTCTCTCCCTGGAATGTGTCCCAAAGAGAACCACATGTGTGTCTCTCTTGAAGCAGGAATGAGGAATGTTTCTCCTCTCCAAAGCTCTCCAATCAGCTCTATTCCTGAGGCAGACAGTCACCATTCTTTCCACCAATTAGGAGAGTTTTATACAAAATATTCCAGAATTGAAGCCTTTATTACATAAGAAAAACTCCTTAATGATTAGAATTATCTAAAATGGATCATAAAAATTGTCCAAAAATGGATAATAAATTTATAGAGGTCAGTAATCTTAGAGACCATTAAGTAAAATCTAATTTTTTCAAATGGGCATAGCAATGCACAGAAAGACCAAGAAATTTGCCCATTGTCCCATGATCAGTGACTGTTATAAGATTTGAAACTCAAGTTTTCCTTCTGCCAAGTCTATTCTCCTATCTTTGATGCTCTCTCACTTCTCAGACCCTAATAGTGTTATTAAGTTTGTCATTATTGCAGATTTTTATATGGAGACTGAACACAGGGGATTCCTGCTTCAAGTATGATTCCTTTCTGATGATCTCTGATGAAACCTTTCAATTTTGAATTTCTCTGAAATTAATATGTGGCATTGCTTAAATACATGCAAATTCCAGGAGCATGTCTGATAATCCAATTCCAAGCATAAAGTTCTATGTAAGTGTTAATTTTCTTTTAAAGCCATGAATGTCTGTGCTTCAGAAAATGATCTTAATGAAAATAAAATTAATTAGAAGTTAGAATACTTGGTGGAACAAATAAAAATGAGTGAGAAAATCCATCAGATGCAAACACTAAAAGGGGTTGCAACCCTACACAGATTGTAAAGAAGACCTGTCACAAAGCAAATTTCAGAAGTACATCATTATTAGAGGGTTTTTTTTTCCACATATGGTTGTTGTATAGTGGAAGGAACATTAGAGGAGGATTCAGAGAAAGGGAGGCGAGCAAGCACTTACTAAGCACCCACTTTGTACCAGATACTATGTATTTCACAAATATCTCATTTAATTCTTGCAACAACCCTAGAGGATGCTGTTATTATTCCTATTTTAAAGATGAAGAAACTGAGATAGAGGGAGATTGCTTTGTGCTTTGTCCAAGGTTCCGAAGATAGTTAAGTGGCTAAGGTTAGATTTGATCTGATTTCTTCCTGGCTCCAAGTCCAATATTCTATCTGCTATAACTCCTAGCTGCCTTTTGGCAGAAGAGCAGAGTTCAAGTTCTGTCTAAGAAAAGTTTTTTTTCTGTAATCCCCTTCTGGAATTCAACCACAAATAATTTGATTAAAATAGACCTATTGATTTATCAGAGAAAATAAGTAGTATGTCATTAAGCAAGAGAGATATTGTCTAGGTTCTAGGAAATAAAGGAGGCGAACTATTGAAACACAATTGAGGCAGCATAGGATTGTCAACAAAGAACCATCTGGTGGAGGAGAATTGAATTGTAGACCACAATAAAGTAGAGAGCTGAGAAGCAAGAAATAGAGATTTTGAAGGACAGTGGGGGGAGGACTGCCACCTACTGGGAATAAAGGAGACCTTCAGTAGGCAAGAAACTGCAAGAAATTGCATCCTCCCAAAAGGAGGAGAGGAGCAAACCCTGACCATCCTTGATTGGAATCGTACCTAAGTCATTACAGCACAGAGGTGAGGATGTAGTGAGTCTATGGGTCTCTTGAGGAGAACTTTTCACTTTGTGTGTGTGTGTGAGTGTAGGGGGAAAGGAAAGAGTAATATTATCTTCTAAGATGATAGATTCAAATTCTATTTAGTCAATGCGTAGGTCAACAGTATCTACAACGCGTCAGGCATTATCATAAGGATGTAAAGGAAGGAAGGAAGGAAGGAAGGAGAAGGGGAAAACAAAAAGCACTTATTAAGCATCCCCTACGTGCCAGAAATTGTGTGAAGTCTGAACATCCATCTCAAGGCTAAAAAGGAGCTTATGGTTTAATTTTTTTCCATTAAATTTTAATCAAGATTGTTTTCAGACTTGTGAATCTGGATATTCCTAAGAAAAACTGGACAGTACAGTTGAAGGGGTGCCAGATACTGACTTTTTTTGATCATCTGGATGAGCCCAACAAGTCAGTAAAGGTCCTCCAAGTATAGTCTTTTGGGTCAAGAAAAGAACTTCTGATTCAGGAGTCACAATAAAATCATAAGACTAGATTAAATGATCTGTGAGTTCCCTTCCCCCTCAAATGTTCTGTAATTTTAGCTTGTATTTTTGAGAATCCATATATTCCTACAGGTAATAATAAAGCATTGGTCAATCAAATTCAACAAAAATTGTTAAGGACTACCTACCACACTGATCTGGTCATGGAAAAACAAAAATGGAAAAGGATATAGTGCTTGTTTTCAAGGGGTCATATATGAAGATTGCAAACACTGCAAACATGCAAATCATAATTATGTAAAATGTGTTAGAAAAGAGAGGCAAAGTGCTCCAAAAAAAATCTGAGGAAGAAGAAGATGACTTTCAGCTGCAAGAATTAGGGAAGGCTTCATAGAGGAGATGGCATGTGAACTAGACCTTGAAGGAAGAGAAGGATTTTATCATGTAGAAATTGGGAGAAAGTGCTACCAACAACCATCTGGAAGATACAGATTCCAATTTCTTCCATGATGCCCCAACTTTAGCTTGGCTTCCTGGATAATTCAGGCCAAAAAAAAAAAGTTTCATTAGGGCTCAAATTATCTATACAATTATTTCAGCTCTCCATTTACTCAATTAATTCCAAGAAATGAAGAGTTGGATAAAAAGAGCTGACTTGGGAATGAAAAAAACTTGGCTCCAACCCTGATTTTATATACTGGCTGTATGACTGTTGGCAAATCATTTAAACCTTTTAATGATGCAAGTAGCTTTCTAAGATAATCAATTATAGAATTTCCAAATCTGTGCCAGTAGAGGAGGTTTCCACACTTAGAATTTGTAGGATCATAGATCTTTAACTGAAAGTGACCTCAGAAGTCATCTAATTCTCAAAGATACAGAATTTTCTTTTTTTAAAATAACTTTAGTACTGAAGCCCTAAGTAACAATAGAAATGAGTAAGGACAGAAAACAAGAATAAGTAAGACACTTATACCTGAAAGATTGTGACTGAAAATGAGACAAATTATCAGGTATTCTTTTTAACCAAGAAGATCCATTTCTTAGGAAGCATTCCAAAATTTTGATATGCCTTCTGAATCATATAAAAGTAGTTCAATACATCAAAAGACCATGAATTCATCTGTGTGGGCATTCCCTTCACTAGTAAAAGTTAGTCTTCCACACCGAAGCAAACTTTCCCAAGTTGCCATGGCCAAATGAATGTGGTAACCAACCTTCCAGTAATGAGCTTCTCAGCATTTAACTAGGCTAATGTCAGATCATAAACAGCCTAATACCAAGGTGGCACCTGACTTGGTAGGACCTGCTGGCATTCCTAATATACTGGCATGGCCTTTAACAAGAAGGTAATGCTTCCATGTCACAACCAGTCACTGGAATTGGACTGTAATGAAGGAAAGGGAAATTCCACAGTTTTGAATACATTACACTAATTGTGTGACCGTGTAAGATCTGTGGATCTCAATTTCCTGATTTGTAATATGAAAGGTTTGAATTTGAAGATCACTGTCTGTTATAATTCTCATAATATAAAATTATACTCAATGTAGGTTTAATGTTAAGGGTATTCTTGGATTTCCTGTATGGATTGTTGGGCTGAACTCCTTTGAGTCTTTATAGATATCAATTAGGAGTTTCTGCCATAGTCCAGGACTTGGCACAAACAATATAATGTAATCTACCAACAGGGCATCTAAAGAAGTGATCTCAGTAAAAAAAAATCAATATTCAAGAAACACTTCCAATAATGTATCTATTTACTTATATATGCATTTTTATAATTATGCATTTTAGAAAAATTTATATAAAAACAAATTTATAAAGGACTCAATAAAGTAAACTAAAAAAGGATGAGATGAAGATGAGATAATATTTGAGCCAAAAGAAGTGCTCTCAGTAAAAAAAATTAAGTCAAGAAGCACTCCTAATAATGTATCTATCTACTTATATATAAATTATATGCATGTGCTACTATGCTAATAGTTATACATTTTTAAATAAACTCATATAAAAACAAACCTATAAAGGACCCAATAAAAATAAAATAAAATAAAAAAGGATGAGATGAAGATGAGATATATTTGAATGTAAAGAAGTACTCTTGATAAAAAATTAATATTCAAGAAGCACTCCCAATAATTTATCTATTTACTTATATATAAATTACATACATCTATTAATATATTAATAATTATGCATTTTTAGAAAATTTATGTAAAAACCTATAAAGGACCCAATAAAGATAAAATAAACTAAAAAAGGTTGAGATGAAGATGAGATAATATTTGAGCCTAAAGATAATAAAGTGCTCGGAGTTTTTTAAGCATGGGAATGGCATGGTCAGACCTGCTGTTTAAGAAAATCTCTTTGGCAATCATGTGGAGAGGGATTGAAGTGCAAAGAGACCTGAGGCAGAGAAACCAATTAGAGGCTTTTGGCAATATTACAAGTGAGAGATGGTGAAAGTCTGAGCAAGGGTGTTAACTGTGTGAACAGAGAGAAAAAGATGCATATGAGAGATGTGGGGTAGAAACAAAGAGATAGTAATTGATTGGATATATAAACATGATTTAGGTTAACGAACCTGAGGGGTTGAAGAACCTATGAAAACCTGGCAACTGGAAGAATGGTGATGCTCTCAACAATAAGAAATATTTAATAGAAAGGGAGGTCTGAGGGGAAGAATTATGTACTGAGATCTATGATACAGATTTCAATCCCTCCATGCCTGCTCATCCTGTGATTCTGTCCCATCCAAATGAAAAAGGGGTGCAAGGAGAGCCAGAGGGCTCTCATGTATCACTCACTGCCCCCCCAAGTGAAAAGACCACCTTCTAAAAAATTCCTGATATAGCCATGAGGAAATATGGAAGGGAGGAGGTGGAGACAGAATTTTACTAAAGGCACCTGAATAGCTTCTAGTGGATAGAGGATAGTTGTAGCTTTTTATTACCTTGAGAGATGACATTGGGGAGGAAAGGGAAGGCAAGCAGCACACGATCTGTGGACCATTGGGAAAATCACTGAACCTTTATTTGCCTCAGTTTCTTCATCTATAAAATAAAATAATAATAGCATCTATTGCCCAGGGTTTTTGTGAAAATCAAATGAGATAATTGTGAAGTACTCAGCACATTGCCTGATACACAGTAAGTATTATATAAATGTTAGCCAGGGCAGCTAGGTGATATGGTGGATGGATTGCTGAGCTTGGAGCCAGGAAGACTCAATTTCCTGATTTCAAATCTGACTTCAGATACTTACTAGCTGTGTCAGCTGGGCAAGTCACTTAATACTTTGCCTCAGTTTCCTCATTTTTAAAATGAGTTGGAGAAGAGAATGGAAAACCACTTCAAAACCAAAGCATTTAATAGATATATCATTCTTATCATACTTATCCCATATTAACATAAATGATAATTATTGAGGTATGTGTTTTGTCATATCCTCAAAATGTAAATAATGTCTGAAGAGCAAGGACCATATTTTTGTTTCTCTGATACAGAGTATAAACAGTTTCATAAAGTAGATGCTTGATATATATATTCATATATATGCATATATATTTATATAAATGTTAAATGAATTTTCTCCCTATATACTCTCATCATATCCTAATGTGGATTAAGCTAATGGTTCTAATCATGATCTCTATGCAGATGACTATTTCTCTTTCCATATTTCTGACGTTTCCCCAGAGCTCTAGTTGGTCAGTTTCACTGATTGCCAAAATCCCATAGTCCTTTGCTTCCCTGTTATTTAAAATGCTGTCCAACAAAAGTGTGATTTAGCGGACAGAGAAGAATTAGGAGATGGTACAGACTAGTTGCCCCTCACTTTGTGAGATAATCATCATAGCCAAACTCTTTGGTATACTCCTTGCCTACAATATCAGGCAGTTAATTGTATTGCTTAAGACTCTTCTTTGAACATATATAATACAAGGAAATAATTGTATAGGCAGTTTGAAAATCACTTAACCATACTTCCCAGAGCTACATAGTCATCTGTCTCTCTAGCTCCCTTTCAATATTTTCAGCTGAGAGCCACAGGAAAGGACCAATTAAATAAAAGCAACCTATAAGCCTGGACTACCTATGATTTTACATGTTGTCTTCAGCCAACATCAAAGTTGGGAGTCTTTGATAGGGCTTTTACCAGGAGTTGATGCCTTTCTGCTCCTGTAGCTGAACTATTATGTCTCCCTGGAGCATTAAGCCAGTCTTCAATTTCTAAGTTTTTACTGATCTCCATCTGGATATCCTTTTCCCACTCCATCATCTCAAATTTAACATCTCCCAAAGTGAACTTGTCATTTTCCCCAAAAATCTGCCTTTGATCACTGACACAAGCTCAGCAAATACTTCTGGCTTTTCTGCTACCCTGGTATGCAATTGAATGAAGGTTAAAGACTTGAATTCATTGAAGATGATTCTTATCATCTGTTTGTTTCTGATTTCAGCTTCCTGCTAATCATGTTTATTATCTCTTTCCCATTTCAAAGATAATTATCCTTGAAAAAGAAAAAAATTCAGAATCAAATAATTCTGCTCTATCATACATTATCACTGTCCCATCTACCTTGAGAACTGGCCCTCACCCAGGAGTATACTGGCAAATGTTTAACAACTCTGAAAATATATATATATACTATGACATTCTTTGGGGGTAGAAGGCCTAACTAATGAAAATGTTTATTGGGTTGATTGAAATGTGTCCACTATTCAGTATATCAGAAACCAACTACTAAGGACAAGGTCAATTAAAGGAAGAAAAGAGCAAAGGAGCTAAGGTTAAGCTTTTGAGATATAGTAAGCTGGATGAGATAAGATCTCACCCTGTGGTGGGAGACTCCAAATTAGGGGTAGATTTACTCCTTAAAGCTGCAGCCTATCCCATTTCCTTTATCCCTCCGTAGATATTTGTGTTATTGAGAGGCACTTGCCCCAGGTTGATAGACAAGAGAGGGTGTCTGTCTTCCCTCCTAGCTCCAGATGAACAGTCCTACCTGCAGTTGCAAATATATTAGGACAGAGGGGTTTGGAAGCTTGATTCTTGGCTAGTTCCTAACTGAACATAGTTAGGATTATGGTGGGAGTTCTTATTTATTTGAGATCGAGGGGTTGGGGATTTCAGGGTGATGAGGGCTAAGGTGCTAATCTTGTCTCTTGTTTGGAGTCTACAACACAAGGAGTAGAGAAACCACTTGGGAGGGAGAGAAGGAAAACTTTAAGTGGAAACTCTCTAAGGTCAAGTGCTGCTGAAGGTTAGGATATTTTAGAAAATCACAACTAGAAGGAGTAGGGAAGAAAAAGAGACCAATGATAGCTTCCTCTACAGGAGTCCTAAGTCTACAGAGTTGTCAGATGGCTCATACAGTTTTAGTATTAGAACACAAGGCTAGAGTCTTTGCTTATTTAACAGTCTCTAGTTCTGCAGCAGATGATGAGACAGTAAAATACTTCAGGGCTGATCCAGTAGGAATAATGTGTAGGTGGAAATTGAAGTTGTAGGAAGCTTGGATGACTTCAGAATCCTGAGATGTTCCCACTTGTGGAATTATTGCATAAGTGAATGATGATTAACCAAGTTCTATCCTTGAAGGGACCATCTCATCATGGACTCTCCACTGGGAAGGTTCCCATCCATCTTGACCCAACTGGCCCCCCCTGAAGCAAACTGTTCATGCCCAGGTGTACTCCTTGATCTGCAATATAAACCAGCTTGATAATACCTCTTTACCCACTTGTACTGTTGTTCCTGGGAGCAGGCAAATGTGAACTATGGGTTCTTCTCCATAAGTTGAATGGCTGATGACCAACTATGAACATATTTCCAGATTGTTTCCTTGAATGGCAAGAGCCAAGCTGCCAGTGCCAAACACCAAACTCCATCAACTTTTATGCTTTTGTGGCACTTTCTTCCTCCCTCCAAGGAATTCATACTTGTCTACAAGGATCTCCTTTCTTCATCCTTCATCCTTCATCCAGTCAAGATGTAGCTGGTCTTCTCACCCGATTTGGTCAAACCCTGGACTGGTTTCCCATTCCCCCACAATAGGTCTTCTCCATCACTCCCATAGGAAGTGAATTTTATGACCCATCCAATCTTGGGGAGAGTCATCTCTACATGAAACCAGCAGGTCTATCATATGAGTCCAAAGGCATCACCAACTTTGATCATGTGCAAGTTTTCTGATTGGCCTGTTCATATGGCATCCAGAGTCATGAAGCAAGATAGCAACTGTCTCCATAGAGCCTCAGACATTGACTAGCTGTGCATGCTGTTATTATCTATGTTTTACAGATGGAGAAACTGAGACAGGCAGCAATGACATGGCTCAGATATAGCACTTCACTCCTGCACCAGCATCCCAGCCAAGGCACATCCCTCATCCAGTCCTGGCTAAAGATGAGGGGGTATGTGATGGCCCCAAAATAGCTGGGGTCATTAGGTGGCCCATGACATACTTTTAAATTTAATCTGAACTATTAACATTTTTCCATCACTTTCTTGAGTCTATCTAATCAATAAAACTATAAATCAAGCCTTGATTGATAGAGTTTGCTAATTTTCGAGGTGCAAATGTTCACACTGAAAATTTAACAATAAGGTCTTTGGAGCATATGTGAGATGACTCCAACATACTCCTTGTTTTTCTCTTTCTACTAAGATGATAGTGAAGATTATAATTTTGATTTTAGTATTTAAGTTTTTATAGCAAAAGGAAAACATTTAAGTTCACATGAGTAAACTTTTTGTTGAGTAAAACACCATTTTAACTGAGCGTTGTTTGATTTGTGTTGTACTGTCTCAAAATCAGATACACTATCTTTCATCTAGATTGTCTAGCCTATCTATCCTGTCACAGTTTTCAGTATCATGGTGATTGTTCTTAGAGATGACAGTAAAGTTAAGACAGAAGATAGTCTGTTCTTTGACCTCTCCTTGCTGTTGTGAGCATCTAGAATCCTTTTGTGACTTTCAAGTTATATATCTTGCAGATTCCATGTTACTAGAGAGTAAAATGAGTTAGTCATACTCTGCATGATATTTCTAAGAGCCATGAGGGTTTTCTCGTGGCCTTGACAAGAAAGCAGAATATTTAATTCAATAATTAGTATCTTCTCTGTTAAATGGGATTCTGTAGTAATAACTAATCACCAAGCATCTATAAAACAAGCCATTGTGCCAGGTTATAGGAAAACAAATGCAAAGAGTGAAACAGTCCTTGCCAGTAAAATCCTTCCCCTAGTTTCAGTGCCTTCTTTGGACTGAACCCATTTCTTTTGAGTTTTTAAGGGTTTTTAGTGTAAAGATGCCAAGAATTAACGTCTATCTCTTTCTAGACACTGAGAAATGAGTGTAAACTGTTTGCATTTTTGTTTTTCTTCCCAGGTTACTTTACTTTCTGAATCCAATTCTTCCTGTGCAACAAGAGAACTGTTCAGTTCTGCACACATATATTGTATCTAGGATATAATATAACATATTATATTATGACATAATATAATATAAGACTGCTTGCCATCTAGGGGAGAATGTGTATGGAGGGAAGGGAAAAATTGGAACAGAAGTGAGTGCAAATGATAATGTTGTAAAAAATTACCCTGGCATAGGTTCTGTCAATAAAAATTGATAATTAAAAAAAAAAAAAGAATCTTCAATTTCAAAAGAAAAGATGATGTCCTTGGGTGGGTCATGATGTCAACCATTCCAGTTGGATAGGAAGGCAACTCTCTAAAATAAGAATTAAGCTTGGTTATCCCTTTTACTCCATTCAAAGGAAAGCCTTTGTTTTTATTCCTCCCACTTAAAGGGAAAAATCTTGGAAAGGAACTGGAGAAACAATATTTCTAGAGAAACTAAAAAAGGAATGGGCTTTTAAAAAATATGCTTCCACAGAGAGCTCCCTTTTCTTCTTCTTTTGTATCATTTGTTTCTAGAATGTCATTTTTAAGAGTTTTTTTACTTCTTGTGGAGTCAGCTCAACTTTTATGAAGCTTCCCCCCATCTTCCCAGTTACTGATGAGCTGTCCTTTCTTAAAGCTACCAAATAGAATAGCTATTTGAACTTCTCCTTTGCAGAGAGATGGTGAAGTGTGTAGAATATTGTAACTGGAATTAGGAAGATTCCTTGAATTCAAATCTGGCCTCAGACACTTATTAGCTGTGTGATCCTGGGCAAATCACTTAACCCTGTTCCTCATCTTTAAAATGAACTGGAGAAGAAAATGACAAAACTGCTCCTGCCAAGAATACCCCAGAAAAAGTCATGAAGAGTTGGATGTAAGTAAACAATAACAATGGACATGTTATTTTGTTTAAAATTGTTTTATATACTATAAATATTATCTTTATTATATATCTTATTAACTTATATTATAATTATGTGTATATTTGTTTTATATTCTGTAATGGATTATAAATTTCCTGAGACCAGGGACTATACTACAGTCTACTTACACCCATTACATATCTTTACACTGTGCTTTAGGTTACTTGTAATTTTGATTTTTTTTTTTCATATCACAATGCTCCACGATTTGTAGCCACATAACTATGTCCAGAAAAATATTAGTGTTTTAGAGAGAGTTGCTTTTGTTTTATTTTGTTTTTTGGCAGCAAACACTTTGAATTTTGACTCTTGAAAGTATAGTTCAATTTCTCAAATAGAATATAACCTGGTCTTTTCTGCTTGTCCAATTCAGGATTCAGCACATCATCTATCTAAAGTGCTTGACCTCACTTCATATTTGGTCAAAAAAAAAAAAATGAGGCTGTTTGCCAAGAGCTCCTTATTCTCCCTTTATCCTCATATGACATCCCTCTAACATCATTCCTCCATATCTTCCTTCATTTCAGTCTCTGATGCAAAGATGGCCCTTCTTTTTGCCAAAGCTTTCCTTACAGGTACCAGATTCCATCCCCTTCCATCTTTTCCAGCAGATTGCTATCACTCTTATCCCCACTCTTTAATCTTTAATTTGTCCCTATCTCCTAATTTCTGCCCTGTTGCCTCCAAACATGTCTATCTCTCTTCCATCCTTTAAAAATCCTTATTAGGGTCTACCATCCCAACTACCTATTATCCCATATCTTTCTTCCTCTTCTTCATAAAACTCCTTGAAATGTGACTCCACATATTTTCTCACTCTCTTCTATAACCTCTATAATGTAATTTATACATATATTATATATATATATATATGAAAAATGAGGAGGGAACAGGCAGGCATTCACTCAATTTCCAATTCCTTGCCACCACAAAAAGAGCTGCAACAAATATTTTTTGCACATGTGGATCCTTTTTCCTCTTTTATGATCTCCTTGGGATACAGTCCCAGTAGAGACACTGCTGGGTTAAAGGGTATACAGTTTTATAGCCTGTTGTGTATAGTTCCAAAGTGCTCTCTACAATGTTTGGACCACTTCACAATTTCACCAACAGTGTAGTAGTATCCCAGTTTTCCCACATTGTATATAGGAACAACAATTCTGTTTTAAGAATGACTTCAAGAGAATAAGTCATCTTGACTATTATAAATACACAAATTAAAAATAAAAGACATATGTAGAAAGATGTTGTCTCCCTATAAAAAAAGAAATGATAAATAGAAGTATATATAGAATAATTTTACAAAACTATACCTGTTTGTTTCTAATGGTAGCCAGATATCTTTAGGATGGAGTTGGGGGGGAGGGGCGGGGAGAGAAGGAAGAAAAAAGGGAAAAAAAAGATATTTACATGATGATCATTTTATTATATATTTAAAGGAATTATCAAGTTGTGCACAATAGATTTGCATTTCATGTTATTTTTTATTATATTATGTTAGGAAAATGCTTGTTTTATTCTATAAAATAAAATAATTTTTTTAATTTTAAAAATACTTTAAAAAAATACTCTTAATAGTTGCAGAAATCATTTTCACAAAAATTTTATAAAGATCAAAAAGTGAACATATTTAGACTAGAAAAGGTTCTGATAAAAGGCCTCATTTCTAAAATATATAGAGAATTGGGTCAAATTTATAAGAATTCAAGCCATTCTCTAACTGATAAATGGTCAAAGGATATGAACAAACAATTTTCAGATGAAAAAATTGAAATTATTTGTAGCCACATGAAAAGGTGCTCCAAATCACTATTGATCAGAGAAATGCAAATTAAGACAATTCTGAGATACCACTACACACTTCTCAGATTGGCTAAGATAACAGGAAATGATAATGATGAATATTGGAGGGGATGTGGGAAAACTGGGATACTATGCAATGTTTGTGGAATGGATCCAGCCCTTCTGGAGAGGAATTTGGAACTATGCTCAAAAAGTTATCAAACTGTGCATACTCTTTGATCAGCAGTGTTACTATTGGGCTTATATCCCAAAAAGATCTTAAAGGAGGGAAAGGGACCCACATGTCCAGAAATGTTTGTGGCAGCTCTTTTTGTAGTGGCCAGAAACTGGAAACTGCCCATCAATTGGAGACTGGCTGAATAAGTTATGGTATAGGAGTGTTATGGAATATCATTGTTCTGTAAGAAATGACCAGCAAGATGATTTCAGAGAGGATTGGAGAGACTTATATGAACTGAGTCTGAGTGAACTGAGCAGGACCAGGAGATCATTGTACACGGCAACAACAAGACTATATGATGATCAATTCTGATGGACGTGACTCTGCAACAATGAGATGATTCAAACCAGTTCCAATTGTTCAATGATGAAGAGAGCCATCTATACCCAGAGACAGAACCATGGGAACAGAGTAAGGATCACTCTCTCTATTGTTATTTGCTTGTATTGTGTTTTCTTTCTCAGTTTTTTCTTGATCTGATTTTTCTTGTGCATCAAGATAACTGTATAACTATGTATACATATATTGGATTTAAGATATATTTTAACATATTTAACATGTATTGGACTACCTGCCAACTAGGGGAGGGAGTAGGGAAAAGGAGGGGAAAATTTGGAATAGAAGATTTTGTAAGTGTCAATGTTGAAAAATTACCTATGCATATGTTTTGTAAATAAAAAGCTTTAATAAAAAAAAGAGAGAAGGCGTTCTAAATGATTTTGGGTCCCCTTTAAATATTTTGATTACTATATTTTCACATAATTGATTTCTTTTATAATTTTACAATTCCATGCCTCACTAGACCCAAAGACACAAAAATGGCTTAGAACTCCTTTTTAGTCTAAATCTCCTCAACTTCTAAATGAGGAAACTGAAACCCAGTGAGAAGCTCTTGCCCAATCTTATATTATATTTACAGAAATACCATCTATGATATGCAATCAAATTAATTCAGCAGCCATCTATTCAGTGCTTACTATCAGTGAGATATTATTTTGACCGTAGAGATACAAAAATAAAAAATGGCATAAACCCTGCCCTCAGGAAGTTTGCAGTCTAATAGGATGGCACGCATACCTATATGTCAATATAAGATTAGCAAACATTTGTGAAGCACTTTTAAGGAAGACAACGTGATGAATATATTATATCATATGATATCTATTAAGTATATATATCATATAATTATATATCATATAATACATATTATATGTTTGAATCCTTAATGACTTTATGAGTTAGATATTAGTATTATGCTCATTTTATATATGAGGAAATTCAGGTTCAGAGAGATTAAGTGACTTGTCTGAGGGCCATATAGCTAGTAAATGTCTAATGTCAGCTTTTGAATGGAAAGGTCTTTCCTGACTCCAGATCCAATTTTCTTTTCCACTATTCCACAATAACAATAGGATGTAATAGAAACCAAGCCAAAAAGCAGTCAACATGGGCTAAGAATATTTGAGGAGAAAGAATGAGGGAGGATTTCACCAAGAAGTTAGCATCTAAGTTGAATTGTCATTCAAAAACCAAATTGTTAAATGAATAACTGATTTCTCCAGATACTCCTCCCTTCTGCAGATTTTTTTTTAAGAAAAGTAGTCAAAAAAGAAGGTCATGAGCATTTACTTGCTCAGAGACCCTGACATGATAAGACTCCTGTACAATGTACATATTTTCTTGGTACGGAGAGGAATAGCAGCTTTTCTTTTGTGAGATTTAATGAAGAAGATAGTGAAAGTGTTAGAATAAGATTTCTTTGACTTATTTTATCAATAAAAACCTTGGAAATTCTTGGAAATTCTGGATGAGCACATTGCTAAAACAATTTTGTATGTGTGTGATAAAAAAAACACACATTAATCCTTTGTGTCCTCTGCCTGAGAAGACATGTAAGTATATTTCAGAAAACTTTCCACTAAAAATAGTTGAAAGAAAAGAAGTTTTTGGTGTTTAAAAGACCAATTTTTATTTATCTGGAAATGTCACATGTGGGATAACTCTTTAGATGACAGTGCCAAGTCAAGGAAATGTGATTATAGGAACATTATTCATCAGGGAATTAGCAGCTATTTATTATCTCATGCAAAAGTGGTCTCTCTGAGTGTGCTCCTTTTATTCTCATTATGTGCCACAGTTTAATGTTTTCTCCTTTTTGATTAACTTCGAAGTTCTTTTTTTCTTCTTTTCTGCTCTGCATTTGTTAGACTCCACCTCCAAGGAAGAGTTTTCATAGCCTTGTAGACCATGATATGGTTGGCTAAAAGTTTACTGAAAACACGGCTGGTGTATAGTTCTCCTTAATCCTTTTCAGAAATAGTTTATATTGGAATTGAAATTTCTACCTAGAGGCAGTTAGATAGCACACTGAATAGTGCACTGGCCCTGGAGTCAGGAGGACCTGTCTTTTTTTTTTTTTATCAGCCTGAGAATATTCTTCTATTTTCCTTTAGGATTCTTCTCATGCCATTTCAAGTGGGAGGTTTTTTTCTCTTTTCTTTTCCTTTTTTTTAATAAAACAATTGGGTTTAAATGACTTGCCTAGGGTCACACAGCTAATAAGCATCTGAGGTTGGATGGAGTCAGGAGGACCTGTCTTTTTTTTTTTTTATCAGCCTGAGAATATTCTTCTATTTTCCTTTAGGATTCTTCTCATGCCATTTCAAGTGGGAGGTTTTTTCCTCTTTTCTTTTCCTTTTTTTTAATAAAACAATTGGGTTTAAATGACTTGCCTAGGGTCACACAGCTAATAAGCATCTGAGGTTGGATTTGAAGACAGGTCCTCCTGACTCCAGGGCCAGTGCACTATTCAGTGTGCTATCTAACTGCCTCTAGGTAGAAATTTCAATTCCAATATAAACTATTTCTGAAAAGGATTAAGGAGAACTATACACCAGCCATGTTTTCAGTAAACTTTTAGCCAACCATATCATGGTCTACAAGGCTATGAAAACTCTTCCTTGGAGGTGGAGTCTAACAAATGCAGAGCAGAAAAGAAGAAAAAAAGAACTTCGAAGTTAATCAAAAAGGAGAAAACATTAAACTGTGGCACATAATGAGAATAAAAGGAGCACACTCAGAGAGACCACTTTTGCATGAGATAATAAATAGCTGCTAATTCCCTGATGAATAATGTTCCTATAATCACATTTCCTTGACTTGGCACTGTCATCTAAAGAGTTATCCCACATGTGACATTTCCAGATAAGTAAAAATTGGTCTTTTAAACACCAAAAACTTCTTTTCTTTCAACTATTTTTAGTGGAAAGTTTTCTGAAATATACTTACATGTCTTCTCAGGCAGAGGACACAGAGGATTAATGTTTTCCCAGTGGTTCAGGGTCACCATGATGGCATCCATCGTTGTCATGTAACTATGTGGTAATATAATTGTGTCTGCATTTTTGTTTTTGTCTCCTGCCTCAATGTCAGATTGTGACTTCTGCTGTTATTTTATCTGCTTCAAGCAGTAGTTCTATACTTGACCTTCCCTGATCTTTCCCTCCTCCACTGTTAACCTTCACTCCCTTCTAGTTTTCAAGTTCCTTGCTACTAAGCTGTTCTTAGACAAACATATCAGATATCCCATTTCTTTTTTTTTTTTAATTTAATAGTATTTTATTTTTCCAATTATATGTAAAGATGGTTTTCCACATTTATCTTTTAAGATTTTGAGTTACAAACTTTTCTATAACCTTCCCTTAACTTCTCCGTCTTTAAGATGGTAAGTAATAGGTTATATTTCTATAATTATATTAAATGCATTTCCACATTAGTCATTTTGTAAAAGAAGACTCAGAACAAAAGGGAAACATCATGAGAAAGAAAATAAAAATGAAGAGAATATACTTCAATTTGCATTCAGACTCCATGGTTCTTTCTCTGGCTATAGAGAGCATTTTCCATTTCCAATCTCTTGAAATTATTTTGAATTATTGCATTATTGAAAAGAGATAAATCTATCATAGTTGATCACACAATGCTGCTGTTACCGTATACAATGATTTCCTGGTTATGCTCATTTTATTCAGCATAAGTTCATGTAAATCTTACCAAGTTTTTCTAAAATCATCCTGTTCATTATTTCTTATAGAATAACAGTATTCCCTTACATTCATATACTACAACTTATTCAACCATTCTCCAACTAATGGCCATCCACTCAATTTCCAATTCCTTTCCACCACAAAAAGGGCTGCCACAAACATTTTTGGCACATGTGGGTCCTTTTCCTTCTTTTATGATCTCCTTTTATGATGAGAAGGAATATACTTCCTGTAGAGACACTGCTGGATCAAAGGGTATGCACAGTTTTATAACCTTTTGGGCATAGATCCAGATAGCTCTCCAGAATGTTTGGACCACTACACAATTCCACCAATAGTGCAGTAGTGTCCCAGTTTTCCCACATCCCCTCCAACATTTACCATTATCTTTTCCTGTCACCTTAGCCAATCTGATAGGTGTGAATTGTTTTGTTTTAATTTCCATTTGTCTAATCATTGAACATTTTTTCATATGCCTGTAGATGATTTTGATTTCTTCATCTGAAAATTGTCTGTTCATATCCTTTGGCCATTTGTCAATTGGGGAGTGACTTGTATTTTTATAATTTTGACTCAGTTCTCTATATATTTTAGAAATGAGATTTTTTTGCATTTCATAATGTTCTCTTTCTCTTGTTTCATCATAAATTTTTCCTTTCTTCATAGATCTGACAGGTAAACATTCCTTGCTCTCCTAATTTGCTTATGGCATCACTTTTTTTGTCTAAATCATGAACCTATTTAGACTTTATTTTGGTACAAAGTATGAGATGTAATTCATGTTTTTGCCATACTATTTTTCAGTTTTCCCACCAGTTTTTTTCAAATAGTGAATTCTTATCTGAAGCTGGAGACTTTGGGTTTATCAAGCAATAGAATATTGTTCCACTGAACCACTAATCTATTTCTTAGCCAGTACCAAACAGTTTTGATGATTGCCAATTTATAATATAGTGTTTAGATCTGGTTAGATCTGGTAGAGGTAGACTACTTTCCTTTGCATTTTTTTTTATTAATTTGTTTTATTTTTTTAATTTTCTGTCTTGGCATTTTTTCAGATGAATTTTGTTATTATTTTTTTCTAGTTTTATAAAATAATTTTTGGTGATTTCATCTGACTTGATTTATGTGGAAAAGGGTTTTAAAATTGCATTTGTATAATACTTGAGTTTGTCTTGGCAGGCAGACTCCCAAATAGTTTATATTTTCTACAATTATTTTAAATGAAATTTCATTTTCTATTTCTTGTTACTGGGTTTTGTTAGCAATATTTTTAAAATGTCAATTATTTATATGGATTTGTTTTATATCCTTCAGCTTTACTAAAGTTGTTAATTATGTCAAGTAGTTTTTTATTGATTCTTCAAGATTTTCTATGTATACCATCATGTCATCTGCAAAGAGTGATAGATTGTTCTCTCATTTCCTATTCTAATTCCTCCCATTTCTTTTTCTTCTCTTATTGTTAAAGTTAACATTTCTAGTACAATATTGAATAATAGTGATGACACTAAGCATCCTTGTTTCACCCTTGATATTACTAGTAATGCTTCTTACTTATCCCCATTACATATAACACTTGATGGTTTTAGAGAGACACTGTCTATTATGGAATGGATTCTGTATTTTGTAAAAAGCCTTTTTCGCAAGTATTGAGATAATCATATGATTCTGATTAGTTTTGTTATTTATATAGTAAACTATGCTGATAGTTTATGCACAAACAAAACTAAGATTAAAAGGAAAGCAGAAAGCTGAAAAACAATTTGTAGAGTCAGTGTTTCTGATAAAGGCCTCATCTCTAAAATATATAAAGAACTGAGTCAAATTTCTACGAGTAAAAGTCATTCTTCAGTTGATAAATGATCAATGGATGTAAATAGACAATTTTTAGATGAAGAAATTAAAGCCATTTCTTGTCATATGAAAAAATTCTCTAAATCACCATTGAATAGAGAAATGCAAATTAAAACAATCCTGAGGTACTACTTCATACTTCTCAGATTGGCTAAGATGACAGGAAAAGATAATAATAAATATTGGAATAGATGTGAGAAAACTGGGAACATTACTGAACTGTTGGTGGAGTTGTGAAGTGGTTCCAACCATTCTGGAGAGCAATTAGAAACGATGCCCAAAGGGCTACAAAACTGCATACCTTTGATCTAGCAGTGCCATTAATAGGACTGTATCCCAAAGAGATCATAAAAGAGGGAAAAGGACCCACGTGTTCAAAAAATGTTTGCAGCAGCTTTTTTGTGGTGGCAAGGAATTGGAAATTGAGTGGATGCCCATCAGTTAGTGAATGGCTGAATAAGTTATGGGATATAAATGTAATGGAATACTATTGTTCTATAAGAAATGATGAGAAGATGATTTTAGAAAAGCTTAGAAAGACTTACATGAGCTGATACTGAATGAAATGAGCAGAACCAGGAAATCATTGTACACAGTAACAGCAAGATTATGTGATGATTAACTATGATAGCTCTTAGTAATACACTGATGCAAGAAATTTCCAATAGACTTGGGATGGAAAATGATATCCATACCCAGAAAAAGAACTATGGAAAGTATGCAAATTGAAACATTCTATTTTCACCTATTTTTTATTTTGTTTTTACCTTTCTTATGATTTTCCCTTTTTATCTGATTTTTTCTTTTCCAACATGACTTATATGGAAATATGTTTTAAAAAATTTATTGTACATGTATAATTTATATCAGATTGCTTGTTCTCTTGTCTCTTGGGGAGGGAGAAGTTAAGGGAAGGAAGGAGAAAAAAATTGCAACTCAAAATCTTACAAAAGCGTATGTTGAAATACTATATGATGATCAATTCTGATGGACCTGGCCATCTTCAGCAATGAGATGAATCAAATCAGTTCCAATGGAGCAGTAATGAACTGAACCAACTACACCCAGCGAAAGAACTCTGGAAGATGACTATGAACCATTACATAGAATTCCCAATCCCTCTATTTTTGCCCGCCTGCATTTTTGATTTCCTTCACAGGCTAATTGTACACTATTTCAGAGTCTGATTCTTTTTGTACAGCAAAGTAATGGTTTGGACATGTATACTTCTTTTGTATTTAATTTATACTTTAACATATTTAACATGTATTGGTCATTCTGCCATGGGGAGGGGGGGGAGGGAGAAGGGAAGGAGGGGAAAAATTGGAACAAAAGGTTTAGCAATTGTCAATGCTGTAAAATTACCCATGCATATAACTTGTAAATAAAAAGCTATATAAAAAAGAAAATAATTACTTGTTTTTCATACACACACATATGAACATATGTGTGTAATTGGAATAATTTATTGTATCAAGTTAGAAGGTTTTTTGTTAGTTTGTTTTCTTTATTTTTCAAGCAAATGTGGAATATTTTGGAAACATTTTCTTCAATATAATAAAGTAAAATGAAAAATTATAGGTGAAATTATGTTTAAAAATGTAGAATAATTAGAAATAATAAAGATAGCTTTTTATTAAAAAAAAAAGAATGTTGAAAATTATCTTTACATGTAATTGGAAAAATAACATATTACTAAAATAAAAACAAAACAAAACAAAACAAGAATTTTATGTTAAAGACAGAAGCACAGAAGATAAAGACTAAGTGTACAAGTTAGGAAGATGGGATTTCCTGTACCACCTCTGACATAACTGACTGTGTGAGTTTGAGCAAGTCATTTAACCTCTTAGTGCCCAGGTATCTTTCAAAGACAGTAACTTGAAGAGCAATTGCAGAGAGCTTCCTCATTGGAAATTCATACAATGAAATCATAGAGCCTCAATAAAAAGTAAAGAAATTATAGACTAAAAAAGAATTATCAGTTAAATGAATGTCAGTGGAGCTGAATGAAGTGCTGAGGTGTAAAATAACTGACTTCTTTGCCAGGGAACGTGCCAACTCTTTCCTGATTTTTTGATGCTTTACATATGCAGATAACTTTGAGAAAGCTGAGGCTCTCAAAATCCCAATAATCCATTTTCTTCACTTTTTATTAGTATTGGGAAATCACTGATTGCTACATCATATTTAAATTAGTGTGTAGGATATAGAAAATCACATTTCACTCTTAATGCTGCCAGAAGCATTATTTGGAGCAGATGTATACTACTATTCAGCTATAGGGCCTCTGGCTATTCATTATTTATAGTGTAAAGCCCTAGGACTTTCAATATGCTTGTAGAGATATGGAGGCAGAGTAGTTACTGCCACATAGTCTGTAAGATGGTTCAATTAACCTTGTCCTGGAAGCCCAGTTTTGATCAACACATTGCCTAAGTCAAACATCATAGATCAAAAAGAATTTCTATGAAAGAACCAGAAGAAGAAGTTCATCTAGGTCTACATTATCTCTTAGTGGAAGCCTACAACCATTTGCCAAGAAGAGTATGAAGTTATGAATACAGACCCTTGAAAGATAAGGCCATCCAGAACTAGTCGATCTCTGCCATTCATACCTCTTTATCATATTTGATCCACAGATCCAAAACAATCTGATGTGGATATGAGAAACTGCTCAATGAAAAACAACCATGTAAAATCCTGCATGGCCTATATGTATATATCTATTTGTTCAGTGCTCCTTCAGCTTGTCAGAGGTTTGAGAATTCAATATTTCAAGATTTATTGGGCTCATGATGGGTGGTTTGTTTTGCTGATATTCTCATGTACTTCCAGTAACCCGATGAATTGATTCAGTAAATAGAGTATCAGGTTTGGAATCAGGAAGATCTGAATTCATATCTGAACTCAGATACTTACTAGCTCTGTATGTCTGGACTAGTCATTTAATCCTGTTTGCTTTAATTTCCTAGTCTGTAAAATGATCTGGAGAAGGAAGTGAAAAACCATTCCAATATCTTTGCAAAGAAAATCCCAAATATGGTCACAAAGAGTCAGATATGACTAAAATGACTGAACAACAACATACTGATGAATTGGTCTTACTGGTCTTATACTTTCTTTGCTTCATTTATTAACTAAATTGGAGAAATGCACCTTAAACAAGGAAATTCAATTTCGAGGATGCCTGGGAAATATATGAATACTTCAAAAAAACAAAAATAAAATGGCTCTATAAGGTTTGTCTGAACTGGCAATAGCATTCTTTATTAGTATAGCCCTTTTAATTGTCCTTAATCACTAACATATGTCAGTCCTATAGACCTATACCACTTATGTGGTCAGTATCCCACATTTACAAGTTTACAAAGATTGAACTTGCACAGATGCCATTAGAGGGATCAAATTTCAAAAAGACCAAGATCTTTCTTTCAATGTTTAGCAGGTGTTGCATCCTCTATGATTTCCCTAGTTATCAAAATTTTCCTCACTCTCTCTCTCTCTCTCTCTCTATCTCTCTTTTTCTCTCTCTCTTCTCTCTCTCTCTCTCTCTCTCTCTCTCTCTTTCTCTCTCTCTCTCTCTCTCTCTCTCTCTCTCTTTTTCTTTCTCTCTGTCTCTCTCTATCTCTTTCTGTCTATCTCTTTCTCTCTCTGTCTCTGTCTCTCTCTCTTTCTGTCCCTCTCTGTCTCTGTCTCTCTGTCTCTCTCTCTGTTTCTCTCTCTGTCTGTCTCTCTCTGTCTCTCTCTCTCTGTCTCTGTCTTTCTCGCTCTGTGTATCTCTCTGTTTCTGCCTCTTTGTATGTGTGTCTTTCTGCGTCTCTGTCTATCTGTCTTGTCTGTCCTCTCTCTCTGTCTTTCCTTCTTCCCCACCCCCACCCACTCTCTCTCGGGAGACAGATTCTTCCTATGTAATCCAGGCTGGAAGTGCTTTCGCTACTCACTGGTCCAGCCTCAGTGCAGAAGTCCATTTCTGACCTGGACCAGTTTGCTGGTCTTAGACAAACTGGTCTGTCCCTTACTCCTGGGTATGTCATACCAGACATAATGCATACACCCTATAGACATTAGCCCAACTGCAGCTCCAAATTCTAGAGCTCAATTGATCCTCCAACCTCAGCCTCCCCAGCAACGGAGATTATAAGTGTGGGTCATCACTCCCAGACCTCATTTTTGTCTTTATAACACCAGTGCCTAGACTATAAGGCAATGTTTTTGAATTGTTGAAAGCATAAATATTTTGCTCTCTACTACTCGTATTGTAATATTGTAATCAGCCAAATATTCAGAATTTATTGATCATGTACTACTCACTCAGCACTGTAATAGAAGCTTTGGGAGATAGAAATAAAATTAAGAAATGGTCCCTCTTTTCCTTGGGGTTCTCATCATGAGTTTAATGTGCACATTATTTTAGAACTACAGAATCTTTGATCTGGAAAGGGCCACTGAGATCATTTATTTCCCTCCCTTCGTTTCACAATAAGAAAGCTGGGGCCTATAAAAGTGAAAAGACTTGACCAAAAAATGATCAAGAAAGTAACACAACTAAGGATAGTCTTGAGGTATCCTTACTCCCAGGACAGTGGTCTTTCAACTATTTTAAAACACCTTCTTCTTGAATGTTTTCAGCATTATTTTGTTGTTTAATTGAGACCCCGTTTGGGTTTTTCTTGGTAAAGATATTGGAGTAGTTTGTCATTTCCTTCTCATTTTATGGATGAGAAAACTGAGGCAAATAGAATTAGGCAACTTGCCCAGGATCTGCGGATAGATTTGAACTCAGATCTTCCTGACTCCAGGCCTAATGCTCTATCCATTGAACCCCAGTTGCCTTTTGGTATAGTATAGTATACTTTATTGTAGTATATAGTACATATAGAGATGTAATCTCTCAAGGGTTCATTTCCCTCATTTCTCTATACTATATGATCTCTTCCTGCTTCTAAAGTGATCATCACAGAGTAGTAGAAAAGGGGATAAAAGATCAAGAATGTCACCTTAATATCATTCAGCAACATCCAATGGCAACATCCAAATGAGATCTCAGACAAAATTACAAGAAATTCAACATGCAGGAGTAAGGATGTCCCATTATACTTTGCCATGGTCAAAATCACATTTTGAACAGTTCTAGGTAATACATTCCAAGGAGGATATTGATAAGCTAGAAAGTGTTCAGAGAAAGGATAACTATGACAGTGAGAAACATTGAGTTCAGGATGTATTAGTCAAGGATAAAGGCACTGAAGATGTTTAAACTTGGAAATGAAAAGGTTTGGAAGAACATGATAGGTATTTTATTATATGGCCATTGAAGTCCCCACCAGCTTGGAAATTCTATAATTCTATGAGTCAAAAATTTGGGTTCAAATCTAGCTTCTGATTCTTAGTACTCAGGTAAGTATGGGCAAGTCATTAACTTGTCTGAGAATCAATTACATCATCTATAATATGTGATAATAATACCTGTGGTAGCTACCTCATAAGGTAATTGTAGATAATTACAGCTAAGTAACCAAATGAAATAAAATAGGTAAAGGGCTTTGAAACTTTAAACCACCATTTACTTTGAATTATTATTATTAAATTAAAAACAAGTTGAAAAGTTGTAGCTAGCTTTTGAAATGCAATCCTGGTGAGCTCTTAGATCCACTGAACTATCAAAAATAAATAAAATAAGGGGGGGGTTGGAAGTTGGACTAGACAATTTCTGATGCTCCTTTCAGTTCTAATGTTCTTTGGTTTTATGCTTATGATACATGGGAAAAAGGAGAATTCATTACAGGGTTTGGAAGGGCCTCGTTAGATCAACGGACAGTGAAGAGAACTCTTGTCTCAGGGTTAAGAATTAATTGCATTTTGACATTAGTAGTGGTGAGACTTGTGAGAAGCTTGTAATATATCACATCCTGCACCACAAGTCTGAGGGTTTACATATAGTTAATAAATGGCTTGTGAAGATGATGCCATTAATATTGCCAACTAATGTTTTATATGAAAAAAAATGCATTAGTTTTGGCTTCCATTCACTATTCCACTGCAACTTATTTCCCACCTAGTTCTTAAATGGGAGAATTAATTATATTGTTAATATATCTCCATTCAATAATTACAGCACTCCCTTCCCACTTCCTACAGTAGTTGGTTTCATCATCTTGCTCTGAGTTATTTATCAGATAATTAGATGTTGGGGACAACCATTCAGCAGATGTTCTGCTTAAATTGCTTTTAGAAGTAGGGGTGGTAACTTGTCAACTTTCTAACCCAGTTGAAATTTCTAATTTTGGTGTCTTTTAATTCTCCCAAATGTTCATCAATGAAGTTATCTATACCCTGTAGTACAATGTTCTAGATGACAAAAGAAACGGGATATTTATACAAGATAGTTCCTACCCTCAAAGTGTGTACTGTGAGGGAGATAGACACAACCAGATAGCTAAATTATGCAATATTAGAATAAAAACACATTAAATAATTGTAAAACTAAATCCTGTGTGAGGTGTTGAGGGAAAAGCTTTAAAAAGCATACATCTCTGGCTTTCCCACCTCTATCCTTCCAAACAGTGCTTAAACAGGAGGGGCAGATAGAGAAAGCACCTCAGGACTTTGCTGTTGATTCTTTCACTCATTTCCAACTCTTTGTGATCCCATTCAGTGTTTTCTAGATGAAGACACTGGAATGGTTTGATAAGAAGGTAAAATGACTTGGCCAAGATCACTTAGCTGAGGCTGGATTTGAACCCAGAAAGATGGAGCCCTCTGACTTCAAGCCTGACAGTCTATCCACTGTGGCACCTAACTACCAGGTTCTTCATGTCCATGTTCAGACTGTCCCTGGGGCTTTCTTGGCAAAGATACTGGAGCAGGTTGCCATTTCCTCTTCCAGTGAATTAAAGCAGAGGTTAAATGACTTGCCAGGTCACACATTTAGCATGTGTCTTGAGGCCAGAGTTGAACTTAGCTTTTACTGACTCCAGACTCAGCACTATCCAATGTACTGTCTTGGTGCCTCCTAATCCAACACAAGAATCAGTAGAATTCTTTTCTAGTCCTAAATGTATCACTAATTAGTTTATGATTATGGCCAAGTCACTTCCCTGACCTGATGGTCTATAATTTAGAGTTATATTATATCTTTGAGAAAAGAACAGAGAGTAGAAGAAGAGAATTGCAACAATGTGTCCAATGACAACAGTCCTACCCTGACCTATTTACACATCCATTGGAGCAGAAAATGGAAAATGACATTGGCTTTGATCATCATTGTTCAATCGAAGTTTAACTGTATCAACTGATCTCCCTTACTGGATTTCACATTACTCTTTATACACTCAACATGCCAGTCAAACTGACCTACTTACTGAGATTTCCCATACAGGTCATTCTATCTCTTCCCCCGCTACATCTACATAGGTTCTCCCCCTTCCCTTCACCAGTATCTCTTAGAATCTCAATTCCTTCAAGTCTTAGTTCAAATTCCCAACCCTATAAAATACTTTCCTTCCCCTGTCCTTTCAATTATTAGTATTCTTCTCTGCTTTGACAAATTTGCTTTGTATCTCTTTTTTATATGTGCTATATTTATATGGATAACCATGTACATTTTAGACTATAAACTCCTTAATACCAAACTATTTGAGTTTTTGTTGAGTTGGGGTTTTTTGTTTTTATTTGTTTTTGTTTTTGCTTATCCTTAGCACCTAGACTAATGGCTAGAATGTAGTACTAGATATTAAATAAATGCTTGTCAAATTAAATTGAAGTAAATTGGACCCAACTGAATTGATAGAAAGCAGTTGCCAAAAAGTAGAGGTTCAAAAGCCCCTAAATAGTTTCAGTGTGCCAACACTTGATATTCTTGCCAAGCTAGGATACATAGTGGTCAATGACAATATTAATTTAGAATGCTTGTTTTTTGAAAATACAGTAACAGATATTATAAATATTACTGCTTCACAAAATAGTGAAAATACATGGATATTAGGAGTAAGAGGGATGAGCAATCCAGAGTACTATTTAACTATTAATCTCCAAAAGCTTGTCAGGAAATCAAATTAAATCAGATCATCTAAGCAGGGGTCCTCAAACTTTTTAAATAGGGGGCCAGTTCACTATTCCTCAGACTGTTGGGAGGGCCGAACTACAGTAAAAACAAAAACTTTGTTTTGTCGGCCTTTAAATAAAGAAACTTCATAGCCCTGGGTGAGGGGGATAATCGTCCTCAGCTGCTGTGTCTGGCCGGCGGGCTGTAGTTTGAGGAAACTATGGAAGAAAGATCAAGTTAGTTCCCCTTAATTTCAGAAAATAGAAGCAATTAATGTATGTTGTGAAGAAGCAGATTTAGGTTGATGTCAAGGAGGGAGGTAGTATGAGTTCACTTCCATTTGAGAGTTTTAAACAGAAACAAGGTGGACACCGGTCAGATGTGCTGTTGTTGAGATTCTTTTGGAGGTTATCAGTTGGATTAGAATCAGGGGTGGAGAACATCCAGCCTGTAGGTCATATAAAGCTTATAAAATCATTTGCTAAATCAACTGCAGGTGATGATAAGCTGAAAGCTAGGTACAAGAACCTCCCACTGCTTGAATTCTAGAAATTGATAGTTTCATGTGGCCCACAAATGATGTTATAAATATCCAAATGGCCTTTGCAAAAAAAAAAAAAAAAAGAAAAAAAAAAAAGAGAGAGAGAGAGAGAGAGAGAGAGAGAGAGAGAAGAGAGAGAGAGAGATTTCCTGTTCCTGGATTGGATGAATGCTAAGGTACCTTCTAGCTCTGAAATTCTGTGTTGTTATTCAGCCATGTCTGACTCTTTGTGACCCCTTATGGGGTTTTCTTGGCAAAGACACTGGGGTGGTTGCCATTTGTTAATAAGTGTTAGAGGCCATATTTGAACTCAGGAAGATTTATCTTCTAGATTCTAGACCCAGCACTTTGCGCCACCTACCTGTCCTACGAGGCAAGATGTACAACAATTAAGCAAAATATAAAACTGATTTGCCAGCCTGTATTTTTGACTCTGTTAATGAGATAAAAGAAAGCAAATAATACAGGAGGTTTAAGCTGAAATACAAATAGAAAATCACGTTCTGCAAAAGAACAACTATAAAAATGCTATTGTCGAGATTTTGACAGTGAATACTTTTATTGAGGATCAAGAATACAATAGGATTAAACAAAATGAACTGGGGAGGTTTGTAATCTAGTGAAGGGACATCTCTATCAAAGACTTAAACTGCCTAGCTGTCAATGACTAGCCAAAGCCATCAACAGAAACTTCAAAGAGCGTCTAAATTCCTGATAAAGAATAAACACCAATATCAATTTAAAATTTCCTCAAACAGTTCCAGTATCCCCCAGATGCAATTATAGAACAGTAACCTTTTGTTTATATGAGGAAGTCTGTGGCTCTGGGCTTTCCCACTGGAGATAACTGATATTCAGGTTGGATAAAGGAGAGTGCTTGGCATAAAGAGCCTGAAGATAAAGGGCTCTTCAGGTTTCTTGCCACCCCCTGGAACATACATCATCAGATATCCATTAGCAGGCTAGGGGGGGTTGCCCTATACAATTGGATTTTAGTGTTGTTGTTGTTTTTTTTAATTTTGTTGTTATTACAAGTGTATGGATTAGGACTGAAGAAAAGTATTTAATTTAGTGAATTATTTAATATTTCGTTGCATTAATGACCTCATCAATCAAGCAAGTATTGACTTGCTTGCAAAATGAAATATTTAAGTACCAGATATTATACAAAGACTGGAGTGATCTGTTGTATTCATTTATATGTATACAAAATGAAAATAAACTTGCCTCTGGCTCTTAAGTACCTTAGAAGAAATTAGAGAAAATGACATATACATAAATATACAAAATGAATACAAGGTGACTTCTGAAAAAAAAACCTCAGTAGCTGTGGAGATCAGGAAAGGTCTCATGGAAGAGGTAACATCTGAATTGAGTTTTGAAAGAAGGCAGGAATTGATTCTAAGAAGTAGGGATGAGGAAAGAGGAAATGGCAACTACCAGGACAGTTTGGAAAAGGACTCAAAGGCAAAACTAGAAAGCGAAATTCTGGAAACAGAAAGCAAAGCAAAGCTAAACTGAAGAGGTGATGAAAGTGAAAAATACTCTATAAACAAGTTGTGAGGCACTTTAAATACAAAGTGGTGGAATTTATACTTCTTCCCAGAAGTAATAGGAAACCATTGGCATTTGTTGCACAGGGGAGTGACATGATCAAGCCTGTGCTTTAAGAATATCATTTGTCTACATAGACAGAAGATGGAATATGAGAAGACTTGAGGGAGGCAGACCAAGTAGGATGATTCATGTGGGTGTTCCTTCTAACAAACAGATCAGTAGACATTCACTTTTCCCACTTTTTCATGGCCTGACAAAGATCCTCCACATGAGGGCTCTACTCAAATTTTCTTGGCCTACCTTTAGGTTTCTTGCCATTAAGTGGGTACCAATGCAACAGATGGGCCATTCACTAGTTGTCTCCCTCACTCTCACTTCATACCTGGCTCACGCCTTTTTCAGTTATATATTTGAGAATTATTTTGCAAATAAAAATTGTTTTGCACGTATTGTCTGTGTGCTATATCTCTCATAATAGCAAGCAAATTTTTTTTTCAATAAATTCAGCAAAACTTTACTGCTATAGGTCATTAGGAAAAGTTTAGAACCACTTTTATTATAGTGACTGTTGGATATTGGTATATTAAAAAGTGGAATCTGACCTTCAATAATATTACCTATCTAAAATAGGCAGCTGGTGGCACAGTGGATAGAATGTGATGGTTCTTATCTCAAAAAGACCTGAGTTCAAATTTGACCTCAGACATTTAGTAGCTTTGTGACTTTGAACATTTTTGAGCTTCAGTTTTCCTCAACTTTAAAATAGAGATATTTAATAATACATATCTTGGATGATTATTGTGAGGACTAAATGAGATAATATTTGTAAAAGATACTCTTAGCACAGTGCCTAGAATGCTAGATAGAATTATATTCATGCTTATTCTCTTTCCCTTCCTTAATAGAATATGACTATAAAGTTTCTTTTGTTTGTTTTCATTTTCTTTTTAAATTTATTTATTTTTAATACACATTATGAATCATATTGAGAGAGAAAAATCAGAGCAAAAAGGAAAAACCATGGGAGAAAAAAAAAACAGAAAAAAGAAGTGAACATAGCATGTGTTGATTTATATTCAATCTCCATTGTTCTTTTTCTGGATGCAAATAGCATATTCTGTCTAAAATCTATTGGGACTGCTTTGGATCACTGAACCATTGAGAAGAATCAAGTCTTTCATAATTGGACTATCAAATTTCAATACAAATCTTAAGAGAAAAATTTTTGGCTTTTTAAAAAAAATGGAAATGCATTCTTTAAATCAATCAATCCATACTTAAGTGCTTGCTATGTGCTGATACATATGATTTATTAATCACCTACTATTAATCACGACAGAAAGAGGCAAAAGATAGTCCTTGGTTCAAGAAACTATAGAGAAGATAAATAGGAAATAATTAAGAGTGAGAGGTATTACAATTAAAAGGGGATAGGGAAAATTACCCATGAAAGATAAGATTTTAACTGGTATTTAAAGAAAGCCAGGAAAGACAGTGGGTAGAGAGGAGGAGGGAGAGCACTGCGCAAAGGAGACAGGCAAAGATTATGCCCAGAGTTGTTCTTATGTGACCAGGGCTGTCCAGTTCTTGATTATTTGTTCAGTATGACACCTATAACTTAAGGATGTCTCTTCATACCCTCTAAAGGAGTTCATATAACTTAAAAATGAATATGGCTACTGGAGGGGCACCTTCACCTTTGCTGAGAGAATCTTTGGATATGAAGACAGAGGCTCTGGGTTTTTATTCTGCCTCTGCCACTCTGTGTGTGACATCTGGTGACAAGTCAAACTTAGACTGAGCACAGGGCATAGTCCTGAGTCTTCTCCCATTTTCTGATGCTCTTTTCACCAGATTCTCTCACAGTTAGACTTTTTTAAGATATATTCATATGTACACAAAGCTAATGATCACCATCAAAAGTGCCATATTCAATCTAGCAGGGAAGTGGTATGCTCATGTGTTTTTATTTGTATGAAAATAAAAACACATGAGCATACCACTTCCCTGCTAGATTGAATATGCTTCAAAATTGAGTGCTTCAAAACCCCTTAACTAATACTAGGAGGAACTTGTTCAATCTAACACTAGAAAATTTAAATGGGTGTTAACCAAAATGCTATTAGTGTTATGAACTTATAAATTAATCTCTTCCTGTTTGGAAAGTACTGCTTTAAAAATCTCTGATACCACCATGGTTTTATTTTTTAATATAAAAGTTTCTAATTTGAAAAATATTTCCATTTTTTCCTAGTTTGAAAAGTAAATCACATGGAAGATATGGAAATCGGTTCATTTCTCTAGGTCTCAGTTTCCTTGTCTATCAAATGAGGAAGTTAGACTAGTTTTATCTCTAAGGTTCCTTCCAGATCTAAAAATCTGTGGTCATATTCTCTAACTAAAAAAAAACAATATTTGTAATACTAATTTTCTGGTTCAGTAAGATAGACAGGCCTGATGACAGTTAATTTAGGAACCTAATTTCTAGGTGTAGGTTTATAAAATCACTGAAAGGGAATCAAGTGAATTCCAATTCACTTCACCATTGATACTAAAAATGAGCTTCCATGGCCTCCCTTAGTGCATGCCTAATGCATTAAGCATTATCTAAAAGAAAAAGGGGTAGGGAGTAAAAAATTGCCCAAAGCAGTTTACCAAGCCTATTTTCTCCTTAATACTTAAATAGCATTTATCATGTATTTACTGTCTCAAACTAATGTGCATTTTGAAGGGATAGAATTAATCTACTTCTCATTCATTTACATTTAACTCATCCAAATAATATTTTGAAAACTCTGCTTGATATTAAGACTTCTTCCAGAATCAGTTAGCTACTTGTTAAAGTCTTTGTTCTTAGGAACAGGAAGTTACCTTTTTCCATAAATGAACTCTAACCTCCAAAGGTTTGAAATGAAATAAGAGTGAATTGTAAATTGATGATCCATAATTTAAATGGTTAACATTTTCTTAGCTGCCTACATTTTAATGGCAATTTCATCCTCATCTGGACCATAGGCTTTTCTCCCTTCGTCCCTTTCACATTAGCTATGTTTTCATTTATATGCACACTTCCAAACTCAGCATAGCATGTAGTCAGTCATGCAGAAATATCTGTTCTCTTTCCTTGGTTAGTGTTTGTGGATTGCATACTATCAAGATCAACTGATTCAAATGCAATTTGTTTTAAGGGAACATTTGACATTTTGCAGAATTTATGCATTTTCCATATTTGTTTCAACACTAAATTTTAGTCTTCTTTTCTTACTCTAACAATATCAACAGAATCTCATCCTACAGGCTAATCCTCTGGAAATACATTGTAATGATAAACTAATAGGTTCATAGGAAGAAGGAAAAACAAATATCGACAAAAAAATCCAAAGAAAGTTTTTTGGTTTTGTTTTTTGTTTGTTTATTTGGAGGGGGTTGAGTTTGGTATTTTTTTTTTTGTTTTTGTTGGTTGTTTGTTTTTTGTTTTTTGTTTGTTTGTTTGTTTATAAAGGCTCAACCTTACTAATCTCTAGTTAAGCACTGCCTCTCAAAGTAGCTTAGGCAAAAACTAACTTGTGGGGTTATCAGAGTTGACTTTCAATACCTTAGACTATTTAAAAAATATATTTATATTTATATGGTACTTATCATAAATATTTATAGAATTTAGCTTCCTGATTAATATGGTGTTATTTGGTGTGATAGAAATTAAATTAGATATAGCCTATACTTGATAGTTATGTACAGATAAGTTTAGTGCTAATGCTTAATTAGACACTGTCCTTATCCTGAACTCAAAATAAAAATTTGCTCCAGAAGATTTCAATGCAAGGAGAGAACAGGAATTGGCATTTGAAAACAGTTATTGAAATAGTTAACATTTTTGTGGCACTCTCAGTTTTCATTTGAATTTTTTTTTTTTTAAAGAGCACGAAAGTCTTAGATTGAAGCTCTATAGGATTGTAAAGTATTTTTCTTTAGAAATCTTTTCATCTGTGAGGAAAACTAATAGCTGAAGATATGGTGTGAATAATTTAAGGGAATCAGCAGTGTGACTAATGAAAGAGGCACTATGCTGGGAGATAGGAGACAGACTTGAGTCCCTTCTCTGATAGTCATTCACTGTGTGAATTTGAAAAATTCACTTCACCACCCCAATTCTTTCTTTCTCTGAAAAGATAAATAACAGCCCAAAGTATCATGTGTTTAGTGCCTTGTCCAGTGTACATACTTAAATGTTTGTTGAATTGAATTGAATGCAGGAACAGAGGAACTTTAGAGTTCAAAATGGATCACTTCTAGATTAACTGGGTAGAAGGACTGGATTCAACTTCCAAGATTCATTCCAGTACTAAATGTCTTTTCTGTAGCCTAGTATTTCTCTTCTATTTGGGATAGTTATGGAACACTGGAAATTTTACAAACAAGAATAAAATCACCTTTAAATGTTTCTTAAAATATATTTCTCATTGTAATGCCAGAGAAACTGAGGCAGGATAGAGAAACAATTTAGAGAGTTTTTAATATTTTATTAATTGGAGAGCATAATTGACCGGATAAGACTCTCGTCTCAAAGTATCCAGCGATGAATGGGAGAATCCCAAATCCTTATATACCTTTTACAAACCAAGAAGGGGAACGAAGCGGGAAACTTCTTCCCAGAGCCATTTGGTTTTGTCAGGATGGGGGGAGGCCATAAATTCTTACTAAAAGCCAGAGTTAAGATGTCTGAATAAACAGAAGATGTCAGGTATCCAAGATAGCCTTATTTTTTGGAATATTTTCGAGGGACAGTATCATAAATTCTTGAGGACAGAAGGCGTTAGGAGTCAGGAAGTCTGATTTCCTCCTTATCTTGAGTCTTACATTGACAATTTATAACTTTAGAGCAAATGGTCCTCAGTCTTAATGGACCAGAGGAGGAGTTTTACAACTAAGGGGATTGAGGCAGAACAGTTAAGGAAACTGAGACAGAACAATTCAGGGAAACCCAGTCAGGACAATAAGGGAAACTAGTGCAGGGAAACTGATGTAGAACAGTTCAAAGAGACTGTGGCATAACATCATCAAAGTTCAAGTTTCATATCTTAAAAATGCATGGTCATAGGTAGGAGCTAAACGAGGTCTATTAATGAATGAGCAAAGGTAGGAGGAATGGGAAGGGGGAGAGGTGGACAGGGACTGGTCACAGAGGAAAATATTCTCAGAGGATATACACTATGCTCTTCCCACAAACTGGCATAAACTCCAGTACCTATATTTCCAAAGGGGCAGTCTTCTGACCTCTCAAAGCTCATCAGTCACAGATATCTCCAATATTCCTTCATCTAAAAGCAGAAAACAAAAGAAAAGAAAAGAAATAGCAGGACCATATAATCATGGTTTCATGCTGACCCAGGAGGTGAAAGTAAACCCTTGATGCTGGTGCTTTCTTTGGTTAACGGAAGTCATTCCAGATGGGAAAGACCACAAGGCCTCTTCCTCATGCAAAGATCCACTAAACCTTGTCCTAGATCACAACCAAACAAGGAAAGAGAAAGGGTATTTTGCCCAATAAGGAACTAGTATTTTTTTTTTTTTAACTAGGTGGCACAATGGATAAAATGCTGGATGTGGGGTTAGATAGAAGTGAATTAAAATTCTGCAGACACACATTAATTATGTTAAGGTAAGTCATTTATCCACCCTTAGCCTCAATTTCCTTTATATATGTTAACTCATTTGATTCCTACAATTACTTCCTCTATTTCACAAATAAGTAAACTGTGGCATGGAGGGGTTTAAATCATCTGCTCAGGATGTTTGTGACAGGATAGGAACTCAGTTCTTCATTCCAAATGCCATATTCTATCCATTGCACCCAACGCTTCCTTTTTGCTATACTGCTTTACTAATTTTTACTACTTTTACTGATTTTTTTTTTTCCTCTCTTCACAGGCTCAACTCTATAGATTTGGGAGAATCTAAGCATTTTAATATTGCACTTTATCAATAAAAATATACATACACATTCACTTATTTATAAAGTACATATGATAAATTGCACTAATGATTATGTATTATAAAGCCTAAACAAAAAATAAAAGAATGAAATAATTAATGGTACAAAAATATTTTTGTGTTATGAAATTATGATAATGTTATTTTAGTGAGAGCATTGATTTAAGATGCTTCACTAATATTATTTAATATCTTTGTTTCATATTTGGGAATGCAGAAAACGAAAGGTGTGGTTCTCAGTTAACTTCATTTTAAACACTTATCAGCTAAAACAATTTAAGAATCATTGGACTTTTTGAATGCTATGACCAAAAAAAAAAATAGCCTAGATATAATATTAAAGCTTATGACCCTCTTACTCCCCTGTATGAAATCTCTATTCTAACAACTATCAACTAACTATTCCCCCAATCCAATATTATGCTTTCAGTCCTTTATGACTTTACTCATACTTTCTTATATATCCCATGTAGTATCCCCTTTTAGCTACTTCCCTAATTCCTGATCAGATCAACTGAATCTCAGATGACAGTTGACTACTTCTGTTGGGGTTCTAGTGGCAATCGGAGAGTTGTGGAAATCCCCTTTTGATTGAACAATTCACAAACCTGAAGAGTTTTACGTGGCAAAAATGGAAGTTTATTGTTAGGTTAGAAGTTAGCTTTTGCTTTTACTAGGAGACTGACTTCCTAGTGGCAAAGTCCTATTAGGGAAATAAAAGGTTTTTTGCTGAGAAGAGGGTCTCTCCACAGCAGGCAGAAGTCCTGGCAGGCTTTGGACATTCTGCAAAAAAAGTGAGCTTAAAATTGTCCTTTAATAGGGAATCTTGAGGCTCCTGTTTAAGGTTGAAAAGAAAGCCAAAGTCCCCAGGCCTAGATCTCCAATTGAATGGAAATCACCTTTTGAAGGCTTGTGGAATTTGGAATTTCCTGAAAAAGGGTCTGCATCAATGGCATGATTTGCCTTAGACAAGTCCAGCCTGAGAAACACACTCTCTCATAAACTCCACAGAGCCTGGGAGACCAGGAGTCAAAAAGGGGACAGAATTTCAGAGTGTTAATTTTACAGATCAAAAGAGAACAGAGTTTCATACCCCCATCACTTCTCCTCTAAAGGTTCTATCATCAGGTGACTCTTATAGGCTTTTCTAAAACCATGATTCATGAGTTTCCATTCAGTGTGTTCCTCTATATTAGTCAACCAACTGACATCAATTAGCTTTAATAAAAAGGAATTTACTGAGAAACTACACCAAGAAAAGTAGCTATAAAGCAATGTGTCCAAAGTGAGGGCATACTTTATCTTTCAAAACTCACAAATTTAAGATCAAAATGTAAAAAACCATACTAATGAGACATGTGTAAGTACACATAAGATCAGGGGTTGCTTGAAGACTCCTAGAGTTCCCATCAAATTTGCTTTGAAGAGTGACAACAGGAATGGAAGAGGCCCTTTCTTATTCATGTGTTTTAAAGCTGTATTGTGTAGCATGGAAATTGTATAGTTTCTGATGAGTTTCAGAGCAGGGCAGGGAGTTGTGGGAACCCCCTTCTGGTTAGCGCAGGTCATAAAATGAATTTGTGAACCCAAAAAGTTAAACTAGCAAAAGAAGTTTATTGTCAGAACTGTGAAGTCAGCTTTTGCAGACTGACTTCCTTAGTGACAGGGTCCCAACAGAAAAGTAAAGACCTAGCAGGGAAATCCCAACAGAGAGGTAAATAAGAGGGAGTAACAATGAAAAGAGAATGTCTTTTCAGTGGGCAGAGGGTCACAGCTATGCCAAGGATAGAGAGGGTTTCTTGGCATAATTCCTGCTTTTAGATCTTCTTCTAGGAATTGGGCTGAAGTTAGCTTGTTATATGGGTAGCTCTTGGTGGGTGTGGGAGCACTTTGAATTGGAATTAGAATAGAGAATCTTTGAATTGAATGAGTGTCCCTGGATTAATCTCCAACACAATAGAGTTGGATAGAAATCTCGATGTCCAGCTTGTGCTAAGAGTGATCCTGGACTCAACTAGTCCCACCTAGATAACAGAATGAAACTACTGTATCTTGATTCCCTGGGACGGGTCTCTCAGGGGAGAAGTTCTCTGAGGGAGTTTCCCAAGCTTTCCCCCGAAGTAGGGGAGAGGGGAAAGGGGAGAGGAAGGAGAGAGAGGAGAGAGAGGAGAGAGAAGAGAGAAGAGAGAGTTTTGGGGCTCCCCTCATCAGTTTCCATTTCATAAATTAGCAATAAGTTATAATTTTATCTAGCTGGTCACAGGGCTTATTTAATCAGCAGAGTCGATAATAGAGATTTTGGCACTTGGAGCAAATTTCAGCTGGGAAAGGACTGAACCGCCAGGGCATCTTGAGGCTAACAGGGAAATATAAAACACTGTTTGATTAATATCCTCAGGTCAGGAAAGGAGACTGGATGATAGAGGAAGCCTGAGGGGACTGACTATGCTTGGGATTGTTAGAAAAGAGAACACAGTTTCATATACTTCTCCCTGAGGTGCGGACATTGGGGCATGTTTTCATAGCTGCTTCTCTGAAAAGGGAATGTTCCTTCGTGTTGTCACCTTAGAGGGGAGAAGGAAGGGAGAGGACCTTGTCCTAAGGCAAAGCCCTGAAGCTGGGGAAAGCCCTTTGCTAGTTTTGACTGTTCATCAGGCCTCCTAGGTGCCTATTTTATAGACAGAAATGACATTGTTGACATTTTCTATCTTGATCTCATATTTGGAGCAAACCGGTAACATGTGAGAGGCCAAATATTCATATTAACATATTTTTGTATAACTCCCCCTTTCCAGGTTTGTTTGGCAGTTCCCTGAAAGCTATCCCTGTGATGCTACTTAAGTACAGTGAGATGTAACTCCTAATTGGCTGATAGACCCTTGAGCCTCCGTGTCCAAGGTATATGAAAAAGAGAGACTTTGGGAGGAAAAAGTAGCATCTGAGGGAGAGAAAGAGTAAGAGGGGCAAGGCATAGGAGCCTCCAGAGCCATAGACATTTTGGGGAAATCTGCCCTTCAACTTATGTAACAGTAACACCTATAGCACCAGAAACTGTTAAAAGGACACTTTTCTAGTGAGATTATTCTCAGTTGCAAGATTTTTTTTCTTGCTCACAATTTGAATAGCTCATATTTTGTTCTCTACTCTAATATTTATAATATCCCTAACTTCAATTTTGCTGATTAAATAAACATGTTTGCTTCTTTTGCACTAGTAGCACCTCAATTCTCATTAATTGGTTCCAGAAGGCATGACAAATGGCAAAAATGAAGACTATCCAATGAATTTTTCCCTTTATGAATACATCTTCAGTCTGCAGCCTAACCATCTCTCCCCACCCAGTTCCATAAAGGGGCAAGTGGGGCTTTCCAGCTCCTGAGAAATAAGCCAGCCCAGCCTAACCCAGCCCAATTCAGTGGAGCTCTTCCCTGCTTGACCTCAATCACTTTCTGAGAGGAACCAAAACCTTTATACTCTTTCTTCTATTCCATGCAGTCCAAGCTTTATTAGAACAAGAAGGTGGAGATGGGGGGAGAGGGGTGAGGACTGGATGTGGAAGCGTAGTTATGACTCCTTGCCCTCTTCTGGGCAGGGCTCTGGGCACTACCTGGGGCTGCTAGGAGTCCTGGGACCATGGCTACCTATACCTGGGCTGTTGCCACCACAACTCATGTCACCTCACTGCTCCTGCTCCTGTTGCTTCTTCAGATGAGAGCATGAGCAGTTCCACGTCCCTTCCAGTATTGGTTTTAGGAATTGGGAGACTATATGCTGCAGCCATATTGTCCTGCAGGAATTGCCCAGTGATCTGTCCCCCATCATGCACAACCTCAGCATTGTGGGTGCCAATCTGACAGCTCTGCGCACAGCTGCCTTTAGGTAAGGAGTGAAGTATAAGTGGCTAATCTCACATCCCTACTGCTCAACCTAGACAACAGCTAAGTGTGATTGATGGGCACTAAGCAAGTGGCAAGTGCTGGAATATTTTCCCCCCACTGAGATGCATGAAATTCAAGTTTTGAAGCAAACAAGCACTGAGGTAGCACTGTACTTGATTGGAAGGAGCTAACCTGGCCAAATAGAAGTCAATTGTTTTCCTCTTTAGAAAAATCAGGAGAAAATACTTTTTATACTGAACCCCTAAAAGAACATGATGCCTTTAGATTGCCAATATAAAATATTATTGTAGCTCAATACCCCTTTTGGAGACAAGAAAATAAAGGAATGAGTCTTCCTTGGAGAACAACAATGGAATGATATATATCTTACTTATCTAAATATACCCTTTCAATACAGGCCACTTCAAGTCCCTTAGGACTTGTTAACCTCTAATACTTGCAATGTCAAAGCCCAGGAAATAAAATCTCAATACATGAAAAAAAAAAAAAAATTAGGAAAAAGGGCTCAGTATTGCAGGCTGCATGGGAAGGGAAGGAAGAGGAGAACAATAGCAAGAACAAGTTTTGTAAAGCACCCAGCAACCCTAGGAGGCAGATTCTATAATTATTCCCATTTTTCAGATAAAGAAACTGAGGCAGACAAGGAGTTAAATGATTTGGACAAGATCATGTCAGTATTTGAGGCTGGATTTGAACTCGGGTTTTCCTAACTCCAGCCCGGCACCCTTATCCAAGAGCACCACCTAGTTTTTTCATAGTGTTACAACCATAGCCCCAATCCTCCAGGAAAACTGGGTTTGAGAATTTAAAATGACCCAGCAATCCCAAACCACCTTTTCCATCTTTGTCTCTTCTCTCCTGCATAAATTAGTACTAGAAATCTCATGCTAGATGTCTGTCTTCCTACCCCTGTCTTTGATATATCCCCTTAACAAAAAGTTGCAAATATGTCAGATAAGGAAGCAGGCTAACCTGTTTGCTGGTTTCTTTAGATCCTAATAAAAGGCCCTATATCTATACTTTTGTTCGGGGCCACCGGCTTTGGATGCAAACCCCATGGGCCTGTCGACTTTAATAAAGTCTCCAATTAAAAATGACTATTTCTCAACTCATCTCTATATCTTGGCACAGCAATAGTAGGGAATATTTTCTAACCCTTCTTATCTGATGAGGATGTGGCTGAAATGATCAAGACAATAAAACTATACAAACATTTATCAAACAACTTCTGTATTCAAGGAATTGTGTTAGGTGCTGGAGATACAAAGGCAAAAAATAATTCTATAGCCCTTGTCTTCGAGGGGCTTACATTCAGTTTGTAAATACTAAGTTGTTTTTTTTTTTTCTTTCTATACTACACAACCACTTGAACCACTCTAATTGACTATTTGTTTCTGCTACTTAGATTCTCAGTCAGCCCCAGGTTTTTGCTCAAAGAAAGCTGTCTTATTCTTGAATGCCACAAGAAAGTATTATTGTCTGCTTGCTCTTTTTGATACCCAGCAGTCCCAGTTTTTCCAATGCTTAGAGCTGTGCCTCCAGGCAACCTTAACCTCCTAGGCATTTCTTTTAGCCTTCATGCTTAAAGCTCCCTTTACAATAAATACAATTGCTCTGGTATCCTGCTGTGATTCTGCATATTCTGTTGTTAGAATCACTCGAAAACCACTTGTAAGTAGGACTCCATATTTGTTGTCCTACCACTTATTAGCAAATAAGGGTCTCAAGCAATCAAGTAATGTTTGCTCTAGTTTAAATCCCACAGTGCAAAGAAACTACTCTGGGAGTAGCATCTGCTTTAAGCAGAGCCTCAGAAATAACATTTAGACTATTTCCCACTCTTGATATTTAACCATCTTAAGCCATTTCCATGGTCAATTTTTGTCATCCAGAAACACACCAAGAAAATATCTAGGGTTTAAAATTGGAAGATAGGGGCTCAAATTCTGCTCTTCATTAATTGGGCAAAGGTAACAAAGCAAAGATTGATTCTAGAGTCCAAAGATTTGAGTTCAAATGCCACTCCTGATACTTACTAGATGTATTACCCTAGAAATATCACTTCACTTCTCAGAGCCTCAAGTTCATCATGCATAAAATGAAGGTATAGGATTGCATGGCCTCTGTGATTTCTTTTAGACCCATAATCCTATAAATTCTCCACTAAGAGGACCCTTTCCTCTTAGATACACACAAACAAGACCCTTTTCCTTGGGGTCAAATCCAGAAACACAAGAGCCCAAAATATATACAAACTCATACAGATAGACAAGCAAAAAGGGAATTTCACACGACTGATTACATGGGAAAAAGGCTATAAACGTAAATCATCTTAGCTGGTCTTTCTGACTTTTAAGTGTTGAGTACATCAGTCAGAATATATCACATATGTGGCTAACAGAGCAATTTATGGACACAAGTTATTTAATGCTACTAATGCCTCAGATCCATACAACCACTTCCCCAAGGGCAACAGTGACATGAAAATGTCTTTTTTGAAGTTCAGTCAAGCTGAACAAATCCCATAGGGAGCAAAGAAAACACTCAAATGAGGGTGAAGAAATCCAAATTCCCTAAGACACCAGAATTCTTACATATCCGAAGGAAACCTGCTTCTCTATCACTTTCGTATTTCACTCAAATGTTCACTCTTTTGCTGGAAAAAAAAAAAAATGGAATCCTAGTGTCTCAGTCACAAGCAGCCTTCTTCTGCAAGATTTCCCTATTATGTGCCCTATAAATAGTCACCATTCCCTATTAGGAAAAATTGTAGAGTGCTGGACATGGGGCTGTCAAGCTAAACTACCTGCTAAACTGTCTGGCTAATCCCATCTCTATCTGTATCTGCTAACACTTGTGGAAATGATGCTATACCTGTGTATTCAATTCCCTCTTCTTCCTCCCCCCAAAAGCAGCTTTTCTTGGCCAATTGTGTGATTAGTTCAATTTTCACCAACTACATGCAGTTTTATTTTTCTTCTATTTCTCATGTGGTTGCTTTACAATAAGACTTCTTCTTAGCCGTATAGAAAATGGTACATGACCATAGATTTATAATTCTTTTGTATAATGTAGGACTTGATCCTCTATTCCTACCCAACTTGTCCTATTAGTCCTAGGTAGTTTTATGTATTCGATTTTCTACTAATTCATATGACTACATACTTTCTGTCTCCTGATGTGCATTAACCCTAAGGGGAGACAACAATTTCCATTTGTAGCAGCTCAAGGCAACTTCTACCTCCTGGTGCCCTCAACTACCTGAGTGTAAAACACACTCAAAGAAAAGTAACCTCCCTCACTCGGAGCCTTCCATCACCTGTTAGGCCTGTTCCCTGAGTAAAGGAAAAGAAGAAAGTTGGTGGGGAATGGAACTTCCACCACCTGCTATGCAATTTCAACTTTCATCTACTGTTATTCCAATCCAATTTCTAGCCTTTTCTAGAAGACAATAATTAACTCAATAACTAGTAATGAGTATTGACACCTGGTCATACTCTACACATCTCAGTGAGTCTGAATTCCTGTAATTCATCATTTAAACCGTATTCTCTACCTTCCCCATTCCTAATTCCTTATTATCGTTGTTCTCAACCCTTCTATCCCAAAATTCAAATTAAATGGTAACTACTCCTTCCCTTTGGAATGCCTTACAATAGGCAATAAACTTGTCTTCATCTTAAATCTTTTCTTCTCCCATTTCTTCTGTCTTCTAGGAATTACTGAGACTGGATCCATACTGATGGCATTGCCTCCCTGGAAATTATTTCCAGTACTAACTGCACCTTCATTTATTCCACTTAGTACACTGATGAAAGTGGGGGAATTAGAATACTCCTTGCTCCCCATTATACTTCCTGATTCTCTTCCCACCTTCTTCATTCATTTCTGTCCTTTTGAGAGCCATATAATCCACATCTATCATCCAATCAATTTTCTAATAGTTACTGCCTACAGATTCCCAAATCACTTCCCTTCCTTGTTCAATGAATTCAATACCTGGATCACAATTTTTCTCTTTTCAATTCCTACCTTTATATTAGGGGACTTTAAAACAAATACTGATTATCCTTCAAACATCCTATTTAGTTCCTCAACCTACTCGTGTCCCTACTCCACCCCACTTCAGCTACACAAAAATGGTTGTATCTTAGATTTTGCCATCACTCACAAATTTACTACCTCCCATGTTCATCCTCACTTTTTCACATATCTTCAATTTTTCCCAGTCTACTGGATACCTCCCTACTTCCTACAAATATGCCTATGTCTTCCTCATCCTCAAAAATTCTCACTCCATCTTTTGTACCTAATATCACTCTATCTCCTACCTTTTGTGTTTAAAGTCCTTTAGAAGTCCAACTCTGATAAGTGCCTTCATCTACTTCCTCTCTTCTCACTCTCTTAACTGACTCTAATCCAGCTTCCAAACTCATCATTCCATCAAAATTCTTTCCAAAATTATCAAAGATCTTCTAATTGCCAAATCCATTGGCCTTTTCTTAATCTTCATTCTTCTAAACTTCTCTCTAGACTTTGACACTGGTGATTACCCTCTTGATAATTGTTTCTATCTAGATTTTCGGGACACTAGTCCTCTAGTCCTACTACCTATGTATTCCTTCTCAGTTTCCTTTGCTGGATGCTTATCCAGATCATGCCTGCTAATTATGAATTTCCCACAGAGCTCTGTCCTGGATTTTCTTCCCTTTTTCCTGTATAGTACTTCACTGAGGAGCTGGCCTCATAAGTTCCCAAAGATTTAATGATCATTTTTATACTAGTGATTTTCAAATCTATCTTGTCCTAATCTCTGCTGATCTTTGGATCTCTAACATTCTTCAGACAAATCAAATTAGATATGTCATAGATATCTTAAATGAAAATTTTACTCATTCTCTTTCCCCTAAAACTGCCATTACTCAAAATTTCACTATTTCTATCTAATGCACCATTATCCTCTCAGTTCTTCAGGGTCACAGTCTTTTTTAACCAATCTGTGGCCAAGGCCTCTCCATTTCATTTTTGCAATATCTTTCAAATATACTTCCTTCTCTCTTTTGTTGCTGTTACCACAGTGGAATAGGCTCTTGTTATCTCACAGACTATTGCAAAAATCTTTTGGTGAATCCATCTAGTCATTTGCCAAAGTGATTTCCTAAAGTATTTATCCAAATTCTGTCATCCATCTATACTCAATAAACTCTGTTATCTCCCTATTACTTTCAGGATAAAATATAAAATCCTCTGTTTAGCCTTCAAAGCCCTTCCTAAGCTAACACCCTCCTACCTTTTCAGTCTTCTTACATCTTACTACTCATTGTATGATATTCAATTAAATTACAATGGACTTCATGCTCAAACACAAAGAAGACTTTCAATTTTTCAGCTTAGGCATTTTCTTTCATTGTTCCCTTTAACTGGAATGTTCTCTCTTCTTTTTCTGCCTCCTGGTCTCCTTCAAATCCCAACTTCTGCAGAAAACCTTTCTTATTATCTTAATTCTAATACCTCCCTTCAGTTGATTACTTTCAATTTATCTTCTATATAGACTTTTTTGTAGATAGCTGCTTACTTGATGTCTCCACCATTAAATGGTGAGCTCTATCAGGACATAAAATAGGCACTTAATAAATGCTTATTGACAGACTGATTTTTCCTTTGCATATCATAGAACAATGTACTATCGAATTAGCCATCTGGCTGCTTTATAAAAGTTCTTTTTACTCTGTGTTGCTGATTCTATTTTTGACAATGTGAAGTTCTTTCCTGTTCCCCAAAGATTCTTGATTTTTCTTCCAACTGTGCAGATTTAAATCCATCTCTTCCTACCATTCTTTGCAAATTTTGTCTATAGTCATGGGTATCCACTATACATTGCTATGTGGATGGCTTTCTCTTTTTTCTCCTGACATCACCAGGATAATAGTATAGTACAAGGATTGTCCACCAATGATCTTTTGCTAATGTCATGGGATCAGCCCATCTTCCTTTTCAAGCATAGCACAATAGCCTGGGAAAGTGGAAAGGCTTTTAAGTTTGAGATCTGAAGACATGAGTTTGAATCTTTGCCTAGGGACTGAGTAGCATTTGGCAAATAAGATCACCTTTACAAGCTCAAGTTTTTTCATCTACAAGGAGAGGTAGGGGTGGTTTAACTAGATAATTTCTTCCAAATCAAAACCAATGGTCCCATGACCCCTTATACATTTCTACTGACTTCTTTACTTTAAAAATGTTATTATAACTAATGCATTGTTGATGCAATTATGAAATGATCCAAAGATTTTGAAGAGCAAATTGGAATTTTGCCCAAAAGAATATAAAACTTTGCATATCCTTACATCTAGCAGTCTCACTACTAGGTCTGTATCTCAAAGAGATCATAAAAAAGGGGAAAGGACTCAAAGAGTCATTTTTGAAGAACCATTTTATATATGTCTAAGAGAAGTTTGATAATTCTCAACTAAATGTGAAACCTTCCTGGGGTTGTGAATTCCCAACAAGAAAGTTCATCTTGCTCTGAGAGGATGCTAGACCATTTGGAGGTGTAGATCCCCTTTGATCAAAGGGGACTTGGTTTTTTGTGATTTTACATAATTTTACAGGGCTCTCTCAGGTCATACAGAGTTCACTCTCATCAGGCTGATTTAAGAAAAGCCTTTCCTTTATGGAAATACATGAACTGATGTTAAGTGAATCCAGCAGAACCAAGAGAATATTTGTACATAGTAACAACAAGATTATGTGATGATCAACTGTGATTGACTTGACTTATCTCAAAAATGAGGTGATTCAAGGTAATTCCAATAGACTTGGGATAAAAAATGCCATGCACATCTACAGAGAAAATTATGGAGACTGAATGTGAATCAAAGTCTAGTATTTCTACCTTTTTTTGTGGTTTTTCTTTCTCATGGTTTTCCCCCCTTTTGGTCTAATTTTTCTGATAAAAGAAGACAAATATATAAATGTGTTTAAAGGAATTGCACATATTTAACCTATATATTAAAAAAAAGAGAAAATGTTGATACAAATTCTTTTCAGCTTCCTGACTTGCCCTCTGGAGTTTATTATATTCCTATGAACTCTGCCTTGAGTTCTTCCTTTACTTTCTCTGATCAAACCTGGGACCATTATTTTCCTCCAAAGGACTCTCCACTTGACAAACCCAATCAATTGTCATTAATCAGGGCAGCTGTCCAAGCCCCACAAACATGGGACAGATATAATATGTTCAAAAACTTTTTTTAATATTTAAGTAAAATGTTAAAGAGTTCAAAAGAGGCGAAGAAATAGGAAAGGAAGATGGATTTGGAATGGTGGGGAAGATGGAATTTTGCTTGTGTTGAGTTGGAGATATCTCAGACATGTAGTCTGTAATGTCCAGGAAGCAGATAGGGATTGGGGTTTTGGGACTATAGTTCAAGTGAGAGACTGAGGTTAAATATAAACATCTCAGAATCATTTGCATAGAGATGATAATTAAATCCATGAAATTCTATGAGGTCATTAAATGACAATGCATATAAAGAGAGGACCCAAGACAGACTGTAAGAACACAGGGATGTGTGTTTGTGTGTGTGTGTGTGTGTCTTAAGGAAAAAGAAGGATATGGCTGAGAAGCCAGCAAAGGAGACTGAAAAGGAGCAACCAGACAGATAGAAGAAGCAAGAAAAAAAATGTCAGAAATCTAGAGAAGATGGATACGAAAGAGGAGAGAATTTTCAAAAATGTTAAGTACTGCAGAAAAGTCAAAAAGGTTTGGGACTGAGAAAAATCCATGAAGTTTGACAACTTTGGCAAATTTGGAGGGAACCGTTTCAAACAATTGCATTGTAATATGTAATACCACTTTGCATAGGAGCATGCATAGATTGCATAGTAGTATGATGGAATTGAGACGAGAAGAAGTTAAGGTAGTCGATATAGACAGCTTTTATTCTAGAAGTTTGGTTGAAATGAGAATTAGGGGATGATAGTTTGAAGGAATGAATGGTAGCATCTGGATATCTGGATTAAAGTGATTTGGATATGTGCATGAGTTTCAGGGAAGGAACTTGAAGATGGAGAAAGAGAGACAGAAATAAGAGACAGAGAGAGAGACAAAGGGAAGGAGGGAGAGATGGATGAAGGAGCAAGGTAGGGAGAGAAAATGAATGAGGAAGAGAGAAAGAATTTGAGATGTATAATGTATTAGAGGAGATGGGAGAACATGAAATCCTGAGCATAAAAAAAGGTACTGGCTTTGAGTAAGAGTTACCTCATTATTAGAGACAAAATTAAAATAGGAGAAAGTGAAGGATGACATCAAGGGATTTGGGGATGAAGAAAGGAGTATAGGGGGCTCATTCCATGGCCTCTGTTTTATCTGTATAAAAGGCCCTAACTGGAGAGGATGGAGTCAAGGAGAATTTTGAAGAGGGAGCAGAAAAAAGTAACAAAGTTCTAGATTGTAAGGACTTTCATTAGTAAAGGAAAATGCAGTAAGTATTTCAATTTTAAAAAAAATTTCCATATGCTGAATAGGAACAGACATTGTGTAACATCCTAAGGATGCAAAGAATAAAGTAAAGCAGTTACCATCCTCCAAAAGCTTACAATCTAGCTAAAGGAGGTAATGTATGTGTATATAACTTCTAAACTAATACAAGATACAATAGAATTGAAGACAAGGGGTGGGAAAGGATAAGGAATATTTTCACAAAGGAAGTGGCACTTGAACTGAGCCTTTAATGAAACTAGGGGTTCTGAGAGATGAGATGAGGAGAACTGTCAGTCCAAAAGTCTGTCTTCTCCTCCATCAAAAAACTTCCCAAACAAAAACCAGTAGCAGAATAGTATAAAGAATGGGAAGAAGGCCAATTTGGCCAAACCAAGTAACATTTGTCAAGTGAGGGAAAAAAATGCAATAAGACTGGAAGAAAGTGTTGGGGTCAGATTAGGAAGGAAATTGGCATAATTTTAAGAGCTTACTATGTCATTTACTATTTAGTTCTTGCTTAATTGTGTCCAACTCTTCCTGACTCTTTTAGGGGTTTTCCTTGCAAAGATATTGGATGGGTTTACAATTTCCTTTTCCAGTTCTTTTTTTTGAATGAGGATACTGAGGCAAACAGGGCTAAGGGACTTGTCCAGAACTATTAAGTGTTTGAGGTTGGGTATGAATTTAGTAAAGTGAGTTTTCCTAATCTCTCCAGGAACAGGATCTCCTGAACCCATTTAGGTGACCATCAGGCATGATTCTAAGCATTATTAATAAGTATTTTAGCAGCCCTACTTTACAATTATTATTATTATTTTTTTGATCCTCACAAAAACTCTGGAAGGTAGGTGCTATTATAATCCACACTTTACAAGTAAGGAAACTGAGGCAATCAGCAGCGAAGCATACTTGTCGGGGATTTTACAGCTAGAAAATATCTGAGGCTGAATTTGAATTCGGGTCTCATTGACGCCGATCCCAATGCACTGTCCTATGAAGCTTTTTCAATGGCAAATATGAAAGAAGCAAATAATAGTAGGCAAAAAGAAAGGAAGAAAATAACAACCTACATATTTCCCAAAGCTGCAGCAACTAGCTTCCTCGCTTCTCAGATAGAATTCGAGCAAAGTAAGGATCACTATAGTTAATTAAACCAGGACAATTTAGGAGGAGGTGGGGCTCCTATAATAGGGGCGGGGCCCCCATTGGTGGGCGGGGCCCAAATCAACTGCGAGCAGGAGCATACGACAACTTGCGCATGCGTGTTCCCTCGTGGGTAACTTCCATTTTTTTCAGTAGAGGATCCGAAGAGATTTGTGTCCCCCGTACTTTACTTCCATTCCTTCGTCGGATGTTAGATTGCATCTATCTTTTGAAAGAAAATATATGAAGAACTAAGTGCTTAAGGCACAACTGCAAGCCCTCGCCTCATTTTCCAGGAAGAGAGGCAGCTAGCTGCCTTTTTCCCCGCCGTAGCTGGTTTAATGGTCTAATCCATTCCGGCGGTTCTCAGGCCCTCTGAAACCCGTCAGGGGATCGAGGGTTTCGGCCAATTGCGGCTTAAACGGCTTCGGGAGGCGGAAGGGTTGAGGGAGAGTCCCTTTCATTCCCGCCACTCATTTTCAAGGTGGTTGTTAGGAACGGAATAGGACCAAGGTTTTGAGGGACACGCGGGAAAGAACTCTCGAAAGTCCGCGGACCCACGACGCCCTTTCGCGTGAACAGAGGCGGGCAGGCGGTGGGGAGCTGGTGGGGGTAGTGGGGTGAGGCGCGGAGGGACGGGGGGAGCAGTGAGGGGAGGGAGAGCGGAGGCCGCGCGGGCGGGCGCGCGCGAGCGCGCGCCCCTTTTTCAGCAGTGTGGCGGGGCCGCACGCCCGCCCGCCTCGGCGGCTGGGCGCGGTTTGCGACGGTGGGGGGGCCGGAGGAGGCGGTAGTGGTGGAGGAGGCGGCAGCGGCGGCTTTGCGGCCGGCGCGGGCCGGGCTTGCTTGACGGCGGTGTGGCGGAGGCCGCGGCCGAGGCGACAGGAGCCCGGAGGGAGGCGCAGGAACATGTCCGAGAGGGAAGTCGCTACAGCGCCGGCGGGAAGCGACATGCCTGCGGCCAAGAAGCAGAAGCTGAGTAGCGACGAGAACAGCAACCCGGATCTGTCTGGGGACGAGAATGTAAGTGGGTGCCGCTTCCTACGGGTATGGGACTAGGGAGGATGGCAGAGCGAGCCCACTGGGGAACCTTTCATCTCGGCTCCGGCGTGGCCCCGCTGTCCGCGCGGGACGAGTGTCATCCCGCGGGAAGGGGGTTTAGAGGGAACTCGGGGAGCTCCGCGAGAGGGTCGTACTTACTCAAGAGGGGGGGAGCGGCGGGAGACTAGGCAAAAGTGACGACGTGTCCATCCCCCCCACCTCCGGGCTCTTTGTAAAGTATGTAATGGGGGAGGGGGAGAACTGGAGGGGGACCTGAGTTCTCTAGATTCCTTCTTTGCTCCCCATCCCACCGCGGAGGAAGCATGTGAAATTCGTCAGGTGGTAGCAGGGTGTTAAACTGTGGGCATGTGGCTCTTAGGTACCACGGAGGTCAATGTGAGGGAGACATTTGTGTCCGAGGCAGAGAACCGAAGCTTAGAGTGTGCTTGACAGGTAGTGCATCCCAGCCATAGCTTCGCCTTTCACTTACACTCCTCCAATGCTGGCATTTTACAGTTGAAGGAACTGGATCGCAGGCAAATAAAGGGGCTTAGTTTTTAATAAAGTATCTGGGTTGAGAAATTGAGTCGTAGAAGAAGAATTGAACTTTCTGGAAAACTTTAAACTGAGAGAAAGTTCGTGTTGGATGCTGCCTGGACCTTCCTTTCCAGTTTTAATACACATTAATTTCTTCTCCCTGCTTACTCCCATCCCCTGTTCCTGGCTTTGTACTGACTGTCTTCCATACCTTAAATATACCTCTATCTCTAGAATTCTTTCCTTTCCTCTAAGGCCTAGGCCAAGTTCAGCCTTCTGCCTGAAGGTTTTTCTGATTTACCAGCTGTGTCCCCCCTCCCCCACTCCCATTTCAGCTGCTTGTCCCTTCATCTCCAAAATTAACTCTCCAATCCATTTGTACATAGATGTACATGTACACACATGTATATGCATATATGTGCCTATGTAATGTGTGTATAGACACAGTTTCTCTAGCTAGACTGTAAGCACCTTGAGAGCAGAGATTTTAATTTTTACCTTTATATCCCAGCAGCTCAGACAATGCAGACACATATTAAGTGCTTAGTAAATACTTGTTGGTTGAAGGGATATTAGAGGTCATCTAATTTAGGTCCTTCCTCTTACAAATGAGGAGACTGAGCCCATGAAGGAGGGAATGTTTTGCTTAAGGTTATACGTGTAAGTGGCAAACCTGATATTAAATCTAGGTCTTCCAGTTCAGATTCAACCCTCTTTTAGCTTCTCACTCCCTAACTGAACCGAGTACTTTGAAATAAGAGTAATGTTATGTATTAGAAATCTGGAACTTTTAGAGGATCATTCCAAGAAACAGGTGGTTGGGGTCTTTAAGAAGCCACAACGTCTAATATTTTGATTATCGAGCTAAAACTTAACCAAGGAGGTAAATGATCTGGCCTCCAGCATTTTAGTATCAGCACGATATTAGTGGATAGAGAGCCAATCAAAGCCAAGAAGACCTTGGTTCATTTCTTTACTCTGTCACAGGCAGTGTGACTCTGGATAAGTTACTTCTGGGTTGTATAGGCAACTCTGAAACTAAATTGCAAAGATGGTGCCAGTCGGCATTGGGAAATGGAGTTTCCCCACCTAGATATTACTCTTTGTCCAGAAAATCACAAAAGAGGCCCTCTCTCATTCTTGTATTCTCAGTGAAATGTGTCTCTAATCAATTTAGTGTGTGTATTTCAAAGCAGCTGATTTTTGTGATTGTGGGATTCTGTTGCTGGTACTGTAATGTACTTGTTACTCAGACCAGTGAGGATCATAGAGAATAGTAAGGGGATTCCCTTATTTTACAGATGAAAAAACAGGCTTGGGGGGAGATGAAATAACTGCCCCAAGATCACAGAAAAATGTTCTAGCAGAGCTTGGACTTGGTTCTTAACTTTTCTCCTTCTGAGCTCCTCAAATAGCTCTCTCCAACTGTGCTGTGACAGCAAAGCATGTGATTAAGAGATAAATATTTTTTATTTTAGGCTAAGAAATATTCTAGTTGTACTTGTGAATAATTAGTAAGAGGTTACTGACTTTTTTTTTGGCCTTATACTGATCTTTTTAAAGAGGAAAATGTTAACATATTCAAAGCTAAATTGATTTAAAAGAGGTTACTTTATCAGTATTAGAATCAAACCTAACAGATGTGTATATGGAAATTAAAAACTATATATATGGGAGATAGATTAGAAGAAAGAAAAATAGAAGGGTGAGGGAATAATCAAAAGAAAAATAATTTTACAATTTTGAGTTGATTAAAAATGTAGTATTGAAGCTGCCTTAATGGAAAAACAGCAACCCTGATCTATTAAATGAAATGGCAGTGCTTGTTTGAGGTTACATATAAAATATTCCAATACTGTAAATATTTCTAGTTAACTAAGTAAAGGGATGAATATGTGACAATAGATTAATGAAGAATGTGTGAACAGTATATTGAATTAGCTATAAGGGAATTAATTTTGTCATCTTAAAACCTTGTAGCTCACAAGAAGTAGTGGAGGAGAAGCAGTTCTCTGGTTTTTGAAAAATAATGTTAATTCAGGGCAGCATGGTAGAATTCAGGGTAGAGTGGAGTCAGGAGGACCCAAGTTCAAATGTAGCCCCAGACTCTTACTAGTTTGGGCAAATCATTTATTGCCTCCAAAAAATAAAAATTATGTTACTTCCTGTTTTAGTTGGGGGGAAATCGAGGCATTAAAAATTGAGACCCAAGAAACAAGTGATGAGTTTTAGAGACATATGGTTTAATCATCCTGTTCCTCGGTTTTCTTCATTTGTGAAATGAGTCTGTATGTGCTATATTGTTCAAAAAAAAATTTAGTGGGGGCCATTTCTTATACTGCTACTTTTGCATTTTCCTACTACCTTGCCCATATGCTAAGTACTTGTAAATGGTTGGTTAGTAGTATAAAGTTAATTCACAGATAATATGAAGTACAGATCTAATCATATTTTTCTTGTTTTAAAATCTTCAGCTCCTTGTTGCATCTAGAATCAACACAGATCATTTTGTTTAACATTTAAAAATTTTTGAATCTGCATCTAACCTTTCTATCCAGTTTGATACATATTCCTCTTCTCCGCCCTTCTCAAGTGCTCCTATATTCTAACTCTCCTGGTCTGGTTGATATTTTCCACTATCAGCATTCATGTCCTGTTCCTGTGCTTTTGCATAGACTTATGCTTCATACCTTGTCTATGCTCTTTCAGTTCATGTTTATCTCTTGGATCCCATGACTCCCTTTAACCTTCAGCCCAAATACTACTTCTTCCAAGAACCCTTTCTTGATTCACTCCCCCTCCCCTCATCCTAAAATAGTTTTATGTATATTTCTATTTACTTACCTATGTTACTATTGTTTCTATTTGGTGGAAAATAAGTTCTTTAAAGCCTATAATTATCTTTTTATCCTAACACCTGGCATAGTCCCTAGTGTGAGTATATGTGTACACACACACATACATATGTACATCTATATTAGATAAATAATAAATATAAAATGTTTCCTACTTATTTCAAATCTATGCCTCTTCCTACTAGAAAGTCAGAACCAGAAACAAATCAGAATAATTAATTTGATTACTGCCATGTAGAAAAATTAAAAAATGGTAGCTTACTGTGGTATAGTGGAAAGATCACCCAAGTCCATTCTTTGTTGTTTCCTCTGTGATCTTGAGTGAGGCACAACTTCCTTGGACTTCATGATCTTTAATCAGTCAGCAAGTATATTAAGAGCCTACTATGGGATAGGCCCTCACTCTGGTAGGTGCTTAGAAAAACAAGTATCAAAAAGAGAAAAAAAAGAAAGAAAGAAATAATTTGTACTTACAAGTATGATCTAAGTAAGGAGACAAGCAGGCATAAAAATATATATACAGTGTAAATATAAAGTTAAAAGACAGTAGTTAAATATAAGGTAGTTTGGAAGGGAGAAATTAGCATTTGGGGAGATCAGGAAACATTTCATGCAGAAGGTAGTAACTGAGCAGCATCTTAAAATTAGATGCTTTTTGAGATTCATCAGTTTGTACGTTTGTGTTGCTATGAATTTAAATTATCAATAGAAGAAGAATAAATTTTGAGAAATGTAAATTTTAAAAAATGCCAAGCTTACTGATAACAAAAGATATTTCAACCAAAATGTAAAGAATTATAAATTCTTTTTCTTCGGAGTTTTCAATCTTTGAATGTTGGGGATTTGTCCTTCACGTAAAAAAATGTCACACACACTCTTCAACATAGTAGTTTTACTAGAAAACAACTAGTTGTGCTATTCATTATGTTTTTGTATTTTTATAACATCATCAACATACATTTCAAAAAGTTGAAAAACATGTATGTGTGAGAAGTAGTATTTTTACAGTTTAGAAAAGATATAATTGCTTATTTATTACATAGTCATCAATGAGGTACAGCCTTGCTATTTATTGCAGGTCCCTCCTTTACCTTGGCACACCCCTCACAATTTAAGGGCTAGTCTGGAAGGTTTTAGATGTATGAAAGTGAAAGAAAAGAGATGTACTCAGGGAAGAGTATCATTTCTTATGTTTCTCATTTGAAATGCTCTTTTAAAGAATAAACAGTTTTTATCTTTTTTTTTTCTCCTTGGATTAACACATCCATAATTGAAACACTCTATTTGTGTCATATTAGTTGTAGCATTTTTAAGTGTTATAAGGCATATAATTAAATTGCAATTCATTTTATTTTGAATAATTTGTAATATCAATTCTTTTGGAGACATATCATGTCAAAAGGCAGCTTTGGGAACCACTAATTTAGGAAATAAGAGTGGGGTGAAAATTTTTTGGATGGTTTTAGTTTAAAGAAAAGTTTTAGTTTGATCCCACTGAGAAAATATGAAACAAAATTAGCTTAAGTTGTATTGAAAAGAACAGATTCTTAAACATTTTGCAGAACTTCACGATAATAAGATTTTTAAAGTACTGAACTAATGTTATCAAAGGCAGTTAGGAAACTTCTATAAATTGAAAAAAAGGTAGGTATCTCTCCAGGGAGACTTAATTATATTCTAGAATGTAGGCTACTTCTCAAGGCCCATTCTCTAATGGCTTACAGATTTCACTTCGTTTTGAATGTTTGTGAATTACCATCAGTTTTTTCAATTTTTCTTGTATTTTTTTTTTCTTCCTCAAAATAAATGTACATGAACTCCCATCACAAAGGATTTCTACAAACTTTGTATTGACCTTAAAATAGAACTTGGAGGACAAGTTAAGAAACTGCAAGAGTTGCTTCTTTATTAATCTAAATTTTTGCAAAATTTTGAATTCTTAAGTCTGATATTAAATTCACCCATTACTGGTTATTGGTTTGTGAAAATTACACCAGTAATACTTCAGTCACAAATAGCAAAGTTTTGTTTTCTTTTTAAGATCTTAGAATTTTTTTCATTTCCAGTGGTTTCATCTGATAAACAGATCTCCATAAGGATAGCTATTAGCAAGGAGTACAAAGAAAGGTCTGAAAATTAAACTCACTTTGTGCTATCTGAGGCACCATTATGGGGGTGAACTTTAAACTGAAAAACATTTCAAGTAATAACATTTTTGTAGGATAACATTTTCTTATTGACTTTTTTGGGTTATATATTGATATTAGTTCAGCACATATTACTAAGTGTTTTTATATGCAGTTCAACTGTAGCAGCTTTTTAACCAAAATTTTTTTTACTATTTTTAGGACTTAAAGGCTATGAATTTTTAAAACTGACTCCTGATTTAAGTCTTCTTTGTTTTCTACTCCTGATCCTTATGTTTGATTCTTGATCCTTAACCTCCTAATATTAAACAGTGGCTGTAGAAAAGTATCAGAATTTTTAGCTATTTTACTTGTTTAATATATACTTTGGATTGGGAAATACTAACCTAGATCATTTTCTATATACAGAAAGAGACAGAAAATTAGACAACTTAAAAAAACTGGATTGGAAGTAGAACAAGGTCAAGTCTCTAGACTTCCCAGTACTTATCTTTATTTCCTGTCTTACACTGCCCCTCTCACTGTGTTTGATGGGGTAATATTTAAACTTGATTTGAGCTGTCTTTTACCCTTTTGCAGACCTTGCTAATGAATTGTTTCTTTAAGGATGATCGGTTTCCACAACAAAAGAATTTGTTCCTAAATATAGTTCTGTAATTTTTATTTATGTTTCCTAATTTGCCTTTGCAGGATGATGCTATCAGTATAGAAAGTGGCCCTAACACTGAACGACCTGATACTCCAACAAATACTCCAAATGCTCCTGGAAGGAAGAGTTGGGGGAAGGGAAAGTGGAAGTCAAAGAAGTGCAAATACTCTTTTAAGTGTGTAAATAGTCTCAAGGTATGTGAGAGAAAAGCAGTCTTATGAGCTTGAATTATAAATTTGAAAATTATTTTGTAGTGGTTGATATTTTGTATTCAAAGTGTCCTACAAATCCAATCAAAGAAAGATTACTTTGAAAATAAAATGTATATTTTGTAACTTAGGCTACTTGTTATTTAATTTTATCTCACACTGGCCTAGTTTCCCTCTTTTAATAAGATGTTTTATTTTTTTAAAAATCCTACTTCCTGGCACCAGCTAATTGACGAGACTGGCCATGGTCCATTTGCTTTGAGTCGGCATAAATTGAACCAGATGGCTTAATTTGTATAGGGTTTTTTCTCATCTACTTATGCTGCGTGTGTGTGTGTGTGTGTGTGTATTTTTTAAGGGTAAGGTTGACTTTAATGTCAATTATTTTTTAAAGTTTCTTTTTGGTAGGAGTGGATAGTATTTTTGTTATACTTAGAATTATCAAATTTTTATCATCAATGTGGTATTAGAATCTTCATTTAACTTTTTAAAGTTAATTTAAATTCAGTGTATTTTCCTTTAGTAGCTTAAATCCTATAAATATGTAGTACTAAAGCCTAGATTAGCTTTAATTTCTAAGTAATTAATATACTTAGGGTAAGAATATAGGCATTTATGGTAATTGATTTTTGTTCAAAACTACTTTTCTTTGGAAGTATAATTTCAAAATGTAGGAACTAGGTTATTTTGTGAAATGATCATTATACTTTGTTCTATATGTTAATAAAAGCATGATTGTTCTAAAAAGTATTCTTTGCTCTTTATATTCTTTTCAAGTTATTAATTAAATATTTGATTGCTTCCAAGTGACAAGAAGTGAAATTTCAGTTATTCTTTATGAAATGGTACAAAAGTTTACTGTTTAACTGTCCTGAAAATAAACAAGAGAAAAGTAACTTTTATAATACCAGTAAACTCCTAATTCTTGTCAAAGCTTTTGTTAATCAAATGCTAATCCTTTTTCTTTTTAAGTTCTGTAAATCTTCTAACTTGCTTTTGTGAAAGCAGTGCTTCCCCCCCCCCCCTCCCCCCCCCCCCCCAAGTGAATGTTTTTGAGTCTCATGTGTTTCTCAAGTCCTGAACTTAAGGTTTTGAATTTTTGCTATGGCATTTTAAAAATAGAAATCTATATGGAACTTTTATATTTTGTTCTTCAAGGGAAATGATCACTTCATGATTGCATGTTCCAAAAAAAACAGTTACTACACTATAAACTGAAAAATATAGGATGATAAAAGTTTTAGTGAAAATAGTACAGTAGAAAATATTTCTTTTAGATAACCTTTCAATTTGGGTCCAAGTATATATATATATATATATATATATGATATATACAAGTATTTTGGATAGATATGTAGTTAGCAAATAAATGATTTGAGTTTTTGAATATTTTTATTTTATTAATCTGTGTATTCTATTTAGAAAGCTTAGCATACAATTAAAATACTTGTTAATTGTAATTAGTTGGATTCAATATGTAATGTTTTTTAAAGTTTTAGGTTTCTAAACCATATTAGTCTTTCTAACGATATTTCTTTCTTTTACAGGAAGATCATAACCAACCATTATTTGGAGTACAATTTAATTGGCACAGTAAGGAAGGAGATCCCTTAGTTTTTGCAACTGTAGGGAGTAACAGAGTAAGTATAGTATTAAAGATGTTCTCTTTTCAATCTAGATATTAAATAAACATTTATGAAATGCCTATCTTGTACTAGGCATTGAGGATGCAAAAACAATTGTAATGGTCCTTGTCCTGAAGGAGTTTGTTCTATTTTACTGGAGTTTTGTTTTGAAATAATGAATTTCCTATAAATAGTCTGAGATTTAAAAAAAAATAAGCTGTGCCCAAAAAAATTCCTTAATCTTAAATTAATTATACAAGAAGTTTTCAAATTAAAATTGCTTAGTCAAAAATATCTATTGCTTCCATGCAAAATGTAAATACACTTTAAATCTTTCGAGTGAATGGATTTGGCTATCCCTTTTTTTTAAGTTAATTAAGTATGTATGGGTTTATTTTTGAAAGACGTTAGTAGACATAACTTTACCATCAATAAATTTAAGGTTGTTATTTAGATACCAGCTTATGAAAAAGAGTCATTAATTTTAAACATGTTTGTTTTTTGTTTTTTAAATCTAGGTTTATTTGCAATAAGTAGTTGGGCTTTTTTTTTTTTCCTTCAGCAAACTATAATAATCCAGAAACACAAGAATTGTTTGAAAAAGAACCATATTGTTACAATTAGTCTTGATCTTGTGATAAGCCAGAGTTTGGACCCTAAGCATTGCGTTTTTGTGGAATGGTTGTTAGTGTGAATGAAGAATATGTGGGCAGAAGCTCATTCAGTGTCTTCCAGAAAATCTTTGACTTTAATCACCATCATCTTCCAATCATCTCACTTTGGTAAAGCATTATTTTCTTGGAGCTACACTGTAGGGCAAATAACTTAATAAAATGTAGATCCTTAAGCTTTATCTGCTGACTATTTAGGTAATCAATTAATTCGGAAAAAATTAAGTGGATTGAGAGCTGTGGTAGTGCTTTGCATTGAGACTTTGCTGGGGCCCCCATCAGATAATAAAAAAGGAAATTAACTAGGAATTTGAAAGATCAGAAAAGATAAACCTGATCATCTTCACTATTTTATCTGCAGCCTCAGCATCTTTATAACTAAAAAAAATCATCTATTTCAAGTGCCATAGATTGTTGAAACTTGAAAGTAAACTGTTTTAAGTTACGGCTTTTTTGATGGAAAAATTTGAGAATTGTTATTGATTTTTCAAGTGGAAATTTGAATTTTGATCTCACTTTTAATTAACATCACCTAAATTCTTAGAGATGGAACTGTCATTTCAGTAGAGAAATTAGAAGGTCTCTACAAAGTCTCTTCCTTTCCATATTTTTTGATGAAAACGTCAAAGTAGATAAGTTGTGTACAACTCCAGTTTCATTCCTTATGGTTTTCTATAAGTGAAATTCGGTATAAGGTATATATACTTTTTGGTTTTTATATAAGATTTATTGTAGTATCCAAAAGACCTTGCTTGTCCTTTAAAGAGATAAGCTTGGATACTGAGGATTTGTTTTATCTGTTCCACCCTTTTCCTACTTGACATAGTTTCAGAGTTTATACATACTCTCCCAAGATTCACTAGTGAAGATCATAACCTGGTGAAATGCCATTTTAAAATTCTATTTTGCAAATAAGATGCATGAGTCCTAAGTTTCAGTTTTTGTCTTTGATTTTCTAACCTTGAAAAGAATGCAAAGAAGGTTTCAAATAAGGAGTGAGACTACTTTGTTCTCTTTGGCTTGTGGGAAACATAATCTTTAATTACCTTAAGGATACTTAAAATATTTTATAAAATCTAGGATGAACAAAAATTACATACCACTCACGATACAGAATAATTTTTTTTCACTGGACCTTTTAAAAAAAATATTGGTATAGGAGACTCCTTATGAGAATACTCCCTTTATTTACAGCTTAGCAACAATACTACAATTTTTATATTTTTATATATATATATATTTTTTTTTTCCCCCCTCCCCGAGGCAGTTGGGGTTAAGTGACTTGCCCAGGATCACCCAGCTAGGAAGTCTTAAGTGTCTGAGATCATATTTGAACCCAGATCTTCCTGACTTTAGGGCTGGTGCTCTATCCACTGCACCACTTACCTGCCTCTACAATTTATATTCTTTGAAAGTTGCCTGTTTTAATTGAGATTTTAGTTGACTTTGCTGGCCTATAATGTAGCTGATAGGTGTCAGAATTGAGAATTTAATCTGGTCTTTCTAGGCCTGTACAATTCATCATCCTACTTCTTGTCCTAATTCCAAAGTTCAACTTATAATGATGTGTTTTGTTAAGGCATTTAAAAATTTTATTTTCCCTTTTCGAAGTTTAACCTACAGAGGAATTTAATTCATCAATGAGTTATCAAATGGTCTATATGCTCTGTGTTAGGAAAATATTTAAAAAAAAAAAAAAAAAAGGTCCTGGTCCCAGTTATTATGAAACTTAATGAATAGATGAAAGGCATTGATTTAAAATGATCAAAGTTTCTGTTATATGTTTGAAAATAAAATTGAAAAAGTTATATCTTTGACATAATCAAGTATTTTTATATATTTAATGAAGATATGATATGGCTTTGTTGAGTTTTAATAAATAGTAATAAATTATACATAGGATCTTCATCAAGTTATTATGTATTTTAAAACTTTAATAATATGGTGCTTTCTGCAAAATACTTTCCATAATTATTTTTTCTGATATAGAACTTTTAAGAATTCTGTAAGTTAGGTACTATTAATATCCTTGTTGTATAAATTGAGAAAAATGAGTCACAAAAAATGTAAAGTGACTTGCCCAGAGAAACGCAGAAAGTATTTTTGAGTGGAGATTTAAATCCGAATTCTTTAACTCTGACGTCATTAATCTATCCGTTAATCCATGCTGTCCTAGGGATAACATATATGAGATCCATAATGTTCAGAAAGATTACTGATTGTTTTTATTTGACTCATAGTTAGAGTTATCCAAGTTTCTAGTTACATAAGAACTTTGTAAAAGTTATTTGAAAGAAGGAGAAATTCTTATAACATTATATTTATTGTGAAGTAAGACTTTATCATAGCTGACTTAAGATTTTATAGAGATTCTGTTTTGAAGCAACAGCTTTATAGTATTTCAGTATGCTTGCTTAAACCCATTCAAAACTTTCAGAACAAACTTATGTGGTTGTCAAAATTAAATATACTGTTCATTTTGTTTTTATCAGGTTACCCTATATGAATGTCACTCACAAGGAGAAATTCGGTTATTGCAGTCTTATGTGGATGCTGATGTATCCTTCTCTAGTACATTATTTTTATGGGGATTTGTGAATTGATTTGAGATAAGGACATCACCTCTGAGGGGGGGGAAAAAAACTGCTTTAAGTTAATTATTCCCCTAAAATTTGCATTGGTGTTCATTAATTTCGTCTATAACTTTGTTTCCCATAATAGATGATTCATAACATAATTGACATTAGTGTTTTAAAGTTTGTAGAGCATTTTACTTTATTAAAGCTTTTTATTTACAAGGCATATGCATGCGTAATTTTTTCAACATTGACCCTTGCAAAATCTTTTGTTCCAAAATTTCCCCTCCTTCCTCCTACTCCCTCCCCTAGTTGGCAGGTAGTTCAATACATGTTAAATATGTTGAAATACATGTTAGATCCAATATATCTATACATATTTATATAGTTATCTTGTTACACAAGAAAAATCAGATCAAAAAGGAAGAAAAAGAAAAACTGAGAAAGAAAACAAAATGCAAGCAAACAACAACAGAAAGACTAAGAATGTTATGTTATGGTCCATACTCTGTTCCCACGGTTCTCTCTCTGGATGTAGATGGCTCTCTTCATCACTGAAAAAGTGGAACTGGTTTGAATCATCTCATTGTTGAAGAGAGCCACATCCATCAGGAATTGATCGTTGTATAGTCTTGTTGACATGTATAATGAATGATCTCCTGGTTCTGCTCATTTCACTTAGCATCAGTTCATGTCAGTCTCTCCAAGCCTCTGAAATCATCCTGCTGGTTGTTTTTTACAAAACAATAGTATTCCATAGCATTTATATACTATAATTTATTCAACTATTCTCCAATTGATGGGCATTCACTGAGGTTTTCAGTTTCTTATCACTACAAAAAGGGCCACCACAAACATTTTTGCACATGTGAGTTTCCCTCCTTTAAGATCTCTTTGGGATATAATCCCCGTAGAAATATTTGCCAGATCAAAGGGTATGCACAGTTTGATAACTTTTTGAGCATAGTTTCAAATTGCTCCAGAATGGTTGGATTCGTTTCACAACTCCACTAAGAATGCGTCAGTGTCCCCGTTTCCCCACCTCCCCTCCCACATTTGTCATTATCTTTTCCTGTCATCTTAACCAATCTGACAGGTGTATAGTGGTATCTCAGAGTTATCTTAATTTGCATTTCTCTGGTCAGTAGTGATTTGGAGCACCTTTTTGTGTGGCTGCATTTTGCAGACATCGTATCATTTGCTCTTTCTAACAACACTGGGAGATAGATATTAAGGTATTACTAGTATTGTTACCTATCTTTTACAGAAGAGGAAATAGCATTAGAGAGGTTGTAATTTTGCCATGGTACAGCTAGTAAATGTCAGAGGTAGGAATTCTGCTTTGAAAGTTTTGGTTTTTGATCTATATGTTACTATTTATTTCTCCTATGAATTGCTCTTTTGAGCCTTTCTGAAATTTCTTACTATTCTCTTCTCTCTTAGCAGTCCATAGGATTCTGTATTTCATCAAACATTAAATCATTTAGCTTTTGTGTGAATTTTTTGAGAGTTTTGTAATCTCTTTAAGAATTTAGTATTCATCCTTGTGATTTTTTGATTATCTCAGTTGATTTATCTACTTGTGTTCTGAACTTTTATTGAGGGTTTTTTCTCCTAAAGTCTTTAGTGTTTCAGTCTTTTGATATATTCACTGGTTAACTAATTTCTGACGTAGCTTTTTGCTGTTGGTCACACCCATCCTACTCCCTATCCTTCCCATATTGAGGAATATAGAATCTGTTTTGAATACTTCTTAGTGCTAAATTCCATGTCTTCAATCTCCATTCTTGCAGACCTAGAGTCATTATTCCCATGTCCCTTGACTCTCCTTTATTTCTTATGGGTAGGTTGAATCTCCTTATCTCAAGTTTCTTTGCAGAGGGGGGAGGGTTTTTCAAGCAATTTCTGAAATTTGGGAGTCTCTGATCTAGGCCAGGCTGCAGGCAGAAGACTGCACTGTTTCTAGTCCTTCCCCTTCATTTCATGTAGTTGTTCAAGTCTGTAGTCTTGGGAGGGAATATTGTGACTGTTGCAGGAGATAGGAGTAGAAATTATAAGGTAGATCCAAGTACAAGTGCTATAGTCAACTTAGTATCTACACCGGGTAAATATGTTGGCTAACAGCGAAAATGATTAGAGTTAGCATTTTTTGGATTAAATGTAACTAGTGTTCAGTCATAAAGATTTTATTTTATTGAGCTGCTTTCTTATTTAATGTAGAGTCAGTTATAATGGGTGAAAATGGGTGAATTTGTTGTCTTACTGGTTATGTGTCATGATACCCAAAATGTTTATATTTATTTCTATGTGTTTATGTTCTATATATTTTATATTATGTGTACATATTACTTTTCCCAGTTGCCATCAAATCTCTGATCATCTGATCATACTATATACTATTCCTTCAGAATGATTTCCTTATTCTTCTCTGACTCTTAAATCTTATACCTTTGTCCACTTCAAATAGCACTCACATAAATAAATAAATACAAATATTTGGATTTAGCTGTCATATTCAGTTTTTCTGTTGTCTTTGTCTACATTCTTGAAAACTTTTATAAGCATATGTTACTCAGTCTAGTCACTTGATACCTATTTTTAACAATTGGACCTCTTATTGAAGGAGCAGGCTACCTCTTGAAATAATGACTGAAGGTATTCAAAGAATAATGACCTTTAGATATGTGTTCATGTAAAAGGTTGCTGCATAAGAACTTGAATCATAGTCTTAGAATTGAGCAGTGATCAGTAGTTGACTTGTAATTGAACAGTTAGTTTGTCTAGATCAGAAAGCTGAATAAAAGGTAATCATGCCAGAGAAATAAGGAAGTAGAATTAATTGGAAAAAAGTCTCCAGAAGAATTAAATTGAATCTAGAAGAATCAGTTGAATTATTGATTAGTGATCACATTCAGTTCTATAAATATTAAATATGTGTTGTGTGCTAATTGCTGGACTCACAAAGGTGAAAAATGCTGTTTTTTGTTCTCAAGTTTCTATTAAAGGCACTGATAATAAAAGTGAGAAAATGAGGATGGGAGTGACATGGTCAGACTATGATTTAGGAACATTATTTTTGCACTTTGTGTACATAAGAGAAATGGAAACAGAAAAAGCTGGAGGTAGGAAGTAAAAGTAATGAAGAATTAAAAGTACTAAATTTTTCTTTAGCCTTGTTACTTAAGTTTTATTTGGCCTTTTGTTTAGTTCCTTGAAATGTGGGGCCTCAACCTGCAAGTTCATTTGTTAACGTTGGTGTAAAAAAATGCTTTAGATATAGTTCTGCCTTAAGTTCTATGCCTTAATAATGCATGATTTATTGAAAAACTGATGATTGATCTTTTAACAATTCTTAAAGTTGTAGAACATTAACTGATGTGCTGTGCTTAAACATTTTTCACCTTTGTGTGCCCAGCTACTTGTCTAAAGCTCAAAAACAGAGGTTCTCAATATGTAATTTGGGTACTCCTTGGGGTCCTTAAGAGTCTTTTAGGAATTCCCCAAGGTGAAAACTATTTTCATAATAATACTAAAAGGTTTTCATTTCTAATATAAGTGTTTCTGGGTCCAATTCAGTTCATTTGTACTATTTTTATCCAGAAGCTACATACTGATAGATGAGCTTTGTAGGTGATTCAAGCAGTTGCATGTAGTAATCTGGACAGCAGACTTGTCCAAGTCTATTTGGGTTTTCCTGCATTAGTGATTAAGTTAAATTTCTTTAAGCCATTATAGATTTCTTCCAGAATATTCCATAATGTACTAGAGCTTGAGTACTCAACAAGCAAGCATTTATTAAGCATTTACTATTAAGCACTGTGCTAGGTGTTAGAAATATTTTTTAAAAAGTAAAAACAGTTTCCATCTTCAGGGAGTTTATATTTGAATGGGGAAAACAGCATAAATCAGTACATACAAGATAAATAAAAAATGAAGGGAAAATAGCCCTAGGGGGGAAAATAGTTTGTTGTCATCACAAATTCAAATTTTATTACATCTAAATACTGGTTTAATTTTTTAAAATAATGATAATACAATTATAGTAGTCTCTATTTGTCATATTACTTTGGAATTTTTTGGAATAAGGATGTTTTTTATTACAAATTTAAAATTACATATAATTAATTAAAATTCCATCTCTGCCATAAAGCCATTAAAAATTTGAGAAAAGTTATTGGCAACGTGAACTGAAGTTATGTTTGCCATCAGTTTAGCAATGGTTAAACCATTCTTTGATTATAATATTTCTTGGGCTATCAGGAGGTCATTGATTTGTAGCAAAAAAGGTAGTTGCATAGCTATTGAAAACTCTTCTCTTGTACCTATTAGCTTTCTTCTAAGTTGTTGCACTACTCTCCAAAACCATCCTAGAAACTAAGCCCTTAAAGTTATCTGCATATTCTCTCAGGGTGGTGGGAAGAAGAGCAGTCACAATATAAAAGTGGTAGAACAGAAAAGGCCATGGGATAAACCAGTAGGAGTGTTTGAGGTGCTCCCCATGCTGAGGATTCTCCTTGGGTAAAGGTCTCTGTTCAGAGTCATCCATTACTTCTACTTCAGCTATCCATTGTTCTAGTTTTTGTGCACCCTTTATAGTGTATGAAAATCTATACATTAAGAATCTAGTTTCCTTAGAATAAAACTATATGTGTTGAACTTGATGACTGGGTTCATTCTGTGGTTTGTGTCATTTTGAAAAGTTTGCATTCGTTTTTCAGATTTAAGGGTTTGATATCATTAATATTTATACTTAAATAGAATTTCTGATCTCAGCAATATTTATAAAATTAACCCTTTGCTAATAACAGATCTTTGGATTTTTCTAATGGGGTACTGTGTTATTTGCTACTGTGTGTTGTATATCTGATCTTTTATGCTGGTTGACTTCTATATTTTAACCAGTACTAAATAGTTTGGATGATTATTCCTATGTAGTACCATTTGAGATCTGGTATTGCTTAGAAATGTATCATCATCATCATCATCATCATCATCGCATTTGATTATATAACATTCATTTTTCTAAAATCAGTACAAAAATTACAAAATTTGTTTTTGAAGCAAGTCCAATCCTTTTGTTAAAGGAATCACCACTATCACAGCTGAGGAGATTATCCAGCCTATGCTTGAGTATCTCAAAGGAGGGCAAAATCTGCCAACTTTTGAGTTAATACATCCTACTTTTGGACAACTCTTGTTAACAGTTTTTCCTATTTTCAAGCCTAACGTTTCCTCTTTGCAACTTCTATTTCTTATTTCTAGAGCCACATAGAACAAGTCTTCCCTTCAGCTACCTTAAAAGATAGTTATCCTGTATAAATATGTATGTATGTGTGTGTGTGTATGTGTATATATATATATAGTATATAACATATATTTTAACATATTTAACATGTATTGGGCTACCTGCCATCTAGGGGAGAAAATGGGGGGAAGGAGGGGAAAATTGATTTTTCCTTTATTTTTTTTTTTCTTTTTTGAGGGGAAAATTTTAACAGAAGGTTTTGTAAGGGTCAATATTGAAAAATTACCTATGGATATGTTTTGTAAATAAAAAACTTTAAAAATAAATAAAAATTGAATTTTTTTTTTAAAAAAGATGGTTATTACATATTTCATGAGCCTTTTTTCTCCAGACTAAACATATTCAAGTCTTTCAAATAAAATATGCTAAGTGTTGACTTTAATGTATAAAGATGACCCTGTTGATCCATAATGAGATCATGGATGGGAACATAAAAGCCAAGATTTAGAGTTGAAAGGGATCTCAGGCTGCAACTGAGTGTCTCAATTATAGACTATGCCAAAGATCAATCTTTATTAGCATATTTCTTATTTAATAAGTTTGTGATCTTAAGAAGTCTTACTTTGAATGAAAACATCTTTAGCTTTTAAAGGAGGGTGATTGCATAAATACCAAATACGTCAAAAAACTCTGGTTGTGTTCCTAGCTTTGAGTCATGAATTATCCAAGTGAATGTTTTCAAACTCAGACTGTTTTAAGTTTATAGCTTAGATTTAGAGCTAGAAGAAACTATAGGGGATATGTGCTCTTCCATTTTTCCAAGAGATTTTAAAAGAACTTGTTCTTCAGGATACCAGGAAATAAATGGCCAAACGAAGATTTGAACCCAAATCCTCTTGACTTCAAATTCCTTACTTTTTCTACTTGAAGTATTACATTCTAAATTTGACTTAATTGAAAAAATATATATATAATTAATATATTCTGAGACTATGCAAGTAGCTCGATGAGGTTGGAAATCTTTTATTTTGTTACTTCAATTATTGAAACTTCCCTTCTGATCTTAGCATTTTATAAATGATTCTTAGCCATGCCTGTAAATTCAGATTCTTTTTGTTTTGAATAAGAATTTTAGGTGATCAGATTCATACTTAATTTGAAGCAGAAACACAGAAAAAGGGAAAATATGTATTTTTAATGATTAAAACAGAAGAGTTAGATCTTTTATTGTTTGTAAACTTTTCAAATCTTAAAGCACGATGAATATTAGCTGTTATTATTACAAAGTTGACTACAAATAGTTAGACAAGTCAATATTAGCACCATTTGCAATGAACTAAAATGAAATATTGTTAGGTAGGAAAATAAAACATTGTGCTTCTTTGTTGATTGATTTAGAATTTATTGCTCCATTGATATTTTAGAATCTACTCTTTATCTGGGTGAGTATAGGAGGGTGAGCATCATTGAAACGGGCACAGATAAAACTGGCAGTTTCACTATATTTGAATCATTATAAAATATTAAATATAATGCATCTTCCATAGTTAGTGAAATGATTGTGTTTAGAAGTTTTCTTTTTAAAACTTTGTATTCCTTAATGGTACTTTTTCTTAGGCTGATGAAAACTTTTATACTTGTGCATGGACTTATGATAGCAATACAAGCCATCCTCTCTTAGCTGTGGCTGGATCTAGAGGCATAATTAGGATAATTAATCCCATAACAATGCAGTGCATAAAGGTAAGTTGTAGGTTAAAACCATAGATTTACTTTTCTTGAATATGTGTCATTGGAGCTTTGTCATGCATCAATCCTAGCTAGTGAAATTTTTACTTTTGGCATTCGTTAAATGATTATATTTTCCTAAGAGTTCATTGGACTAAAGTAATTTAAAACTGCATTTAGCAGGCATCCTTGAAGTGAATTTCTGTATTACTAAAAGTATGTTTTGCATTGTACATATTTGTCTAGTTAATGGGAAAATGTGGGATTTCCATTTTTTGTGTCATATTTTTGACGTCTGTAAAAATGTACTAAAAGAAAAGGAAAAGTACAGAATTTTTTTCTTGTTTTTGTAATTTCCTCCTTTCATATTTTTTTATTCTGTTTGTGTTCCTCTTAGTTTTAAAAGCTTGGACATAGGATCATGTAAGGCCTATTTAAGTGGAAAATCATTTTAATGCACGAGTCACTTAAAATGAAAATGATTTCCATGCCCATGAAATGAGAAAAATGGCTGTCTTTCAGAAATAAACTTTATCTTTAAATTTTATTTTAGCACTATGTTGGCCATGGAAATGCTATTAATGAACTAAAATTTCATCCAAGAGATCCAAATCTTCTCCTCTCAGTAAGCAAAGGTAAGATAAGCAACTCTTTCTTTAGACCTACCTATATGTGAATGAAGCCATGTTCCTTCCTTTTAGTTAGGTGTTGAACAAGAATTGTATTAGAAAGTTATATCAAAAAGTCTTAGAAATTTATAGTATTAGGAAATAAAAAGACAAGCGTAGGTGAAGTAGTGCTGAAAAGAAGGTATTAATTTATGGCCTTTTATTGAAGTAAATGAAGCTAACAGTGCTATGGGTTTCAATACAAAATAGTTGATAACAAACCTGATATTGTGAAAATTTTATCAAATCATCAAATTTTTCTACGATTGAATTGTTATTTATATTTAAAGCTTGTCATCAGTACCATGTCATATACAAGACATTTTATAAGCATGTTTTATAAGTAAGTATATCAAAGGTACTTTTAACTCTTGAAATTCATATATAGGTATGATCTATATACTTAGACATTGCATTATGCATGGTTTTAGTACTGTGCTTTCAAGGAGCTCATATCTGTGCATGCTTTCCCTCCCATGGATGCATATCTCTTTTCCTAAATCTAAATCCACTCAAACTTTCCTTGGGTTCTTACAAGTTGGTGATAAGTTATCTTTGCTTTCCTAAGACAACCCAAGTCATTCATGCTCCTGGGGTCTGTACGTGTGTGTATTTTCATCTCACTTTTCTCTCCTTTTTTATGGCCATGGTGTCGAGTAGTTTTTTCATAGGCCCATTCTCCAATTGTGCTATAGATTAAAAAGGGTTTGTGAAGCAATGCCCCAATGAACTTTTAAGTAATTCAATTTACAAGTAACTTTTTTCAGAAATGCTTTTATGTAAAGTACATATGTATATGAAGCATGCATGCGTGTTTCATGCCTTAGGCTTCTATGACCCTCCAGTTCCTAACTGTGCCACATGTCACCACCTCTGAGAAGTAAGAGGAATAGAAATACTTTTTTCATCACCTCCCCTCTTGGCAGTGGTGAGTGGAACAGGCAAGAGTGCCTGGGCTCAAATGCACTTCTGTGTATAACGCAGGTCATGTTTTAATTAATTTGTTTTATTTAGCACAGCTTTTCAACCCAGCTTTTTCCTCATTTGTACATCTAAAAGTAAAGAAAATATTTATTTTCAAATGTTTTCAGTGAGTTAAAATTGAATGGAATATTTTTAAAGTTTGCTGTTAATAATATTTTGAGGTCCTATCTTTAAAATTTTGATATGTTGACTATTGATATATGTTGTTGAACATTGTTGCTATTGGAGATATACTTAACATTCCCTGATTAGCTTTTTTGAATTCTTGATTTAGAGCATTATTGTCTTTTTCTTGTATCATGTTAAATGAAACATTTGAAGAATTTAAAATAGTTTCATGATTCCAGAATATGAAGAGCATTATATTATGCTGTATATGATAAATCCTGTCATTCATAATTTCAGCTTACTAGATGTTTTTATAAACTTGATTATTCCCATCTCTTTCTTATATAAGCATAACAGTGTAAAGAAGAATGTCTAATCATAAGCAGTGTAATACATTTTTTAGTATTTCCTAATAAAATGTCTAAACATGATTTCTTTCAATAAACCAAAGGCATGTCTCTATTTTGGAAAAAAAATGTTCTTGAAAATGTCATAATCAAAAATATGATTTTTGTCTTCATTCTTCATTTTCTACCTCAAAACATTTAAGCTGATAAGTAACTTTAAAAATAAACTCTGTGTTCAATAAATAAGCATTGTAAATTGATCTTATAGTATTTATTCAGATTCATCAGGATTTGTGATGAAAAAAACTTGAAAAGGAGTATTATTCTATAAATTATAAAGGAGTTTTTTAAGCTTACAGTCTTGATTTCTATTCTTCAAGAGAGTTTTTAACTGTACAAAAAAAGTATATTGCAAATCTAAATCATTTTGTGTATTACCTTAAGATTTTCTTACCTGTCAATAGAAAGAATAGGTTTGAAAGGCCAGCGCTATAAAATGATCACGGTTAATCTTAACTATTTGCATTTATACTAGATCATGCTTTGAGACTGTGGAACATCCAGACAGACACATTGGTTGCTATATTTGGAGGTGTAGAAGGGCACAGAGATGAAGTTTTAAGTGCTGTAAGTAGAAAACTACAGGACAGTGATTTATTTGTAAATTTGAGATTTATTTGTGAATAATTATCACTGATAGATTTTTTTTTTCCTACAAGAAAGCATATATGGTTTTTATGGTACAACCTTTCAGGCCATCATTTCAATTATCAGTAATAACTACTTTAATCTTGTTGATTGAATGAAGCAAATAATTGTAGTATTTCTTCATTTACATTAAGCTAAATCTTGAAAAGATAGTGTAAGAAAGCCAAAAAAGAAGTTACCTAATAAATCTTATTTATTTGTATGCTCTATGAGGTTATAGAATGGACCTTATAGTTGGAGAATGACCCCTGAATCCACAAGATCTCGATTAATTTCTTGCTTCTGCCACATACTATGTCACCCTGGCAAGTTACTTAACTTTTCAGTACCGCAGGCAGCTCTCTGATACTGTCAGTTGCACAGCAAATATCAGCATGGATTGCTAAAGAAGTTTCTTTTCAGGGAATTGTCTGAACCAATAAAATCAGAGTCTGGAATCTCAAAAATTGGATTTTAAATACGTTTAGAAAATACCATGTTTGTTCTTATAGTTCATGTTGCAAAGAGATACTGTTTCTATTCTTCTGTGTGAATTACCGTATATACTCGAGTATAAGCCGACCTGAATATAAGCCGAAGCCCCTAATTTTAACCCCAAAATCTGGGAAAACTTATTATATCAGTAGGTATAGGTAGCGCACTAGTGCCCGCAGAGGAGGAGAGCGGGTGCCAGTTTACGTATGTAGAACGCTTGCCAGCATTAGTATACAGTCCTGTTACCGATTGTGATACTACAGGAACAGCCACATCACCCTAGCAACAACCGGCCCTGTAGTATCACAGTCAGCACTCACGCTGTATACTACACAGCTGGGGAGCATTCAAAGGGATATTTACACATGTTTTATCTAGTGACTCGAGCATAAGCCGAGGAGGGGATTTTCTGCCCAAAAATTGGGCAGAAAAACTCAGCTTATACTCAAGTATATATGGTAAATGTCTCTGTGAGACTAGGGATATAGTAACTTTCAATCTCTTTAGAGCACATATAGTGCCATTCTCTATTTGCTGTAAAGTATTCTAAACTGTTTTCAATTTAAAAAAAAAAAAAAAAACTTGTTTCATGTAATGATTTTTAACTTAATTTTAGTTTCTTTGTGGGAAAATTCTTGTAGTGTTATCCCATCCAATACTTACATGGGAAACAACCAATTTTGGAGAGTGCAGGACACATCATACACACAATAAATGTCCTTAACTTGGATTTATAAGTCAGGGACCCTCAGCCACAAATGCTGTAGAATGCAAATGCATATAATAATAAATTCACATGTGGCATATTCTCAAGATGGAAAAACTTAAGCTATCACCCTAATCATAAGAATCATAACTTTAGAGTTACCAGCTAAGGAAGAATGCTTGTTAATACTGGTTTTCCTAAGTAAAAAAACTTGAAAACAAAAGTAGCCAGCCTTGTGACCTAAAGTTTTAGTTTCCTAGATTCCAGTAGCCTGTAGCTCATCTCTAGGATTGATTCTTTAGGTTACAAAGTTATTGTTCTCAAAAGGAACATTCTGCTTTTTGTTGTTTTTTGAGTATTAAAAGTGTCTTGTTTGTTAAGTAATTTGAGATTTTTATGAGCATTGTCCAATTAAGAATTTCTCAAGATGCTTTAAACAGATTTTCTGAAGGATCAGGATTAGTAAAAATTGGTTTTGGCATTTGCTATTCTGTTGTGATATGCTGAAATTGTAGACTATCGTGGAGATGATGGTGACAACTTCAGGCTGATCATAGATAATTTGGGTAGTAATAAGATATCATTATAATTTTTCTTTATCGTACTTTTAATTTACATGTTTTGCCATGCTTCTTTTACCTCTGCAAGTAATTTACATTTTTAAAAAAATACTATTATACGTGATCCTGTTGGATTTTAGTTTTAATTTGAGAGGTACAAGTTTTGCAAGTTTTAAAGAATATAACACTTAAAAAAAAAGAATATGTTGTTAAGGTTTTTCTTTTATTTTTATGGTTTATCAACTTAGACATTCTGTACATTGAAACTTAATCCCATCAGTTGATATTTTGAGAATTAACTATGAATTAGGATAGACGGAAATTGATGTAAAATTCTCAATCTTGAATTTCTAATTTGAATTGGTTTTGAATTGGAGTTGAGACAGAATTAACTCAGAGACTTATTTCTGAAATTAATGGTTTATAAGTACATTTTCACTAGTCTGTTGCTGTAAAATAGAAACAAACCTGGATTTATTTTTAAACCAGTCAGTTCTTTTTTTAATGTATTTTATTAGAAATTCTTTTTTATTAGGACATTATTCTGAATTAAAGTTCTCATTAAACGTGTTATTTGGAAGACCTATTATGGGGTTTTTTTAATTTCTTAAAGGCTAGCATTTAGCAATGATTTGGTTGTTCTTTTGGTGCTGATACCTATTAATGTACTTTTTGCAAGCAATGGTATTTCTGTACCAATGTACAATTATTAGTTGAATGATAAGTTACATTGATTTCAGATACCTTGTCTGAATTTCAGAAAACAAACTTTGAATCATAAGCATGTGATAATTTTCCCTAATTATCTCAACAGTAAGCTTAGCATAATAAAAGTGTGAGGTCATAGTGGTGTGCTAGAAACAAATTATTCACAGAGCCATTGCTCATTGTAGTTTTGTGGCCATCTGATGACCTTTTAGCGTCTCCATCCACCAGGGAGAGAAAGAAAAGCAAAATTGTTGAATCCTACCAATTAATTTGGTTATATAATATTTAATAGGGGAAGAAAATAAAAGGTTCAGAATTTAAAGGTTTTTTAAATTTTATTTTTAAATTTTTCTTTGTAAAAAAATTTTTTTTTGCTATTCATAGTTAAGCTGTATCTATTTAATTGCAGTTAATATGTTGTTAATAAGTCTCTTATAACACATAGAAATGGATGAAAATTCATTTTTTTACTTCTTTTTGTAAAAGATGTCTGTCACATGAGAAAACTTTTCATTAGAATTTAGCTTATTGAAAATTAAGCAAAGAGCTTTTGGTGAATTATCTAGACTAGGAAGTGCAGATTACAAGAAACCTACTTTTCACTAAGAACAGCTCATACAACATTAACATTATTTCCTTCCTAACTTGTTCAGAGATGAGCTATAGATAAAATTTACCTAGACTAGAACTAGAACTTGATAAAGTCCTTTATGTTGTTCTTCTATCATAAAAAGATAGAAATATGTGAGCTAGATGATTGTGCACATAGGTAGATTTGGAAATAGCTGAGTGACTAGACTTGGCAAATTTATGGTTTGAGTAAACTCAGAAGGATATCTTGTGCCCCAGAGGTCAGTGTCTGACTTCATTCTGTTGAACTTTTATTTATAAATTGATTAGAGATGACATGCTTATCATATTTGCAAGTGACACAGATCTAGGAGAAATAATTAAGACATCAAATGCAATTGCCCTTGAAAATAAAATCCTAGCTACTGAAGGCAGTGTTGCAAGTATACAATTAATAGACTGCTAGGTTTAGATAAGAACCCAAGTTCAAATTGGATGTCTCAATAGCAGTGTGACTCCGTTACTTAATCTCTGTCATCCTCAGCTGTATAATGGGGGTGATAATAATAGCACTTGCTTCCCTGGGTGATTGTGAGATTCAAATGAGATGTTTGTAATGGTCTTATCATTGTGCCTGGCATATAGTAAGAACTTAATAAATGTCTGCTTCCTGAGATATCTTTGTTAATATTTCCAAAATGTTTTACAGATGAAAGTATCCTGAGTGTAACAAATAAAGTTGAAGGTGATGAGTGTAAAAATTTACATTTGGATGGAGGGGAAATGGTTTTTTAAGTATAAAGTATTGTGACTAAACAGTAGGTTGCCTAAAAAAAGATTAAATGGGTTTTGGAGGACTGTAAATTCCCAAGTGTGGTTTCATCACCACTAAAGTGAATGGTATAAACTGTATTGAGAGAGAAATAGTTACCAGAAATTGAGGAGAAATGCGTATTGAACTTGGTATGACTGCATCTGAGGTGAAGGAAACATAAGAGAGTCTACATGGGAGGATAGCCAGGAAGGTGAAAAACTTCAAGTTTGTGCTGTATAAAGATCAGTCAAAGTAATAGTTGATTTATTTATTTGTTTGTTTTGCTGGGGCAATTGGGATTAAGTGACTTGTCCAGGGTCACATAGCTAGGAAGTGTTAAGTGCCTGAGGCCAGATTTGAACTCAGGTCCTGCTGACATCAGGGCTGGTGGTTGTATCCACTGTATCACCTAACTGCCCCTAATAGTTGAATTTTAAATAATTAGCCTGGAAATAAGAAAATGTTGGGTTGGTGACATTAGAACTATGAATAGGTATTTGAAGGACTGATATGTAGAATACGGATTGGACTTGTTTTATTTGGCCCTAGCAGACAGAAGTTAGAAAAGGCCTATTTAGGCTTCATGTAAAGACTTGTACACTTAATGGTGTATCTGTAATTTCTGATTAAATTTTTAAAAGGCCCCCCTAAAATTAGATATAATTTGTATTGTAGTGGGTACCATTTTGCATATTGTAAGACAAATTTGCACAAATGGCATAAAATTGATACTCTGACTAAATATTATCTTGATTTAACCTGTTTACTGTATAGGATTATGATCTTCTTGGTGAAAAAATAATGTCCTGTGGAATGGATCATTCTCTTAAACTCTGGAGAATCAATTCAAAAAGAATGATGAATGCAATTAAGGATTCTTATGATTATAACCCAAATAAAACTAACAGGTAATATTTGTGACTTCATTTAAGAACAAACAAAACTCTTGCCATACAAAACAATTACAAGTATGGATGATAGCTATAATTTTTATAAAATCATTTTTAACTATTTAAAAAAGTGAAATTTGGAAAGTGATTTTCTAAAATAATTAATGGATTAATGTTTAGTCTGATGTCTTTCATGTTTTTGGGTTCATTTTCAGTTTATTTTGCCCAAATTCGTTTTATTTTTTAAAAAATTTTGTTTACTTTAATTAGACATCATATTCAACTTTCTGTCCTTAGCTGTTTTTAATAAAGGACAAAAACCTTCATATTACCATATTTTATTTACTGTGAAGAAATAG